>NC_086113.1:6759871-7080808 GCF_963921235.1 Mobula hypostoma | reverse complement strand
TTGAAACCCTTATGTGACCCAGAGAGTGTTTATCCTTGAAGGGAGCAGTTCTCCTGCTCAGAAGATGATGGTCCCGATTTTCTGTGGTGCGGTGGTCTGGACTAGAAAGCTTCAATCTGTAGAGTCAATATTTTAAATCTAAAAATTTCAGACAATATCATGGAACATAGAATAGTACAACACAGTACAGGCCCTTCAGCCCACAATGTTGTGCCGACCCTTAAACCCTGCCTCCCATATAACCCCCCACCTTAAATTCCTCCATATACCTGTCTAGTAGTCTCTTAAACTTCACCAGTGTATCTGCCTCCACCACTGACTCAGGCAGTGCATTCCACACACCAACCACTCTGAGTAAAAAACCTTCCTCTAATATCCCCCTTGAACTTCCCACCCCTTACCTTAAAGCCATGTTCTCTTGTACTGAGCAGTGGTGCCCTGGGGAAGAGACGCTGGCTATCCACTCTATCTATTCCTCTTAATATCTTGTATGCCTCTATCATGTCTCCTCTCATCCTCCTCCTCTCCAAAGAGCAAAGCCCTAGCTCCCTTAATCTCTGATCATAATGCATACTCTCTAAACCAGGCAACATCCTGGTAAATCTTCTCTGTACCCTTTCCAATGCTTCCACATCCTTCCTATAGTAAGGTGACCAGAACTGGACACAGTACTCCAAGTGTGGCCTAACCAGATTTTTATAGAGTTGCATCATTACCTCGCGACTCTTAAACTATATCCCTCGACTTATGAAAGCTAACACTCCATAACCTTTCTTAACTACCCTATCTACCTGTGAGACAACTTTCAGGGATCTGTAGACATGTACCCCGAGATCCCTCTGCTCCTCCACACTACTAAGTATCCTGCCATTTACTTTGTACTCTGCCTTGGAGTTTGTCCTTCCAGAATGTACCACTTCACACTTCTCCGGGTTGAACTCCATCTGCCATTTCTCAACCAACTTCTGAATCCTATCAATGTCCCTCTGTAATCTTCGACAATCCTCTACACTATCCACAACATCACCAACCTTTGTGTTGTCTGCAAACTTGCCAACCCACCCTTCTACCCCCACATCCAGGTCGTTAATAAAAATCACGAAAAGTAGAGGTCCCAGAACTGATCCTTGTGGAACACCACTAGTCACAACACTCCAATCCGAATGTACTCCCTCCACCACGACCCTCTGCTTTCTGCAGGCAAGCCAATTGTGAATCCACCTGGCCAAACTTCCCTGGATCCTATGCCTTCTGACTTTCTGAATAAGCCTACCGTGTGGAACCTTGTCAAATGCCTTACTAAAATCCATGTAGATCACATCCACTGCACTACCCTCATTTATATGCCTGGTCACCTCATCAAAGAACTCTATCAGGCTTGTCAGACACGATCTGCCCTACACAAAGCCATGCTGACTGTCCCTGATCAGACCATGATTCTCTAAATGCCCATAGATCCTATCTCTAAGAATCTTTTCTTTCTTTTTAAATCTTTTTATTGAGTAAGTATACAAAAAAGGTAAGCCATATAAACATTAATACAATGTTAAAGTATAATAAAATTCCAAAAGGTAACAATACCAAAAAGAAAATACTACAAACAATGTAATTTAAGCATAAGAAACCAAGATAACATAATAGTATACTAGATTTTATATATATCAATGGAAAAAAAGAAAAAAAAACCCCCAAAAAAAACCCACCGTGCAACTAACTAAAAGCAAAGCAAAGCAATGGGCTAACTTGAAACCAAACAGAGTTAAACTTAAAATCACGTCCTCAATCCCGACCTCCATTAAAACAGTGAAAAAAAACAAGAAGGGTAAATATTACATTAAATGAAAATATCGAATAAAAGGTCCCCAAATCTGTTCAAATTTAAATGAAGAATCATAAAGGTTACTTCTAATTTTCTCCAGATTCAAACATAAAATCGTCTGAGAAAACCAAAAAAAGGTAGTTGGAGCATTAAGCTCTTTCCAATGTTGTAAAATACATCTTTTCGCCATTAAAGTAAGAAATGCAATCATTCTACGGGCTGAAGGGGAAAGATTACTAGAAATTTTAGGTAGTCCAAAGATAGCAGTAATAGGGTGAGGAGAGATATCTATATTTAATACCTTAGAAATAATATTGAAAATATCTCTCCAAAAAGTTTCCAAAGTAGGGCAAGACCAAAACATATGAGTTAAAGAGGCTATCTGCCCCGAACATCTATCACAGAAAGGATTAATATGCGAGTAAAAACGCGCTAACTTATCTTTGGACATATGTGCTCTATGCACCACTTTAAATTGAATTAGGGAATGTTTAGCACAAATTTTTCCGATTAATAAACATCTTCCCTTATATTATAAATTTCCATTTAAATTGATTAATAATTACCTTTCATATCTTGGGATTAAAATTACTTGTAAACATAAAGATTTATTTAAGACTAACTTTTTACCATTAATAGACCATATTACTCAACTTTCATCTAAATGGTTTCCTTTATATTTAACTTTGATTGGTCGTATTAATGCAGTTAAGATGTTTTTTTTGCCAAAATTTTTATATGTGTTTCAGGCATTACCAATTTTCGTTCCTAAATCTTTTTTTGATAAAGTCGACTCTAAGAATCTTTTCCAACAGCTTTCCCACCACAGATGTAAGGCTCACTGGTCTATAATCACCCGGACTATCCTTACTACCTTTTTTGAACAAGGGGACAACATTCGCCTCCCCCCAGTCCTCCGGTACCATTCCCATGAACAACGAGGACATGAAGATCCTAGCCAGAGGCTCAGCAGTCTCTTCTCTTGCCTTGTGGAGCAGCCTGGGGAATATTCCGTTAGGCCCCGGGGACTTATCCGTCCTAATGTATTTTAACAACTCCAACACCTCCTCTCCCTTAATACCAACATGCGCCAGAACATCAACCTCACTCATATTGTCCTCACCATCATCAAGTTCCCTCGGTGAATACCGAAGAGAAGTATTCATTGAGGACCTCGCTCACTTCCACAGCTTCCAGGCACATCTTCCCACCTTTATCTCTAATCGGTCCTACCTTCACTCCTGTCATCCTTTTGTTCTTCACATAATTGAAGAATGCCTTGGGGTTTTCCTTTACCCTACTCGCCAAGGCCTTCTCATGCCCCCTTTTTGCTCTCCTCACCCCCTTCTTAAGATCCTTTCTTGCTACCCTATATTCCTCAATAGAACCATCTGATCCTTGCTTCCTAAACCTCATGTATGCTGTCTTCTTCCACCTGACTAGATTTTCCACCTCACTTGTCACCCATGGTTCCTTCACCCTACCATTCTTTATCTTCCTCACCGGGACAAATTTATCCCTAACATCCTGCAAGAGATCTCTAAACGTCGACCACATGTCCATAGTACATTTCCCTGCAAAAACATCATCCCAATTCACACCCGCAAGTTCTAGCCTTATAGCCTCATAATTTGCCATTCCCCAATTAAAAATTTTCCTGTCCTCTCTGATTCTGTCCTTTTCCATGATAATGCTAAAGGCCAGGGAGCGGTGGTCACTGTCCCCCAGATGCGCACCCACTGAGAGATCTGTGACCTGACCCAGTTTGTTACCTAATACTAGATCTAGTATGGCATTCCCCCTAGTTGGTCTGTCAACATACTGTGACAGGAATGTGTCCTGGACACATCCACAGAACTAGAAAGGCATAGGGCCGTCAGATCTTTCAGCCCGCGATGATGTGCTGACCCTTTAACCTACTGCAGGATTAATTTAACCCTTCCCTCCCACTTGGCTCTCCATTTTATAACAGTGGACGATCATATAATGTATCCTTATTGTATCTTATATTCAATGTTACCCGTAAACAGAGGTTGCAAAATTATTACACAGTGGGCTAGTAACATTTAGTAAATCCCCTTAGTTTAAGGGAAACATGGCCAAAAGAACTAGAGGAATTTAAAGGGAACATAGGAACCTTGGCACAATAAGTGACTGGGGAATCTTAGGAACTGGGCCCTGTTCAGTAGTCAGGAACTGGGGCTCCAGTGAATGGATGAGTGATAACACACCATCATGATTTACCAATAGTTGGATAGCTGATTTAACAGAGTATAAATGTTTTTTTAATTGCAAAACTATTTTAAAACTTTCAAATGTTTTGTTTACAAAATTGTTCAAAATTTTTTAAAAAAAATTAAAAACACATTAAAATAAACCAGAACAACTAAAAATACTAATATTAACAAATACTACCTCAAAGCAACATTTTACTCCTGATGAAGAGTCTTAGTCCAAAACATCATATATATGTTATGCATATCCTAAACTGGCACATACATCCAATGGCCACTTTACTAAGTACAGCTGTACACGTGCTCGTTAATGCAAATATCTAATCAGCCAATCATGTAGTAGCAACTCAGTAGACATGGTTAAGAGATTCCGTTGTTGTTCAGACCAAACATCAGAAAGGGGAAGAAATGTGATCTAAGTGACTGACTGTGGAATGCTTGTTGGTGCCAGATGGGGTGGGTTAGGTCCCTCAGAAATTGCTGATCTCCTAGGATTTTCGTGCCCAACCATCTCTAGAATTTACAGAGAATGGTGCAAACAACGCAAAAAAAAAAATCCAGTGAACAGCAGTCTTGCAGGTGAAAACACCTTGTTAATGACAGAGGTTGAGAACAGAAGGGCCAGACTGGCTCAAGTTGACAGGTAGGCAACAGTAACTCAAATAACCATGTGTTACAACTGTGTGTGTAGAAGAACATCATTGAATGCACAACACATCAAACCTTGAAATGGATGGGCTACAGCAGCGGAGATGGACATTGGACAGAGAGAGAAACATTATTTCCATCTTTAATACCTCTATTTTTCCCTTTCAGGATTCTTTTGAAGACCCTGACCTGGGGTTAAGGTTCCTTGCAGGAACGGGACCCGCTCTCGGGGTTTCACAACCAGCCGTTGTTGTTCGGCACGCCAAAGGCTCAGCCTAAGAGTCCGGCTCTGATTCCGAAGCCTAGGATCTCGGGGCTCTGGAGACGGGCGGATCAAAGGTTGGTGTCACGGCAGGAGACCCGTGTGTCACTGGGGGAGTCGGACTATCTGCAACTGTTGGGCACAGAGCTCGTAAAAAGTGACGTGGCAGACTTTGAACATCGTAAACCAGTGAGTTGTTTGTTATGTCTCCCCACTCACTGGGAAAATGGTGACACCTCTTTCTCCCTTATTAGGAAGGGAGAGAGCCTGTGGTATGTCGAATACCGGGTGAAACGCGAAGTCTTTGGGGTAACTGCAAATCTGTGTCTTTGCTGTTGCTTTGCTCACACTTGAGTGCTCGGTGGTGATGCCGACGCTTTTTTTTTGCCAGTGGGGGAGGAGGGATTATTGCTCGCTGCCGCTTACACGCGGGAGGGGGGAGCTGGGGGGGAACTTTGGGGTTCTAACATTTAACTGTCGTTCAATCTTTGGGGCACTCCTCTGTTTTCATGGATGGTTGCGAAGAAAAAAGCATTTCAGGATGTATATTGTATACATTTCTCTGACATTAAATTGTACCTTTGAACCTCTGAACATTTGGCAGACAGGCATTAGACAGCCAGATATTAGACAAATAAGTAATTAATTGTAATTAATTGTTCAACAATTCTATTTGCAGTATTACTTTCATGGAATGAAAATTCTTCATAAAAAAGTAAGAGGTCAATTCAAATAAAGAAGATGAAAGTGGTGCAAGAACACAGCAAAGGATCAAGCTGCCAACAAGACACAAACTGTGGCAGACATCAATGGTTCTAATCTCCTCGACAATCTGCCAGTAGGATTTTGACAATTATGGGACCACTGGTCTTTTTCTTAAAATTTACAAAGATCCTATTTATAAACTGCCTAGAGATACCTTGCATTAACGTAATTTTTGATTAGAACTTACAGAAAGTCTTAAAATAGCCACTGCATTACATGGAGTAACCTTTAACCTGAATTCTTTCTGTAACAGATGAAGGGTAAATTTACTATGACAGCACCTAATCACATTTGGCCAGGCTGATGATTTGACCAATGCTGTGCCACATGAAACCTCACAAGCCCAGGGAACAGGACCCTGAATGTAAAGACATCATTTAGAAAATTCACGTGCATGAGCATGAGTACATCTGTTCTTTTCTTTCAGACGGAGATCACAATTAGCTCTATTCACTTATTTTGCTAGATTAGTCACTACTTACTTCCATAATAACTTTCCATAATACTTGGCTCAATTGAATTTTAATGGTAGGTACAACAATTTATTAGCATTTGTTTCTTATTTATTGGAAAAAAATCATTCTCCTAAAGCCTGTGCTTCAAAGAATAACATTAAATTTCTTACACTTGTGACTATAATCACTTTCCCCAAGCAGTTGTATGATTGAGTGACTTTGCAAAATAGGCAATTTTTTATAAATGGTGTAGCTGGTCACTTTTGGGAAATGAACTAGATTGATGATTTGTGATGTTGGCTTTACATCAGCGGAAGTACAATCATAAAATCAAACCAAGAGTATGGCACTGGGAAAACCCAATAACCCATAACCAATAGTTCAGATTTAAGTGACTTATCACAATCTTTCAACTTCACAAAAATTGTCCAATGAGCCAATTGAGACTAATGCTGTTCTACTGAGAACTGTTCCATCCACAGTTTTGTGTTCAGAGTAAACTTCTAAGCTGAACAATCCAAATAATCCTTCTTTTTTATTGCTCGTCTTTGAACTTTGAGTTATAGCGTCGTACATGCTCTTCTGGTCCAGCATGTCCAGCAACCCACCTATTTAAACTTAGTATAATCACAGGACAATTTACAATGACCAATTAATTTACTAATCTGTATGTCTTTGGACTGTGGGAGGAACCGGAGCACCTGGAGGAAACCCATGTGATCATGGGGAGAACGTACAAATTCCTTACAGACGACACCAGAATTAAATTCCAAACTTCAACACCCCGAGCTGGGATAGTGCTGTGCTAACAGCCACGCTGCCGTGACACCCTATTCTGGAACCACTAGCAATTCCAGGGCAATATTGATCAGCAATATTGTGTGATGAGGATTTGCAAATAGATTTCCATCCAAATAAATTGTGAGTTATTGTTTTTGGGAGATGAAACCGAGGAAGGATTTATACAATGAATAATAGGGCTCTGGGAATGCTATGGAACAGAGCAACTTATGTGTACAGCTCAAATGACAGAAACATCTCAGAAACATCTTTGACATGCTGGCCTTCATCAATCAGACCATAAGTTTTTGAGATGGAAAGTTACCTTTTTTTTTGGCGTGTGCGTGTGCATTCATGATGTTGGCAGGACGATGTCTTTTTCACGCCTTTACAAGGTGCAGATTGAGAGAGAGAGAGAGAGAGAGAGAGACTGTGTGGCACGTCACTCCTCACACAGACATTTCACAGTATTTTTCCCTTTATTTTACGAGGTCGAGTTGCGATCTTGACACTCAACCCGGCATGGATGGAAAGCATACTTGGGAACGGACCCGACTGGGTTTGAACCCAGGAACCTCCGTACCAGAGTCCGGCGCTGATGTCATTGCGTCACCAGCCAGCCCAGAAAGTTACCTTGCAGTTATAGAAGATGTTGTTGAAGCCTCAGAGTATAGTGTACAGTTCTGGTCACCTTGTTATAGGAAAGGGGTTATTAAACTGGAAAGAGTACAGAAACAATTTACCAGGATGTTGCCTGGACTTACAAGGAGAAGTTGAGTTGGCTGGGATTTTATCACATGATCTTCTATACCTCAATCAGACCTTCCTTCAGTCTCCTAAAGGAGATTGTAAGGCACTCCTTCCCTCTGTTAGTCTGCAGGTCACCGTTGGGAAAGGTGTAGCACCCGCTTAACTTCCTGATCAGTCACATGAAGTCATGGGAGCAGCAGGTGCATTTCACAAGTCCTGATTATGCCACCACTGACGCCAGGCAAACAATCTCTGGAGAGTTTTGCCAGTGGCGGCAGTCACCCGTCTTGTAAAGACACTGCCCAGAACAAGGCAATGGTAAACCACTTCTGTAAAAAGATTTGCCAAGAACAATCATGGTCATCGATAGAGAAAAGAATAAGAGTAAAAATATGAAGGGGGTCTTCCTCATGGGAAGAGCAGATAAAAGACAGATGGAAGACCATGATCACCCATGATACAACACGGCATATCAAGTGGTTCGTCTGTTGTCAATGAAGACCTCGACACCATTAGTCACTTTGAGACTGGATGTGGTGTGTCCGAAGATGACTGGTCAGGCCAATTCGGGCACGGAATGTCCTGGCACACGTTGGGCAGACGTGTAGGCACTGCAGTTGTTGCGCTGGTGGCTCTGGACTTGCGCAGCTCGCGCTTATGTTGTGCTTCAGCAATGTGCCTTGCTTCGTAAGCTTGACAGGCCTTGTGGATGAGGCCGTGCCAGGTAGGGCGGTTTTGTGCCAGCATTTCCCAGGAGGTCATGTCTATATCAAATGACTTCAGGGAGGCCTTTAGTGTGCCTTTGTAACATTTATTCTGCCCTCCATGCGAGCGTCTTCCAGCCGAGAGTTCCCCAAAAAGGAGCCGCTTGGGTATGCGCTGGTCCGGCATGCGGATGACATGACCTGCCCACCGGGTCTGTGCTCTCATCAGCAGTGTGTAGACTGATGGCAGACTTGCTCTAGAGAGAACTTCAGTGTCCGGCACTTTGTCTTGCCATCTGATGCCTAATATTCTGCGAGGACAAGTCATGTGGAAATGGTTGAGCTGTCTTGCATGGCATATAATGATGATGGTGATGATGATGATTGTATAACCCCATCAGTGGACCTTTCTTATTTTTGAGCTCTACCCTACTTAGCCCTCTTAAATTCAATAAAAGTTATTTCAGGCATTTAGTCCAATAATGGGGGAAAATTAATATATCAAGGACTGGTTCCCACATAGATTGAGTGTTGAATTGGCCATGTTGCATCAAAAATGTTTTTAAATTGCAGTAATTTGCAATAGTGAGTTGGCAGATTTGCTTCCAGGGAAAACAGCTTAAACTGCACATACACTTGTCTTGAACATTTAAATGACGCCATTTTATCATTTTAATTATCATTCTGTTTTATACACATCCCCTAGTGCACTACACTTCATTGCTCAAATCCAGAAATTGATGGGCTTGTTTCACAGAGTCTGCTGGGTTCTGTGATTGCATGAGCAGATACCATGTCTGGGAAGTGGCCAAGAGGGAAGCCAAAAACACCAGCGTTTAATTTGCAACTTACTGGAACATAGATCACTACAACACAGTGCAGGCACACTGGCCCATGATATTGTGCCAACCTTTTAACCTACTCTAAGACCTCTGCAACAATGGATTAAAGTCGGGCTTTAATCATACATACTTGATTGTGCCACGGTAGCATAGTGATTATTGCGATGCTATTACAGCTCGATGTGTTCCGGAGTTCAGAGGTCAATTCAGGTGCCCTTGTGTAAGGAGACTCTGTACATCCTCCCCGTGGAATACAAGGGTTTTCCCCAGGTGATCCCATTTCCTCCCACAGTCCAAGGATGTACCCGTAGGTTAAGTGGTCATTGTAAATTGTCCTATGATTAGCTTAGGGTTAATCGAGGTTGTGGAGTTGCACTGCTGAAAGGGCTGTAAGGGCCTACTCTGCACTGTATTGTTAAATAAAAAAATCAAATCAAAAAATCTCAGCCTAAAGAATAGAGGGTCCTAGGAAGATCATAAGACTATGAGATTAGAAGAATAAAAAGTGCTCCTATTTAAATACTGCACACATTTCTAAGGGGCTCAATGGGATAGATGCTGTGAAAATGTTTCCCATTCAGAATCAGAATCAGATTTATTATCACCGGCATTTGACGTGAAATTTGTTAACTTAGCAGCAGAAGTTCAATGCAATACATAATATAGAAGAGAAAAATAAATAAAGTAAAAATAATAAAAAATAAGTAAATCAATTACAGTATATGTATATTGAATAGATTAAAAAACATGCAAAAAACAGAAATACTGGGTATTTAAAAAGTGAACTAGTGTCCAAGGGTTCAATGCCCATTTTAGAATCGGATAGCAGAGGGGAAGAAGCTGTTCCTGAATCGCTGAGTGTGTGCCTTCAGGCTTCTGTACCTCCTACCTGATGGTAACAGTGAGAAAAGGACATGCCCTGGGTGCTGGAGGTCCTTAATAACGGATGCCGCTTTTCTGAGACACCGCTCCCTGGGTACTTAGTAGGCTAGTACCCAAAATGGAGTCGACAAGATTTACAACCGTCTGCAGCTTCTTTCGGTCCTGTGCAGTAGCCCCCCGTACCAGACAGTGATGCAGCCTGTCAGAATACTCTCCACAGTATATCTATAGAAGATTTTGAGTGTATTTGATGACATATCAAATCTCTTTAGACTCCTAATGAAGTATAGCCACTGTCTTGCCTTCTTTATAACTACATCGATATTGTTGGGACTAGCTTAGATCCTCAGAGATCTTGACACCCAGGAACTTGAAACTGCTCGCTCACTCCACTTCTGATCTCTCTATGAGGATTGGTATGTGTTCCTTCGTCTTACCCTTCCTGAAGTTCACAATTCGATCTTTCATCTTACTGACGTTGAGTGCCAGGTTGTTGCTGCGGCACCATTCCACTAGTTGGCATATCTCACTCCTGTACACCCTCTTGTCACCACCTGAGATTCCACCAACAATGGTTGTATCGTCAGAAAATTTTTAGATGGTAATTGAGCTATGCCTAGCCACACAGTCATGTGTATATAGAGAGTAGAGCAGTGAGCTAAGCACACACCCCTGAGGTGCACCAGTGTTGATTGTCAGTGAGGAGGATATGTTATCACAAATCCACACAGACTTTGGTCTTCTGGTTAGGAAGTCAGGGATCCATTCACTAGAGGCCCAGGTTCTGCAACTTCTCAATCAGGATTGTGGGAATGATGGTATTAAATGCTGAGCTATAGTTGATGAACAGCATCCTGACATAGGTGTTTGTGTTGTCCAGGTGGTCTAAAGCTGCATGGTGTGCTGTTGACCTATTGTGGCGATAGGCAAATTGCAATGGCTCCAGGTCCTTGATGAGGCAGGAGTTCAGTCTAGTCATGACCAACCTCTCAAAAGTATTTCATGTGTTGATGTGGTTGCTACTGGGTGAAAGTCATTAAGGGAGCACACACTATTCTTTTTAGGCACTGGTATAATTGTTGCCTTTTTGAAGCAAGTGGGAACTTCCGCCTGTAGCAGTGACAGGTTGAAAATCTCCTTGAATACTCCCGCTAGTTGGTTGGCACAGGTTTTCAGAGCCTTACCAGGTACTCCATCAGGACCTTCTGCCTTGTGAGGATTCACTCTCTTTAAAGTCAGCCTAACATCGCACTCTGAGACAGAGATCACAGTGTCATCAAATGCAGCAAGGATCTTCACAGCTGTAGTTGAGTTCTCCCTTTCAAAGCAGGCATAGAAGGCGTTGAGTTCATCTGGTAGTGAAGCATCGCTGACATTCATACTATTGGGTTTTGCTTTGTAAGAAGTAATGTCAGAGTTGCCGTGCATCTGATATCGCCTCCAACCTCATTTGAAATTGTCTCTTTGCCTTTGAAAAAGCCCTCCGCAATCATACTTGGTTTTCTAGTACAGGCCTGGGTCAACAGACTTGAATGCCACAGATCCAGCCTTCAGCAGACGACGTACCTCCTGGTTCATCCACGGCTTTTGGTTTAGGAATGTACAGCAAGTCTTTGTAGGCACACACTCATTCACACAGGTTTTAATGAAGTCAGTAACAACTGCAGCGTACTCATCCAGGTTCGAAGATGAATCCCTGAATACAGTCCAGTCCACTGATTCAAAGCAGTCCCGTAGGCACTCCTGTGCTTCCCTTTTCCAAACCTTCTTGGTCCTCACTGCTGGTGCTGCAGTCTTCAAACTCTGCTCAGGGAGTAGAAGTACAGCCAGGTGATAAGACTTCCCGGAGTGAGGGCGTGGAATAGCACGGTAGGCACTCTTGATGGTGGTGTAGCAATGGTCCAGTGTGTTGTTTCCTCTAGTATTGCAAGTGATCTGTTGTGGTAATTGCTTAGTGATGTTTTCAGACTGGTCTGGTTGATATTGGCCTGAGATGGAATTATTACTGCTACCAACATTACACCAGTGTTCCCTTCAACCAGGCTCCTGAAGCAGTGCACTCAGGAGTCAACAATTTTGGGTCCCATATCTCAGCAAGGATTTGTTGTCATTGGAGAGAGTCGACAGGAGGTTCACAAGGGTGATTCCGAGAATGAAGAGGTGAACATATGAGGAGCATTTGGCAGCTTTGGGCTTGTACTCACTGGAATTTAGAAGAATGCAAAGGGAATCTCATTGAAACGTTCCGAAATGTTGAAAGGACTAGATAGGGTAGATGAGGAGAGGATGCTTCCTA
Organism: Mobula hypostoma; assembly: GCF_963921235.1. Classification (NCBI taxonomy): domain Eukaryota; kingdom Metazoa; phylum Chordata; class Chondrichthyes; order Myliobatiformes; family Myliobatidae; genus Mobula; species Mobula hypostoma. The sequence goes on along the minus strand of NC_086113.1, from coordinate 7,068,371 downwards.
TGTTGGAGGTATCCAGAACTAGAGGGCACAGCCTCAAAACAGAGGTAAGGAAGAATTTTTTTAGCCAGAGAGTTGGGAACCTGTGGAATGCTCTGCCACAGACTGTGGCAGAGGCCAAGTCTGTGAGCATTTTTAAGGCAAAAATTGATAGTTTCCTGACTGGTGAGAACATCAAAGGATATAGTGAGAAGGCAGGTGTATGGTGTTGAGTAGGATCCAGGATCAGCCATGATGAAATGCCAGAACAGACTCAATGGGCTAAATGGCCTAATTCTGCTCCTATGCTCTTCTCCCTTTACACTAATGACTGCACCTCACAGGATCCATCTGTTAAACTCCTGAAGTTTGCAAATGACACAACTGTCATTGGCCTTATCCGAGACGGTGATGAGTCTGCATACAGACGGGTGGTAGACAGCTGGCCCTCTGGTGTGGTCAGAACAAGCTGGAGCTAAATACGCTCAAGACTGTGGAGATGACAGTGGACTTCAGGAGGAGCCCCCCAATATTCCCCCCACTCACTATACTCAACAGTATTGTGTCTGCTGTGGAGACCTTCAGGTTTCTGGGTGTCACAATCTCCCATGACCTGAAGTGGACACCCAACACAGACACTCTTATCAAAAAGGCTCAGCAGAGGTTGTATTTCCTGATTGGTGAGAATATCAAAGGATATAGTGAGAAGGCAGGTGTACGTCAACTCAGGAAGTACAACCTGCCTCAGGAGCTGCTGATTCAATTCTATTCAGCAATGATCCAGTTTGTTCTCTGTTCGTCCATCACTGTCTGGTTTGGATCAGCTACCAAACAAGACAAGAATAGACTCCAAAGAAACGTCAGGGCTGCGGAAAGGATTATTGGTGTGAAGCTGCCCTCGATCCAGGACTTATATGCATCTAGAGTCAGGAAGCGAGCAAGCAGCATCATTGTAGACCCATCACACCCTGGACATCACCTGTTCCAACTCCTTCCTTCTGGTAGGCGCTTTAGATCACTGTATGCCAGGACAAATAGGTACAAGAACAGTTTCTTTCCGTATGCCATCAGTCTAATGAACACTTGAATTTTTGTCTATTATAAACCAAGTCCACCTGTACATACACGGGTATACCTCATTGTATATAGTTCATGATTATTTGCACTATTGTTTTGTTTGCTTTTTGATTCTGTACAGTGAGAGCTCAGGGAAACCGGCATCAAATTCCCTGTATGTGTCCACACACTTGGCGATAATAAAGGATTCTGATTCTGATTCTCTGTCTTATGGTCTTATGATAATAGGCAGGGAATAAGAAAGGAAAGATCAGTGTGGGGTATTGTGGTAAACCATATATGTTGTAATTGGGTTAACTGTCTGGACACGCCCCTCTGCTGACTGCCCTTGTGGCTCCTCCCACAGTGTCCTGTATAAAGGTGTTCGCCTTGCCCCTCCCCCTCAGTCCAGGGCAGACACCCACCGTGGAGGTCGTATTGTACAGCGAATAAAAGCCTTTCAGTATTTTACCAAACCTCAGTCTTTTGGAGTTATTGAAGGTGCTTCAGGTATAGAGTAGGGGGCAGCAATCGTTCACTGGAAGGAGAAATCAATATTCATGCCATCAGTTTAGAGGTTACCCAGATGGAATATAAGGTGTTGTTCCTCCACCCTGAGGATGGCTTAATCTTGGCACAAGAGGAGACCATGGATAGACACATCGAAACAGAAATGGGAATGGGAATTAAAATGATTGGCGGATGATGCAGAGGTGAAAGCATCTCGTGAATGTGATCATGTAATTGAGAGATGAAGAAGTGCTTGGTATTGCTTCACATATCATCAGATCAATTTTTATGATACTCTTCACATGAAATCAAATGAATTTTGAGTTAAAGTACTTTAAGAGTCTTACATCATTTTTGCAATTATTCAGCAAGTCTCACAAATTGCAGCTATTCCATTTTCCCTTGTGTAATCTCCTTGGAAAACTGTCAAAAACCTTTAGTTTTGAGTTTTCCCAACCCAGACCAACCAGAATATCCAACAAGATTAAATGTAATTACAATAGAAGTCTTTAAAAAATAGGTTTTCCTCAGTCTTCCCTTCATTGTAGAGGAAACCATCTTATTTTAAACAAAGCAATCATATAAAGGATCGATTAGGTGAAGAGGGTTAAAAAGAAATGCAAGGTGGATCGTAGCTACTTCCAAAGATGCATTTCTGTGACTGACACTGGAAGCCCCAGATCACAGAATCGCAGCATCAATGGTAACATCTTTGATAAAGGGAACACCAGAAGTGTGTGACATATGATCCGAACAGTTAATTGCCTGCTTGACTATTCACATAATTCACCCAGGACATGCCCTCCTCTCATTGCTACCATCAGGAATGAGGTACAAAAGCCTGAAGAGAGACACTCAGCGATTCAGGAAGTTTCTTCCCCTCTACCATCTGATTCCTAAGCGGGCATTGAACTCATGTACACTACCTCATGATTTTTAATTTAACTAATATATATATTAATTTAAATATAATATAAATTTAATATAATTTAAATCTCATTTACATGATATTCTACAATAAAAAAAGGGAATAAAATAATTATAAGGATTCAAACACATTGCACAACAGTGTCCCAAATGGAATCCAAAGAGGACAGAATTTACTTTGGGATCAGAAAAACAGGATGAACATAGAATCATCATCACACAACAGGTGAAATGACCCATCAAATCCCTGTTTAAGGCAACATAATTAATCCTATTTTTGCATAGCCATGTTAATTATTTCCCCTGTTGAATGTGTTCACTGACATGTGTGGAGAGGGTCAGAAACTTTAAATTCCTGGAAGTCGCTTTCTCAGAGGCCCTGTCCTGGACCCATCATATAAATATAACTGCATAACAGCACCTCTGCTTCCACAGGAGTCTACCGAGATTTGGCATGTCATCAAAATCCTTGGTAAACTTCTATATTTTCGTGATGAAAAGTGAGCTGACTGGCTGCATTATGGCCTGGTATGTGAACACCAATGCCTTTGAGCAAAAAATCCAAGAAAAGGTAGCGGATTCAGCCCAGTATATTGCAGGTAAAACCCTCCCAACCATTGTGCACAACTACATGAAATGTTGCAGTAGAAAAGCAGCATCTATCATCAAAGATCTTCACCGCCCAGGTCATGCTCTTTTCCCACTGCTGGATTAGAAGGTGAAAGAGCCTCAGGACTCGCACCCCAACCAAGAGGCTCTTGAACAAAAGGGGATAACTACCTCATTTAAGAAATCTTTTATCTTGTTATTTCATGCACATTATTTGTTGTTATTTATTTATTATCTGTATTTGCACAGTTTGTTTACAGTTTACAGATTCTGTTTACAATTATTGTTCTATAGATTTGCTAAGTATACTCACAGAAAAAGAATCTCAGGGTTATATGTGGTGACATTTATGTACTCTGATAATAAATTTTACTTTGAAAAAATGTTCTGAAGTCTCCCTACACTTTTTGTCTTTAACCTTAAATACAATGTCTCCTTAATCAGATGGCTGTTTAACATGGCAATTTGATGTCTGCACTGGAGAAGACAGAATTTTTTATGATACAAGTATGTAACACACACTGTTGAATTAAAATCTTTAATTTCGTAACCAAGTGCTTCTGTATGCAATGCAGTTTCCAAAATTCGTTAAGGGTTCACTATGTATATGAACCACAAGAGACTACTGGCATGCACAATAATGCCAAAAGATGTGCAGTTCACAACCTGTCATCATGCACAAAATGCACTCTTGCATCCAAATGCCTTGACAGAAGCAGGAAGTTGATCATTTCTTCTGCTTTACATAACAGGGACTGGCTTTACCTTGCTAAGGCTACGGACTCAGATGCACTTGTCTTGATCAGTGCAGTTCTAATGAAGGGTTTCATCCCGAAACATCGACTCTTTATTCCTTTCCGTAGATGCTGCCTGTCCTGCTGAGTTCCTCCAACATTTTGTGTTACACTAATCTTCTGACAGGTTGATATTGCTTTAATAATCTCACCATTTTTCCTTCAGCGCCAATGTCATAGCTTTCAATCACAACCCTATCATCACCCCTTCTCTCCACGACCATATTCCTGTAAAATATTATCTTAATTCCTAAAGCCTCCCCACTCCAGATGCCTCAACTGCAACATTCCTGAAATATGACATTCTGACTGTCAAAGCCAAAGCTCGATGCTCTAAAACTCAATATATTGACACCATGTATTGACGATCTAAATCTTGACTCTAAGTCCTAACACTTTACAAACTGATCATAAGCAGTCCCCCAGCCCTCCTGACTCCAGGCCTGGTCACAAACCACTCTTCCACCATAATATTCGGTGTTCCTTCCTGTAGTCTACAATGGGCCTGAGCCTTTCGCTGAATAGAATGCCGCAGCACATAAAACTGGACAACTACCGCACAAACACCAATTTCAAAATAAGATGCTGCAGGAGGTATGGAGGAAACATCATAAAATCTGTTTCATCAGTCTTGATGAAAGATCAACATATCAGAATCCAAGGCCACAAAGTAGGAATGCTACCATATGCTACCTTAAGATCCATTTTCTTGCAGGCATTCACAATAGAACAACGAAATCCAAAGCAATGCATGACGAAGTACACACAAGACTGGCAAACAAGCAATATGCAAAAGAAAACAAACCACGCAAGTACAAATAAATAAATAATGCTGAGATCAAGAGTTGTAGAGTCCTTGAAAGTGAGTCCATAGGTTGTGGAATCAGTTCAGTGTTGAGGCAAGTGAATTTAACTGTTCCTGAACCTGATGGTGTGAGACCCAAGACTCCTGTAGCTCATTCCCAATGGCAGCAGTGAGAAGAGAGAATGGGCTTACTGCCACTGTTTCTGAACTTGGAGGTGTGGGACCCAAGGCTCCTGTAGCTCCTTCCCAATGGCAGTAGTAAGAGAGTCTGAGCTTACTGCTAATGTGGCTGAAAGCATCTTCGCTTTAATTCTTCCAGGTTTCCTGGTATAATCACAAATCACTATTACCTTCTTCCTAATAACATTAAGCCATCATTATAATCCAGCTGCTTGTACTGAGCAAATAAATGTTCAGAATTAGCTTCCATCATTACTGATGCTAAATGAAAATGCCAGTAATGTTTTTACTCCATTACAACCTCATCTGATTTCCTCACTCGAATTTTAAATTATAATGGTAATTTCAAGTGTGTGATTTCAAATTTCATATGAAGCTAAAGGCAGACAAGTGAAAAACACTCAGGAGATCAGTACTGATATCATCATACAAACACAGAAACAGCCATTTATCAGTGATCAAACAACTTCAGTTAAAGAATCAACTCACTGGGAGATGGGATGTTGAGATTAATGGTCAGATCAAATGGTATTCAGGTAATAACCCCATTAAGCACAGACACATGATGGAGAATGGAATGAATGTTTTCATTAAATTTTAAACAAGCTTGAATCATAAGATCTTGAGTATTTGAATATTGAAGGAGGTTAGAACAAGAAATGCTGGGAGCATGCAACTTAAGTTAATAAATTTAACAGACAATCAGCGAACTTGAATCGACTGCAGGCAAACTGATTAACAGGCAAAATGTTGATGAGCACATTAAGGTATCATAAGACATTAGCAAAATAAAGCAGTTCATTGTGCATGGATATAAAATAATGTAGCTATTAATTTCTTTGTTCAGGTAAGCATATTTGTCATCTACCCTAGTCTGCAATGTTAGATGCTTATGCAAAGAAGAGGTGAGATTCAAAATGTTTATAGGGTTGTGGATTGAACCCACATAGTGCCTTTGCATTCCACTACACAACATCACAATAGCGTGTGTTCACACTCAATGAAAATAATTCCAAAATACTTCATTATGAATCAAAAATTGAGCACAAGGCTTAAGAAAATGATCTTAGGTAGGATGAGTAGATACCCAGTGTGGATTGCAAGGAGCTAAAATGAAGCAAATTCCAGAACTCAGGGAAAACATGAAAAGGGACGTGAACGTTCTCTGACAGTTAATCACTCGTGTCCTTTTGCACTGTATTATGCAAATAGAATTCTGACACCTTCAGGAAGGTGAATCAACAAGGGTAGCTGAGCACAGCACTTTAGATTATGAAGACACATAGTCCTCTTTTATTGTCATTTAGTAATGCATGCATTAAAAAATGATACAATATTTCCTCCGGTGTGATATCACAAAACACAGGACAGACCAAGACTGAAAAAACTGACAAAACCACATAATTATAACATATAGTTACAACAGTGCAACAATACCATAACTTGATGAAGAACAGTCCATGGCACAGTAAAAAGTTCAAAGTCTCTAGAAAGTCCCACATCTCACGCAGACGGAAGAAGGAAGAAAAACTCTCCCTGCCATGCCCGACCACAGTCCGACTCTGAGTCGTCCGAAAATTTCGAGCCTCTGATCAGCTCTCCGGCACTGAGTACCGAGCACCATTTCTATCCAAACAATTCGACCTCAATCTCAGTCGCCAACAGCAGGCAAAGCCGGGGATTTTGGGGCCTTCCCGCAGAAGATTCTCGATCGCTCAGTAACAGCGGCAGCGAACCTGTGTTTCAGAAATTTCTCCAGATGTTCCTCTGTGCTTCCACGTCTGTCTCCATCAAATCAGAATTGTCCACTGCCCCTATTTAATGGATATGATACCATTTTCACCGGAGGGCTGCGCGCGCATGGCGTGCTGCTATCGCCTCCTCCTGCCAATGATCACCGATACAGCACCAGTGATCACCGATCTGGGTTCAGTTCCTGCCATTATCTGTCAGAAGTTTGTACATCCTCCCCATGGCCCCAGGCGTCCCAGTTTCCTTCCATATTTCAAACATGTATGGTTAGAATTAGAGTCACACACCCAGAATGCTGTAAGAATTCAGCAGATCAGGCAGCATCTATGGAATAGAGTAAACTCACCATTTTGGGACAAGACCCTTCATCAGGACTAGAAAGGAGGGGGAGAAGTCAGAGTAAGAAGGTGAGGGGAGGGCAGGAAGAAATACAAGGTGGTAGGTGATAGGTGAAACGGGGAGAGGGGGAGGGGTGAGGTAAAGAGTTGGGAAGTTGCCTGGTGAAAGAGCTAAAGGGCAGGAAGGAGGGGGTACCTGACATGAGAGGACTGAAGACCATGGAAGGAAGGAAGTGGGAGAAGCAGCAGAGGGAGGTGATGGGTACAGGAGATAAGGTTAGAGAGGGAAACAGGATTGGGGAATGGTGAAGTTAGAGAAATTGATGTTCATAACATCAGGTTGGAAGCTACCCAGATGGAATATAAAGTGTTGCATCCCTTCCCTCCCCTCCAACCAACCTTCTTACAATGACTTCTCTTCTTTCCCAGTCCTGATGAAGGGTCTCGGCCTGATTCTCTTTTCCATAGATTCTGCCTGACCTGCTGAGTTCCTCCAACATTTTGTGTTTGATGCTTTGGATTACTGGCATCTGCAGATTTTCTCGTGTTTGTGGCAGGATTAGAGTCAGCGAGTTGTGGGCTGGCTATGTTGGCGTCGGAGATATGGTGACACTTGCAGGCTGTCCCAGCACAATATGCTGGTCTGTGCTGGTCATTGACACAATTTCACTGTATGTTTTGGTGTACATGTGACAAATAAATCTAATCTTTAAATCTTTTTCCATTACCTTCAATTTAAAAAGGGCCTCTGTCCTGACTAGTATTTGGTCTAGAAAGGCCAGCAGCATGCCATCATGGTAATGCTGGCAATCAAGGCTTTAAACTAACTCAATAAATTTCACCCATCCAATCACTGACATGATGATAAAGGACATGAACACGTTAAAATCATGCACAAATAATCATAATCTAAATGTTTGGAAAGCTTATCTTGATCAGCCAAACCAAAACTGCTGGAAGTGTTCTGTAAGGAACTGATTATAATAGGGAAATTTGCAAACATAGTATATGACTTGAATGAGATTGATCAGATTATCTTTCTAAGTAGGAACAATGGCAACGAGGAAATATTATGTTCTTCTCCCACATTTATTTATTGAGATACAGCTTGTAATACGCCCTTGACACAGCTAAACAACTCCCAAAAACAGAATGAGGAACCATAATAGACATTAATTTATGCCAACTGACAATATCCTAGAACAGGGGTTCTCAACCATTTTTTTAACCATTAACCGTGAACCCCAGGTTGGGAACCCTAAAAACAAATTGACTTTGAATCCACTGTTCATTTTCAATAACTTGTGTGACTAGCCACTAATTACACGTTTTTGATTGAAAGCAAAGCCATCAGGAGAAGTTAGCAGCGGGGACACCATCATAATTTTAATGCATCAGTTACAAGTTTGTGTTCACTCCTTAAACTTAAATTGTGCCTAAAGCAGATGTTGGCAGTCTTATCCAGGAAGCAATGAAGAACAGCACCAGATGAGCAGAAGCAGGCTCCAAAACTTTTGGATAATATACTAAAGGCATCAGTCAAGGAGTGCCAAGTGTTATCAAGTGCACACAAGGAGCTGGAGGTTCCTCTTACTACACACTTAAAATGCAATGGAAGCATCTCCCATGGAAGTAAATTCCTGGCGATGTAAAGATTAAAGATTAGTTTTATTTGTCACAAGTACATCGAAACATACAGTGAAATGCAACATCTGCATCAATGACCAACACATTCTGTGTTTGTGCTGGGGGCAACCAACAAATATCGCCATGCTTCCGGCGCTAGCAGAGCATGTTCACAACTTACTAACCTGTACATCTTTAGAATGAGAGATGAAACCAGAACACCTACAGTAAACTCATGGGGTCCCAGGGAAAACGTAAAAACTTCTAACGGACAGCAGCGAGAATTGAACCCTGATCTAACAGTTGGCACTGTAAAGTGTTACACTAACTAGAGCGCTACCGAGTCATGCACAAGTGAACAATATACCATGCTAAAGGAAGCTCAATAATCTCTCACATACATCACCCATCACACTGAAGTCAGGATTTGCATTTTTCTGCGTACTTTTGGTAAAGATTGGTGACTAGTACATTAATGCCTTCACTGTTACAGCAAATGGCATACTGCCATAATTTAATTTGATGCACAGTGAACATTTGTGGACATGTCATGGAAAAGATATGTGACAACTTGAAGATATTCTGAAACAAAGTCACTCATGTTTTATGAGGTGAAGCAACACCATGGGGCAAAACATTAATTAGCTTGCTTAATTTAGTGGTCCATAAACACTCAGAGGTCACTTTATTAGGTAGACCTGTATACCTGCTTGTTAATACAAATGCCTAATCAACCAATCACGTGGCAGCAACTGAATACATAAAATCATGCAGACATGGTCGAGAGGTTCAGTTGTTCAGATCAAACATTGGAATAGTAAAGAAATGTGACCTAAGTGACTATGTACAAGATAATAAGAGGAATAGATAGAGTGGATAGCCAGCGCCTCTTCCCCAGGGCACCACTGCTCAATACAAGAGGACATGGCTTTAAGGTAAGGGGTGGGAAGTTCAAGGGGGATATTAGAGGAAGGTTTTTTACTCAGAGAGTGGTTGGTGTGTGGAATGCACTGCCTGAGTCAGTGGTGGAGGCAGATATACTAGTGAAGTTTAAGAGACTACTAGACAGGTATATGGAGGAATTTAAGGTGGGGGCTTATATGGGAGGCAGAGCTTGAGGGTCGGCACAACATTGTGGGCCGAAGGGCCTGTACTGTGCTGTACTATTCTATGTTCTATGTTGGTGCCAGATGGGGTGGTTTGAGTTTCTCAGAAACTGCTGACCTCCTGGGATTTTCACACACAACAGTCTCTAGAGTTTACAGAAAATGATGTCAGAAATAGAAAATATCCAGTGAGTGGCAGTTCTGTGGGAGAAAATGCCTTGTTAATGAGAGATGTCAGAGGAGAATGGTCAGAGTGGCTCAAGTTGACAGGAAGGTGACAGTAACTCAAATAACCACACATTACAACAGTGGAGTGCAGAAGAGCATCTCTGAATGCACAACACATCGAACCTTGAAGTGGATGGGCTACAGCAGCAGAAATTCATGAATATACATTCAGAGGCCACTTTATTAGATACAGGAGGTATTCAGTAAAGTGGTCACTGAGTACAGCATCAACATTAAAAAGTTATACTCCATATAAGTAAGTTACATTGACCAGTCTTCCATCCAGATCCTTAAACTACAGAGTTTATGATACAAACATGAATCTCCTAGAATCTTTGTTGAAAAGTTTGGTTATTTCAACCCATCAAGACAATTCACAATGAGACTTCAAACAAGTACAAAGGCATATAGTTTAACAATTAAGTTACAAGAATCAAGAACATCAGAAGCCATCCAAGTTACCACCTTGCACTGGAATATAAGAAGCAGCCTAGGTTCTACCCTGCTGCAAAGGAGAAACCTGCAAAATGAAGCAGTAATGAATGGGTGGCCTTAGCCTGATGATTCTGTAAAAAAAAAATTCCAATTTTAATCTGTGTATTTCACAGCACATTCCCTACACCAATTGACCTGGTGAAGCTACCAAACATCTTACTTCACTGCTTCCAACTCCACCCAAGTGTGCTTGACATGCTTCCTATGTCTTAAGGCAAAATTTTACCTTGCACCCAGGCATCTTCGTACATTTCAGGGCAAACTCCTGGAGCGCGTCTTATTTAATTACTCTGCTTCTCTAATGCTTTCACTATTTCTGTGCAGTTCTGATATCTTTTATTTCCTTTAGTGATGGGAATAAGACCATAACATAGGAGAAGAATTAGGCCATTCAGCCCATCGAGTATGCTCCACGATTTCATCAAGGCTGATCCCAGATCCCAATCAACCCAATACACCTGTCTTTATACTTTATTGTCGCCAAACAATTGATACTAGAACGCACAATCATCACAGCGATATTTGATTCTGCGCTTCCCGCTCCCTGGATTACAAATATTAAATATTAAAAATAGTAAAAATTAGTAAATATTAAAAATTTAAATTATAAATCATAAATAGAACATAGAAAAATGGAAAGTAAGGTAGTAGAAAAAAAACGAGAGGCAGGTCCGGATATTTGGAGGGAACGGCCCAGATCCGGGTCAGGATCCGTTCAGCAGTCTTATCACAGTTGGAAAGAAGCTGTTCCCAAATCTGGTTGTATGAGTCTTCAAGCTCCTGAGCCTTCTCCCGGAGGGAAGAGGGACGAAAAGTGTGTTGGCTGGGTGGGTCGTGTCCTTGATTATCCTGGCAGCACTGCTCCAACAGCGTGTGGTGTAAAGTGAGTCCAAGGACGGAAGATTGGTTTGTGTGATGTGCTGCGCTGTGTTCAGGACCTTCTGCAGCTTCTTTCAGTCTCGGACAGGACAACTTCCATACCAGGTTGTGATGCACCCTAGAAGAATGCTTTCTACAATGCATCTATAAAAATTAGTGAGGGTTATAGGGAACAGGCCAAATTTTTTTTAGTTTTCTCAGGAAGTAAAGTCTTCTTGTCATATCCTTTGATGCCCTGACCTATCAGGAAACAAGCAACTCTGCCTTAGATGTACCCAGGGATTTGGCCTCCACCACAGTCTGTGGTAGAGCATTCCACAAATTCACTACTCTCTGGCTAAAATTATTCCTCCTTACCTCTGTTCTGAAAGTCGGCCTTCAATTCTGAGGCTGTGCTGTCTAGTTCTGGATATCACATCAGATGGAACATCCTCTCCACATCCACCCTTTCAACATTCAGTACGTTTCAATGGGATCCCTCCGCATTCTTTAAATTCCAATGAGTACAGGCCCAAAGCTGCAAAACACTCCTCAAAGGTAAACACTTTGTTCCTGGAATCATCCTAGTGACCTCCTCTAGACTTCCTCTAATGACAACACATCCTTTCTGAGATATGGGGCCCAAAACTGTTGACAATACTCCAAGTGCAACCTGACTAGTGTTTTATAAAGCCTCAGCATTATCTCTGCTTTTATATTCTATTCCCCTTGAAATAAAAGCCAAGATTGCTTTTGCTTTCTTTACCACAGACTCAACCTGTAAATTAACCTTCTGGCACCTCTAATGTTTGAACCTTCTCCCCATTTAGTTAATAGTCTGCATTATTGATCTTTTTACCAAAATGCAGTATCATACATATCCCAAAACTGTATTCCATCTGTCACTTTTTTGCCCATTCCTCCAATTTGTCTGAGTCCTGCTGTAATCACACTGCTTGCTTCTTCAGTACTACCTACTCCTCCACAAACTTTGCCACAAAGAATCAATTCCATTATCCAAAACAGTGACAAACAATGTGAAAATTAGCAGTCACAATACTGACCCCAGAGGAATACCACTAGTCACTGCTAGCCAAGCAGAAAAGGCCCCCTTTATGCCCACTCACTGCTTCCTGCCTGTCAGTCATTCCTCTATCCTCTTTCCTCTAATGCCATAGGGTATCTTCTTAAGCAGCCTCATGTGTGCCACCTTATCAAATGCCTTCTGAAAATCCAAGTAAATGACATCCACTGCTTCTCCTTTGTCCACCCTTGTTACTTACTCAAAGAATTCCAATAGATTTGTCAGGGAAGATTTCTCTTTACAGGAACCATGCTTTGACTTATTTTACCACTAGTCTCCAAGTACCCCCAAACCTCACCCTTAATAATAGACTCCAACATTTTCCCAACCACTGAGGATAGGCTAACTGGCCTATAATTTCCTTCTTTTTGCCTTCTTAAAGAGCAGAGTGACATTTGCAATCTTTCAGTCTTCCAGGACCATGCCAGAAGCAAGTGATTCTTGAAAGATCATGACCAATGCATCTGTTATCTCTTCAGCAACCTCTCCCTGGACTCTGAGATGAAGCCAGAATAAGAAGGTAGGGATCCGTGAATAGTACAAAATGGCAGATGTTAGGTGAAATCAGATGAGGGGGAAGATGAGTAGGGTGGGGAAGGGGGGATGAAATGAGACACTGGGAGGTGATAGGTGGAAGGGCTGAAGAAGGAGGAATATGTTGGGAAATGTCAGTAGACCATTGGATAAAGGCAAGGAGGAGGGGCACCAGAGGAGGTGATGGGTAGGTGAGGAGAAGAGGGGGGCCAGAATGAGGAATGGAGAAGGAGAGAAGACAAATGCAAATAAACTTGATTCCTTTAGCTCTGAATTTAATTAAGTGTTTAATTCAAAACAGTAGCCAAAATTTTAAATCATTTCTATGGTTATGAAATACCATGTTAGTAATGTTATTAAAGCCTTGCATATTAAGTATAAAAACTCTCGTAAATATTAAAAGAATCATTTAGAATTCATGGACCATGCCAAAGAGATAAGCTGTTTGCTAACATTTTCACACCTCTGATTGGCTGAATTTTATAAAAGTCTGCCAACATGAAGATGTGGCTTATTTGAAATAATGCTAACAATTGAACAATGCTGATTCAGTTGGCTGAAACGGAAATCCAAATGACTTTGCCTAATCAAAACACCTTTCGCACCATTCCACTGAAGTAAGTCCACATTCTTGCTTCTATCTGCCTGTCCAGTAATTTCTAAGGATTTTTAAATGTGAACAGAGGTATCTCAGTTTATGCAAGCTACAGTTTGACTGTTCTATCTCCCATTCATTCCCATGGTGACACATCGTAATCTTTAGAATAGATCATTTTTAATTTTTGTAGTTATTGGGAAATTTAGAAGGGAAGATAGAGTGGCACAGAAACTCTCAAAGCTGGCTGTGGATATAATGTGGGAAGATCATGCAAGAACCCATCCTCCTTAGTATAAATTTGAATACTGTTCAATATAGTATCAGAGAATGTATACAGTATCCAACCTGAAATTCTTACTCTTCACAAATATCCACGAATTAAGCATCCACAAATTTCATGACACATGCCGGTGATAATAAACCTGATCCTGAAACAGAAAAGAAACCTAAAGAATGAATGAAAGAAACATCAAAATCATATATGTATCCATATGGCCCAGAAAGCCGTAGAAATTAAAGGAAATAATTTTCTGGAATAATGCCTGTATTTTATTCCCTACCCTAATTCCCTAATCTGCTCAGAATTTCTGGCTCTCTAATTTCTTTCTCATATATTTATTTATTCTGTCTTTCTTCCCCTTTTAATGTCATGCTGCTACGTATTTTTTTCCAGAAAATCCAAGTATAATTTGCATGTCGGATCAACTCAGAAAGTATCTCCATTGAAAATAGTACATGAAAGTACATGTAGCAGATATAGACTGTAAAAAAAAATCATGTTCCTAAATCAAATTGTACTGCCTTTGATTGTGACTTCACAACATTTATCCAATGATTAGCTAAAGCCATATAAACTGGGAAGACAACAGACTAATCTCTAAATGATTCTGCAGCTGCTGGAAATCCAGAGCAACACACACAAAATGCTGGAGGAACTAAGCAGCTCAGGCAGCATTTACGGAGAGAAATAAACTGTTGACATTTCAAGCCAGAAAGGTCTTGGCCCAAACGTCGACTGTTTATTCCCCTCCACAGATGCTGCCTGACCTGCTGAATTCTTCCAGCATTTTGTGTGTTAGACTAATTTCTAATCTGTGCGGAGTTCTTATCTCAGCTAACAGGACAGTAGGGTCAAGAGAGTGCCGTTGAAATATGAGGGGCGATTGATAAGTTCGTGGCCTAAGGTAGAAGGAGTCAATTTTAGAAAACCCAGCACATTTATTTTTCAACATAGTCCCCTCTTACATGTACACACTTAGTCCAGCGGTCATGGAGCATACAGATCCCTTCTCTATAGAAGTGGTCCACAGCAGGGGTGATTGATAAGTTATTAACTTCAAACTTTCTGCATTATCACTCAAAGAGTTGAAATGCACGTGCATGTAACAAGAGTGTCTTGGACCTCCAGGAGGTCCACAGCAGCGGTGATTGATAAGTTCATGGTACCAACGACATAGACAGGAAGAGGGATGAGGTCCTGAAATGTGAGTTTTCGGAACTAGACAGAAGGCTGAAGAACAGGACCTCAAGGGTGGCGTTCTCAGGATTGCTGCCAGTGCTACGTGACAGTGATTGTAAGAATTGGAGGAGATGGCAGTTGAATGCGTGGCTGAGGAGTTGGTGCAGGGAGCAGGGTTTTAGATTTTTGGACCATTGGGATCTCTTCTGGGGAAGATGGGACCTATACAGATTGAATGGGTTGCACCTAAACTTGAGGGGGAGCAATATCCTTGCAGGTAGGTTTGCTAGCATGGTTCAGGAGGGTTTAAACTAATTTGCAAGGGGGATGGGACCCGGAGCGATAAAGCAGTGAAAGAAGTGCATGGAGTAAAGCCAGATCTAACATATAGAGAGGCTTTGAGGAAAGAGGAGCAGAATAAACGGTGTAAAGGCAGTAAGGTAGAAGGGCTGAAGTGTGTATACCTCAATGCAAGAAGCATCAGGAACAAAAGTGATGAACTGAGAGCTTGGATACATACATGGAATTATGATGTACTGGCCATTACAGAGACTTGGCTGGCACCAGGGCAGGAATGGATTCTCAATATTCCTGGATTTCAGTTCTTTAAAAGGGATAGAGGGGGGGAAAGGTGAGGAGGGGTGGCATTACTGGTCAGGGATACTATTACAGCAACAGAAAGGGTGGGTAATATAGCAGGATCCTCTTTTGAGTCAGTATGGGTGGAAGTCAGGAACAGGAAGGGAGCAGTTACTCTATTAAGGGTATTCTATAGGCCTCCTGGTTGCAGTAGAGATACAGAGGAGCAGATTGGGAGGCAGATTTTGGAAAGGTGCAAAAAATAACACGGTTGTTGTCATGGGTGACTTTAACTTCCCTAATATTGATTGGCACCTGGTTAGTTCCAAGGGTTTAGATGGAGCAGAGTTTGTTAAGTGTGTCCAGGACGGATTCCTGTCACAGTATGTGGACAGGCCAACTAGGGGGAATGCCATACTAGATCTAGTACTAGGTAATGAACCGGGTCAGATCACAGATCTCTCAGTGGGTGTGCACCTGGGACAGTGACCACCGGTCCCTGGCCTTCAGCATTATCATGGAAAAGGATAGAATCAGAGACGACAGGAAAATTTTTAATTGGGGAAGGGAAAATTATGAGGCTATAAGGCTAGAACTTGCGGGTGTGAATTGGGATGATGTTTTTGCACGGAAATGTACTATGGACATGTGGTCGATGTTTAGAGATCTCTTGCAGGATGTTAGGGATAAATTTGTCCCAGTGAGGAAGATAAAGAATGGTAGGGTGAAGGAACCATGGGTGACAAGTGAGGTGGAAAATCTAGTCAGGTGGAAGACGGCTGCATACATGAGGTTTAGGAAGCAAGGATCAGATGGGTCTATTGAGGAATATAGGGTAGCAAGAAAGGAGCTTAAGAAGGGGGTGAGGAGAGCAAGAAGGGGGCATGAGAAGGCCTTGGCGAGTAGGGTAAAGGAAAACCCCAAGGCATTCTTCAATTATGTGAAGAACAAAAGGATGACAGGAGTGAAGGTAGGACCAATTACAGATAAAGGTGGGAAGATGTGTCTGGAAGCTGTGGAAGTGAGCGAGGTCCTCAATGAATACTTCTCTTCGGTATTCACCAATGAAAGGGAACTTGATGATGGTGAGGACAATATGAGTGAGGTTGATGTTCTGGAGCATGTTGATATTAAGGGAGAGGAGGTATTGGAGTTGTTAAAATACATTAGGACGGTTAAATCCCCAGGGCCTGACGGAATATTCCCCAGGCTGTTCCACGAGGCGAGGGAGGAGATTGCTGAGCCTCTGGCTAGGATCTTTATGTCCTCGTTGTTCAAGGGAACGGTACCGGAGGATTGGAGGGAGGCGAATGTTGTCCCCTTGTTCAAAAAAGGTAGTAGGGATAGTCCAGGTAATTATAGACCAGTGAGCCTTACGTCTGTGGTGGGAAAGCTGTTGGAAAAGATTCTTAGAGATAGGATCTATGGGCATTTAGAGAATCATGGTCTGATCAGGGACAGTCAGCATGTCTTTGTGAAGGGCAGATCGTGTCTAACAAGCCTGATAGAGTTCTTTGAGGAGGTGACCAGGCATATAGATGAGGGTAATGCAGTGGATGTGATCTATATGGATTTTAGCAAGGCATTTGACAAGGTTCCACATGGTAGGCTTATTCAGAAAGTCAGAAGGCATAGGATCCAGGGAAGTTTGGCCAGGTGGATTCAGAATTGGCTTGCCTGCAGAAGGCAGAGGGTCGTGGTGGAGAGAGTACATTCAGATTGGAGGATTGTGACTAGTGGTGTCCCACAAGGACCTGTTCTGGGACCTCTACTTTTTGTGATTTTTATTAACGATCTGGATGTGGGGGTGGAAGGGTGGGTTGGTAGGTTTGCAGACAACACAAAGGTTGGTGGTGTTGTATATAGTGTAGAGGATTGTCAAAGATTGCAGAGAGAGATTGATAGGATGCAGAAGTGGGCTGAGAAGTGGCAGATGGAGTTCAACCCGGAGAAGTGTGAGGTGGTACACTTTGGAAGGACAAACTCCAAGGCAGAGTACAAAGTAAATGGCAGGATACTTGGTAGTATGGAGGAGCAGAGGGATCTGGGGGTACACGTTCACAGATCCCTGAAAGTTGCCTCACAGCTGGATAGGGTAGTTAAGAAAGCTTATGGGGTGTTAGCTTTCATAAGTCGAGGGATAGAGTTTAAGAGTCGCGAGGTAATGATGCAGCTCTATAAAACTCTGGTTAGGCCACACTTGGAGTACTGCGTCCAGTTCCGGTCGCCTCACTATAGGAAGGATGTGGAAGCATTGGAAAGGATACAGGGGAGATTTACCAGGATGCTGCCTGGTTTAGAGAATATGCATTATGATCAGAGATTAAGGGAGCTAGGGCTTTACTCTTTGGAGAGAAGGAGGATGAGAGGAGACATGATAGAGGTGTACAAGATAATAAGAGGAATTGATAGAGTGGATAGCCATCTGTAGAAGTTTGTGTGTGGTTTTGGTGACTTACCAAATCTCCTCAAACTCCGAAAGAAATATAATCGCTGTCATGCCTCTTTTATAATTGCATCAATATGTTGGGCCCAGGAAAGATCCTCAGAGATGCTAACTCCTAGGAATTTGAAACTGCTCACCATTTCCACTGCTGGTCATTTGATGAGGACTGGTGTGTGTTCCGTTGACATCCCCTTCTTGAAGTCTGTAATCAATTCCTTGGTCTTACTGACGCTGAGTGCAAGGTCAACCAGCTGATCTACCTTGTTCCTGTACACCTCTTCATCATATCTGAGTTTCTGACAATAGTTGTGTTGTTGGCAAATTTATAGATGGTGTATGTGCTGTGCAATCACTGTCAATATGTGGATAAATAACTGTAGTTTTGTACCCATAAAATTGTACTTGAGTAAAAAACTATCGGCACTAAAATTTGGTAGAAAAAATTGTCAAGAAAAAAGTGGAAATGAAAAATATACTGCTAGGATTAAGAACTATTGTAACTCTTGTGTTTACAGTTCTGGTTCTAATTCTAGACAATAAATGCAATGGAAAATGTACTGCCCAAAATTCTGTACTACAGCATATATACTGGTGCGGGTGACTCCATTCATCACATCTTGACAGAATATACATGTGCATTGATTACTTCGTGCATGGAACAATGGGAAAGTAATCTATGTTCTCCAAATATTCAGAAAATACAGTTAATGCGGCACTTATTTCGTTGAAAGTATTACAAAGCCCATTAGATGTGTATTGAACTTCTCTGCATTTAATTCATTTTCATTCAGAACGTGAGGATAAGTAAATCAAAATGTAGTGAAATTGTGTCCTCATATAGATCAATAGATGTGCCATTTGTCTTAATTAACTCATTTTTTTTAGACATACAGCACAGAACAGGCCCTTCTGGCCTAACAAGCCACACCACCTAGCAACCCACCTATTTAACCCTAGTCTAATTACAGGACAATATATAATGACTAGGTCGTCTTCGGACTGTGGGAGAAAACTGGAGCACCTGGAGGAAATCATGTGGTCATGGGGTGAACGTACAAACTCATTACAGACAGCACCAGAATTGAACTCTGAACTCTGAAGCTCTGAGCTGTAACAGCATCACCCTAACCACTATGCTACTGCAGTGCCCCTGGGAACGCCTGTTTTCCAGAAATTGATCCACAGGATTGCCCTGAATTGGAAACTATTGCAAAAAAATTGCTGAGCTCAATCACACAGCCTCTAAAGTCTACATCACAGACATTTACACCATGCCTCTGAAAAATCACATGGCGAATCTGGTGAGTGGGAGGTAGGAATGGGACTTGTTTGGTTGCTTGCTGTGCTCTGTGCTGTTCTGTGAACGTTGTGGGCATGCTATGTTGGTGCCGGAATATGCGGTGACACTTGAAGGCTGCCCCAGCACATCCTCGAGTGTGTTGGTTGTTAACACAGAGGGTGTTTTTCACTTGTATGTTTCAATGTGGACGCATTAAATAAACTTGATTCTTGAGTGTGAGAATGAAGAGATAATTAGCCAATTGTTTAATGAGGAATTAGTTGGGTCATAGTGTCTCCATCTCCCTGCAAGGGTGTGGAAATCTATTAAGAGCATTCCATTTGATGAACATGACTTTCAGTATCATTAAGATAAGCCCCTTTGATAGGATCATAGTCATACTTTATTGATCCCCGGGGAAATTGGTTTTCATTACAGCTGCACCATAAATAATAAATAGTAATAATAGTAACAGGATATTTCTGAAACCACAGTAAAAATGGGGTCCATCTTCACCTTTATAAAACAATTGAGAATATGAAGTATATTCTTCAGATGGAGAATATGTGAAGTTCTAGTCCCCACACAATAGCAGTACTGGAGAGGTTTCAGAGGAAGTTCATTGGTCCAAAATAGTAGGGCCCATGGGAGCCAAGGCAAGTTAACAAATTGGACCCAAAAGCAATATACTGATAGGAGGCAGAGGGTGATGGTGGTTTTGAAGAGAGACTGGCCAGGAAACAGAGTAAACTGAGAGAGGGGGGTATATAATAGATGTATTCAAAATTATGAGGGGCATGACTCTCTGCAGCAGAGGCAGAGAAACTGGGAGGAAGGAATGACATCTTCACAAGAGACCAAGTGGGAAGAGGTCTAGTCTAAGTAGCCGTGAGATTGGTGGGTTTATGGTAAGTATCGTTGTATAGTTTGTCTCTTCAGATGTAAACAGAGATTTTAAAAAAAGGAAAGAACTGGTTAATGCCTCCACTTTTAAATTGAACGGAGAAAAGTGTGAATGAGATGCCAAAGGTAAGTTTTTATTTAAACACAGAGATTCGTGAGTGCATGGGATGCCCTGCCAGGGATGCTGATAGAAGTGGATACACTAAGGTAGATGTCACCAACCTTTTTAAGCCCAAGATCCCCTACCTCGACCTCAGTGAAAGGCAAGATCTACCTACTAAATCGTTTAGAGGCATAACAGCTCAGATTGTTCTTCCAATTTGAGGCCCTTTATTTGGGCAAATTGTATTTGAATTACACAAAATACTTTTGTCAAACTTTCAAATTAATTCAAACAAGAAAACACTGTAACTAGCATATCAAACAGGCCATAGCCGTCTTTCTTTAAGAATATTACATACTTCACACCTTTAATTCTAAGTTTCGTTATTTAATTTTATTTCAACACGAGGAATAAATGAATAAAAATTGACTGTTGCACTCAGTGTGATGACTGGGGCTGAATACTTCCTGCTAGTTCCCCGAAATTTGGCTCGTAACTACAGACAGCCTGTCTGAGACAGTCTGTGAGGTGTAGGGTTGCCAACTGTCCCGTACTTCCCCCGCTAAGGTAGAGCGTTCCTATGAAACCTTTCATGCGGAAATGCTTTACACCGAAGAAGCAATTACCATTAATTTATATGGAAAAAAATTTTGAGCGTTCCGAAACCCAAAAAAATAACCTACCAAATAACACATAAAACCTAAAATAACACTAACATATAGTAAAAGCAGGAATGATATGACAAATACATAGCCTATATAAAGTAGAAATAATGAAGATTAAGCCAAAACCAATTCGTGGGGTAAAAAAAAAATCGGCACATCACGCATGCGCACACAGGTGCCCATGCAAGGCTTCATGGTCATGATAGTCTTTCTCAGGGTAAACACAAATGTCCCGGGATTTGACTGCTACTTTTGTCCCTTATTTGGGAGTGAGAAAGTTGGCAACCCTAGTGAGGTGTCTGTCAGTAAGTTAGCTCCTGTTCTTAGATATAATAATTTTCATCTGTGAAAATGCAATTTCATATAGATAAGTTGACCCGAAGTAGGCACTGACTTTTAGTGCTATAAAACCAACGCACACACTGCACATTGCTCAGCCCCATCAGTAGTAATTACCACCAGTTTATGAATGGGGATGTCATTTTCACGGACATATTTTTTTAAACTCATTGTAAATATCCTCACCTCTTGTTCTTTCCTTTAATTGCAAAAGAGTGAAGAAGTCCTCCTTTGTTGTAAAGTCCTGGAAAGCCATTCTGACAAATACAAGCTGAGCTGTTTGCATTACATTCAGGGATTCATCGAGCTGTAGTGAAAAATATTCACGTCCTCTGACGGTGACTCTACCCTCCTTGTCACTGTTGCAGGGCCAAGCGGTATATTACATATTGCAGTTGTGACGCCGATTTTGTTTTTAAAGTCATTAAAAGCAGTCTCTGCGGTAATGACCATTGCTTCCTTGAATAAATCGTCATCTGTAAAAGGCTTCTTGTGTTTAGCCAAAAGGTGACTTACACGAAATGATGCTTCAATAGCAGCCTTATTTTGAGCAGCATGTTTTGTGGAAAACGATTGCTGGGCCTTCAACCCCGATTTCAGCTCAACTTTCCTGGTATGAACTGCGCTCTTTGGGGGCGGGGGGGGTAGGTGTCTTTAAATTTCTGGTGGTTGGTGTTGTGGTGCCGCTCCAGATTCCCTCTTTTAGTCAGTGCTTGTGTTTGGTGGCACAACATACATACACACTTGTCTTTCACCAAGGTAAATCGAAATTCCTTTTCCCATTCTGGATGGAATTTGTATGTTTTCGCCTTCTTTCGTGGAGCCTCCACTATGCTATCAGGATATCACGAGCGATTGCCGATTGTGTCGTCTCTGATCTGGGCCAACATTTACGTGCTGGGCGGCACCTAATTAATTAGCTTGTTTATTTCGGCTTTTTTTCTTAAAGATGTGCTGGGTGCGTCCCGACTACCGCTGTACCCCTGCATGCTTCGCAGCCCGGAGGTTGGGGACCACTGCCGTATATTGATGTTTGCGACAGTCTGTACTCTCTATCTAATCTGATTGGTCACTTTGATGCAGCACAGGCTACGCTGAAAACACGGTGCATGGCAGAGGAACTACACACATGCGCACAGGGCAGAGAGAACGGAACTAAACCCCTGCAACCCGGAAACAATCTCTCTTTACAAACAGCTTTTTAGCGAAAATATTGCTATATTACCATTATCCTAATTAGTATTACTTACTTTTATAATGCTCACATTACAACAGTATTTGTGTATTTATTTTTGATTTTTCTTCGGGATCTACTGGGAAAGTCTCAAAGATCGACCGGTTGATCGCGATCGACGGGTTGGTGACCCCTACACTAAGGGCTTTTAAGAAACTCTCAGGCATGTGGATGATGGAAAAATAGAAGGCTATGTGGTAGGGAAGGATTAAGTTGATCTTAGAGTAGGTTAAAAGGTTGTGCAACATCAGGGGCTGAAGGACCAGCATTGTGTTGTACTGTATTCTATGTTTTTATTTATTTATTGAGATACAGCATGGAATAGGCTTTTCCGGCTCTTCCACTGCGTCGCTCAGAAACACCCTCGATTTAACCCTAGCCTAATCACAGGACAACTTATAATGACCAATTAACCCACCACCCGGTACGGCTTTGGACTTGGGAGGAAACTGGAGCACCTGAGGAAACACATGTGGTCACAGGGAGAACATACAAACTCCTTATAGGCAGAATTGAACCTGGATCACCCGCACGGTAAAGCGTTGAGTTAACCATTATGCTGCCATGCCGCCAACATTCTATACCAACAGTCATCACTGTAATGGAAAATGAGTTGAGAAGTGGTACTGGAGAAGTTTTGCAATAAGGACTGTTTTGCATAGCCAATGACAAGACATGGCTACATCTTTGATTTGTAGAAATTGGGAGGAGCCAAAAGAGAAGTTGTTTTGAATAAGAACAAGTAAACCAGGTGGTTGAACGTGGAGGGGAACTAGTGGATCTTCATTGTAGAAAGAAGCAGAGAGCTGTTGGAAATACAGAAAAAAATACTTCACATCCATCATGAAAATAAGTTGTTGGAGGCTGGGGAAATCAGGTGTTATCCACGTGGTGGACAGCATGCAAGGTGTCCTGGGGGTTGTTAGGAAGGAAATGCACAAGGGGAGATAGAATGAAGTTGAGGTATGAGGAGATAAGTTTGCTGGGACAAAAGCAGGCAGAAACAATGGGCCTGCCAGCACAATCCTGATTGTGGATTTTGAGTAAGATATAGAAATGGGAAACGTGGGGTTGAGGCACTATCAGCAAGAGACTATGGAGCAATGAATGGAGGGCTACGTGTTCAGAGAGGAGTAAGGTTGAAACAGGCCAGGGAGAGAAGAAGTTGAGGTGGTTGGTCATAGCAGCAATTGAACTGAAAAAGATGAGAGAAAGTTAAAGGCTTGAGCAGAGTGCCTCAGGGTTAGAAGTATGTTGGGGAAGCAAGGAGTCACAGAAATAGACATGGAGGGTGGAGGTGATGAAAGAGGAGCTCCACATTTTGGTGGGCTCGGAATTTTGTGAGGTGTGGCGTGTGGACTTAGGGGTACAAATTTGAAGCCTTTGCTAAGGACTGACTATCAGAGAGGGGAATGTCAGGGTGGATGGTGAAGACCTGGCAGGAGAGTAGTGGGACAGGTGGTCTTCATGAAACTTTATGCTTGCTGCACTACATTGACGCCCTTCATGGCAGCCTCCTTGGAATATCCTCTATTCTCTCTCCTCCCTTTGTCATTTTATGAATACCTGGAGATCTTCCTAACCCAATTCTCAATTCCATTTCACCTCCAATACATGCCTGGTATTTAATCACCGAATGGCGTAACTGATTTTTCTATATAATTAGAACAAAGAGGACAGCAGAAGGAATTTCAGAAGCAGAGGAAGATGTGCTGAAGCAACTGATTGAGTGTGCATTTCTCTACAAAAGATTTCTGCAGTGAATTTTAGTACCAGTTCCAAACAAATGGTACATGTAACAAAGGAGCCAGCTGGTCTGATGCTAACTGCTCAAACAATTCAGTCCCACGTAATGGTTTAAGCCCCACAGATGTACATTTACTGAAGGCTGCTTACAAAAATCATGCAATTTAGATAAACATCACAAAGTTAACTCCATACAAATTATTCATGCATCACGATGCTTGCATACTTTTAAATATTACCCAAATTGATGACTTGTATTTTTCCATTCTTAATGTATTTTTCAGCAATATTTATACAGTAAAATCTGAATTAAAAAAGAAAACAAGAATTCAAAAATACAGTCTTTTGGCTCTACGTGGAATTTTTCCCCAAAGATTTGATACCTAGGTGATTATGGAAAATAGAATGTTAATTCAAGCATACTGTTATTCTGTTTTTTTTTTCCCCGAGATCAAGAACAGAAAGGAACAGGGCAATTCATCCCCAAATTAAATTCACATTGTCCCAATTAAATAATTTTGGTTTCAATCTGGCAATAATCAATATGTGTGTAATAAAAATCAACTACTGATTATTTCCTTTACTTTAAAGGCAACCTTTTTTGTATTTTTATTCCTGGGCAATACTGTATTCTTACAAATGGAAGGTATGTCATTATATCACGGCAGCTTCAAAAGAGTTATACACTCAGCCGCCACTTCAGTAAATACCTCCTGTACCTAATTAAGTGGTTACTAAGTGTATGTTTGCAATCTTCTGCTGCTGTAGCCCATCTACTTCATGGTTTAAAGCATTATACATTCAGAGCATCTCTTCTGCACACCACTGTTGTAATATGTGGTCATTTGAATTACTGTCACCATCCTATCGGCTTGAACCAGTCTGGCCACTCTCTTCTAACCTCTGACATTAACAACACATCTTCACCCACAGAACTGCTACTGACTGGATTTTGTTTTTGTTTCTTGCACCATTCTCTGTAAACTGTAGAGATTGTCATGTGTGAAAATCCCAGGAGATCAGCAATTTCTAAAATATTCAAACTGTCCCATCTGGCATCAATAATCATTACACGGTCAAAGTTACTTAAATCATACTTCTTCCCCACTCTGATATTTGATCTGAACAACAACTGAACCTCTTGACCATGTCTGCATGCTTTTATGCATTGAGTTGTTACCACATGATCAGCTAATTAGATATTTGCATTAATGAGCAGGTGTACAAGCGTACCTAATAAAGTGGCCACTGAGTGTATATGCAAGAGATACTGTAGATGCTGGAAATCTAGAGCAACACACACACACAAAATGCTGGAGCAACTCAGCAGGTCAGCCAGCATCTATGAGGAGAATGAATAAGCAGTCGATGTTTCAGACTGAGACACTCATCGAGTCTACAGTAGCTTTGCATTTTTTATCTTTCAATTATTAAACTGTGGACACAAAGGCATACACTATTAACTCCACCTTACTGGCAACTAATACCAGCTCTGATATTTGTGGCAGTGATTTTATCCACATTTGGGTCCTGAAGAAGGGTCTCAGCCAGAAACATCAACAATCTATTCATTTCCATAGATGCTGCCTGACCTGCTGAGTTTCTCCAACATTTGTGTATGTTGTTTTGGAGTTCTATTCTTTTCTTCATTCTGCTGGAATTTCTTTTTAATTTGCTCTCTTTCATTGATCTCTGTTGCCTTTTGCACAGCACATGGTTGACATTTCACCTTTTATCTTCCCACTATTTCAGATTCCTTTGTTCTCATTTCTCCTCCCAATTTTAGCTTCATTTATAAAACACTTATTTCCAAATTTTCCCAATTCTGATTTATGGTCATTGACTTTTGACCTTGAATTGGTTCCTTTCATCTCTAAATACTTACAATTTTGCTGAATTTTTTTTTGAGTTTTCTGTATTTTTAGTATTTTTGTATGATCAGCAAACACAACATTTTATTCTTGTGGTACAGTTTCTCAACAGTAATATCCAATGCTTATTCCCTTGCTAACCTTGACTTTCTAGACAGCAGAGGTCACAGATTTTCAAGGTTTTAACAAATTAAACCCAAGAGAACAGCGACAATGCATGTGCAAGAGGACACACTGTCACCAACAGGTACCAATTATTAAACAGTTTCTCCCAAAACAACAACCTCTACTGGCTAGAAGGCCAAAAATAAAAGCAGGTGCACAGAACTGACCAATATCGTTAAAAGCAAGACAGGTACACTCATATCACCACTGTTTAAAACAGGTCAAGCCTCAAATTTAATGAAAACACTCACATAGACTTCATTTGTTAAAGCTATTTTAGTTAAGTTTTTGGTATAGTTATAATTTTAGCTATGAAAGAAACTACTGTACATTTCTTTTATTCTCTATTTATTCCATTCAATTCTTTAGTGCACCAACAAACTATTTAATTATATGCTGTGACCAATTCATACTTATAATTCCACTTGAGAGAGGACAAGGCAACCTCCCTTATTTCCCAATACGTGGATAATTCCACTTGGAATACAAAACTCCCTCAATGCTATCAGAGCATGGGACTGGAGTTCTGGATCTGCGGTTTGTGGATTGGATGAATGAACGCTAAACTGAATTGAATATGGATTCTTTCGATTTTGTGTTTTACTTTCTGTGTTTTTGCTTGTCCTTTGTTTGTTGCTATTTGAGTGATTTGTTTCTTTTTGCACATGAGGGGGTTGAAGTTCTTGTCGCCATTTGCGCGATTTGTTTTGTTTTGCGTGTGGGGGTTACGTTTTCCTTTGAACAGGTTCCATAATTTTCATTGTTTTGTGGCTGTCTGTGGAGAAGATGAATCCCACGGTTGAATACTGCTTACATATTTGGATAATAAATGTATCTTGAATCCTTTAGAAATGGGTTGGCCACAACTTATTTAAAATAAAAGATGCACAACAGATAAAGCAGTACAACTCTCAAGACACAGTGCCCAACAAGAAAAATAAGAACTCCAAAATACAATCTTTCAGCTGTGCAATCCCCTTCTCCCTAAGGTCTCAGTATCTGGCTAATTATGGAAACTGGAAAATTGTCAATTCAGGCATACTGTTGTTCAAGGCATTTTTTTAAAGTAGGAAAAGGTAGAGCAGTACAGAGGGTAACTGCACCTATTTATCTTGTTAACACTAGCCTAAATCGTGTTTATTGATTTTGTTTTCCTTCTTGAGTGACGAATGCGATACATTGAAGAAAAATTAATGAAGATTGCAGGACAGTGGGTTTGTGGTGAAATACTAGTAATGACTAACCAGCTGTTTACAGTTAGTTTACTCATTATATTTGCAGAATAGTATCAGTTCAACAGTATTTGTCATTACAATGTTACATTGACCGGATATTCTCAGCATGACCTTCTATTAAAAAAAATGGTAGAAACGGATAAATATGGTTTATTTATGATGCTAAAAGTACTGGATTTGAAGAACAGTGTAACTGCTGAATGCAACCTTAAAAGAGGTAAAATAAAACCAATCTCATTATGAAATGGTTATCAGCCACTTTCCACAAAGTGCAAATTATTCAACTACAGAATCATCATTTTTTGCCCTAACTCTGCATTGCAACTATCCACAGATCCAGCGTAGCTTTATATCATTAAATACATGTGTAAGTTATAGTATGTCACACAAAATGTAAGATCCAATATTTTAGCAATGATATTTCAGTATCTAGTTTAAAATCGGCATTACATTTAGGACATTATTATGCAATTAGTTTATTAGCAGGAATAAACTAAGATTTGCTTAAAAATTAAACTCACCATTCGTGCAGTCATTTTCTTTTCAGACACAGAATTTTTTCCTGCCGTGATATAGAATATTATTTGCGAACTGACTGTAATCATCCACTACAAAGCACACGGGAGTTGTGTGCACATGTGCATTTCTAAGGAACAGATAATGAATCTATGGATGATGTGCAATTTTAACTGTTGTTCAAATAATGCTGATAGTGTATGGTGAATTAGTTTTGTATGTGATGTTGCATCAATCAATATAGTATCTATCATAGTCATGGAGCACAAAACAGACCCTTCAGTCCATCTAGTCTGTGCCAGACTGGCTTTCTGTCTATCTACCTACATCTGGAAAAAAGCCCTTCATACCTCTCCATCCATATTCCTATCCAAACTTCTCTTAAATGTTACAATTAAACCCACATATACCGGAATCAGACATATTATTATCATAGATATTAATTATAATAGTTAAATTAAATAAGGAGTGCAAAAATAGAAATATAAAAGTAGTGAGATAGTGTTCCTGGGTTCAATGGTCATTCAGAAATTGGATAGCAGAGGGGAAGAAGCTGTTCCTGCATCACTTTGAGTGTGTACCTTCAGGTTCCTGTACCTCCTTCCTGATGGTAACATGCCATGAGTACTGGGGTCCTTAATGATGGATGCTGCCTTTTTGAGGCATCACTCCTTAAAGATGTTCCCATACTGGAGCTGACTATGTTTACAACTCTCTGCTGCTTATTTCAATCCTGGGCAGTAGACCCACCCCAGATACTAGAGAGTGATGCAGCCTGTTAGAATGCTCTCCAGAGTACATTTGCAAGAGTCTTCGGTGACATACCAAATTTTGTGCCTTCTTTGTAACTGCATTGATATGTTGGGTCCAGGATAGATCCTCAGAAATACTAACACCCAAGAACTTGAAATTTCTCCCTCTCTCCTCTTCTGATCCCTCTATTAGGACTGGTGTGTGTCCCCTCGTCTTACCCTTTCAAAGCCCACAATCAGTTCTTTGGTCTCACTGACATTGAGTGCCCTTCTATGCCTCTCATATTAGTTACTAGTGCAAATTAGTTATAAAGAAATAATGGATATTTATATGGGTCAGGTTCTCGATGGTGGGCTGACCCCTTTTTAAAGGCCTTGCTTGACAAATATCAACACTACAAAAACATGCTTGCCCTATGAATGACCATCATTGCAAGCAATTCCATATATATTGGCTGAAGAAATTGCATTATCGACAACTAGACATGCCTAACTAAATTTGCAGTGTGATGCGATTCACTCTGACAATGGGTCCAACTATATTCCTCTCTGGAAACCAATTTTCAGTTGCAGAGTGATGGAAAAATTGCACTATATAAGCAAGTTTATAAGAATCAGGTTGTTACCAGTGTCTTATATGACGTGATTTTCTTTTTTGTTGCTTTGCAGCAGCAGTACAGTGCAAAAGCATAAAATCAGTCTAAGTTACAAAATAAATAGTGCAAAAATAGGAATAATGAGGTAGTGTTCATAGACTGTTCAGAAATCCAGTGGCAGGGAGGAAGCCGTTCCTTAATCATTGAGTGTGGGCCATTAGGCCGTTGTACTGTTAAAACAGCATGATTAAAAACTAACATGGTGAATACGAAGTGTACGCTAGGTCCAAAATTAGTTGAATTTCTAGGTAGCCTCCAACCTGATGGCACAAATATTGATTTTTCCTTCCAGTAAAAAAAAGTCTTCCTCCCCCATCCCCTCTTCTTCTATTCCCCACTCTGGCCTCTTAACTCTTCTCACCTGCCTATCACCTCCCTCTGGGTCCCCTCCTCCTTCCCTTCCTCCTATGGTCCACTCTCCTCTTCTCTCAGATTCCTTCTTCTCCAACCCTTTACCTTTCCCACTCACCTGGCTTCACCTATCACATTCTAACTATCTTCCACCTTCTCCCCCACCCCTGGCTTTTTAATCTTCCATTTTCCCCCTTCCTTTCCACTCCTGAAGAAGGGTCTTGGCCCAAAATGTCAACTGCTTGTTCATTTCCATGGATGCTGCCTGACCTGCTGAGTTCCTCTATTATTTTGTGTGTGTTGCATTGGATTTCCAGCATCTGCAGAATTTCTTGTGATTACGATATGCACATGCTATCACATCATACAATAAACCACAATTTCACTGGATAATTCATTATTTAAAACATAATTCATACCCAGAGATTTATTAAGGATTCATATATTGCCGCATTTCAGTGATGTGCCAGACCGAAAATAAGTAAATATGATATGTTAGTCTATCCTGCATTTATTATCTTGATAAAATAGTGCTGCTTAAACACGCTTGATGAAATATCATAGGAAATAGGTAATATCACAGGTAATCTCTCCCAAGCAGAGATATTTACATCATCCTTAGTGACAGGTGAGGTACCATTGATCGGAGGATAGTTAATGTTGTTCCATTGTTCAAGAAAGGATAAACCAAGAACTTATAGGGCGGTGTGCCTGACATCAGTAGTTGGAAAGTTATTGGAAGATATTCTAAGGGACTGGATATGTGAATATTTCGCTAGTGAGGGACTGATTAGGGACAGTCAGCATGGCTTTGTGTGTGGTAGGTCATGTCAAGCCAATCTTATCAAGATTTTCAAGGAAGTTACCGGGAAAATTGATGAAGGCAAGGCAGTGGATGTCATCTAAACAAACTTCAGCAAGGCATCTGACAAGGTCCCACATGGGAGGTTAGTCAAGAAGGTTCAATTGCTTGGTATTCAAGATGAGATAGCACACTAGATTGACATTGATTTTGCAAGCGAAGGCAGAGAGTGATAGTAGGTGGTTGCCTCTCTGACCGGAGACCTGTTACTAGTAATGTGTGACAGTGATTGGTGCTGGGTCCATTGTTGATTGTCATCTATATCAACAACCTTGACGATAATGTGGTAAAGTGGATCTGCAAATTTGTGGATCACACAAAGATTGGGGATGCAGTGGACAGTGCGAAAGACTATCAAAGCTTGCAGCAGGATCTGATTCAGATGAGAAAATGGGCTGAAAAATGGGAGATGGAATTTAATGCAGACAAGTGTGAGGTGCTGCACTTTGAGAGGATCGACCAGGGTAGGACTTAAATGGTAAACAGTAGGACAGTATGGAGTGTGGTAGAACAAAGGGATCTGGAAATACAGGTTCGTTGGAAGTGGTGTCACGGGTAGATAGGGTCGTAAAGAAAGCTTTTAGCACATTGAACTTCATAGGTAAGTACACGAGTTGAGATGTTATGTTGCAGTTGTGTGAGACGTTGGTGAGGTCTAATTTGAAATAATGTGTGCATTTTTGGTCACTTACCTACAGCCAAGAAGTAAATAATTCTGAAAGAGTACAGAGGAAATTTTCGAACATGGGGACTGAAGGACCTGAGTTCTAAGGAAAGACTGAATAGGTTAGAACTTCATTCCCTGAAATATAGGAGATTGAGAGGAGATTTGATAGAGGTATACAAAATTATGAGGGCTATAGATAGGGTCAATGGAAGCAGGCTTTTACCACTGAGGTTGGGTGAGACTACAACTGGAGTCATGGGTTAAGGGTGAAAGATGAAATGTTTAAGGGGTACATGAGGGGAAACATCTTCAGACAGAGAGTTGTGAGAGTGTGGAATGAGCTGCCAGCGCAAGTCATGGATGGGATTTTGATTTCTATAGTTAAGATAAATTTGGATAGGAGGGCTATTGTGTGGGGTGCAGGTCAATGGGACCAGACAGTTTAAATGGTTCAGCACACACTAGATGGGCTGAAGGGCTTGCTTCTGTGCTGTTGTTTTCTATGACCCTATGACTCCAATAAGAATCCACAATGCAGTTTTAACCAAATCCCTGCTTTTATAGCCAGATCAAAGCACTGGAGAATGCTGATAAGATAATACAGTCAAATATATCATCTAATCCTCATCTTTCAGTGTTTAAAAATGAGGATCAAGGTTCATCCTCAGTTGCTTGGACTAGTGTGTGTGAGAGAGTATACAGGGGCCATTTTACTCACGCACTCACACATTTGCTTCTATTGACCTCAGTGCAGTTGAATACAGGTGAATAAATCTGACAATTGATGCAATCATACCATTTAGTGGAAGCAATGTAACCCAAATTTATTTCCCTATTTTCCTTATTTCTTAAGGTCAAGATCAGGTATGCTTCACCAGAATGGAAATCACTTACAGGAGAACTATGATTGAAATTGACTGAGAATGAGACAATTCAGTGATTTTTAAAAAATTAAAATCTGAAAAAGATGCAGGATTCAGCCATTTCAACCCTTCTGCCTGCTACATCATCCGATAAGATCACCAATGATTTTTTCTTCACTGCCAGTTTCCTGTACCAGGCCGAGTATCTAAAATTTAAATAGTATTTGTCTTGAATACATTCCGTTTAAAGTTCAAAGTAAATTTATTATCAAAGCACATGCACCACTCGCTACCCAGATATTCATTTTCTTGCAGGTATTCACAGCAGAGCGTAGGAATACAATAGAATCGGTGAAAAACTACACACAAAGACTGTCAAGCGACCCCTGATTAGAAGGATAGACAGTCAGATGGATAGGCAGATCGCTCATACTAAGAACATCAGTTGTCGAGTCCTTGATTCCCCACAGCCCTCCCCAGTAGTGAATTCCAAAGTTTCACTACTCTTTGGGTCAAGAAATTTCTTTTCAATGCTTTCATGAATGGCTAATGCCTGATCTGAAACTGTCATACCTAGTTCAAGACATCATGCCAAGTGAAACATCACCATTGTTTCCACGCTGTCAAGTCTCATAAAGGTTTCATACATTTCTGGATATCACCTCTATTTGTCAATTTAAGAGAGCATGGGCTTAAACTGCTTAATGTCTTCTCAAACGCTCACACATTCACTTCCACTGACCTCAATGCAACTGAATGTGAGGTGTATAAAACTGGCAATTGATGCTCTTGTACCATCAGACCATCCCCACATTCTTTCTGTTGGAATTACATCCATCATTTCAGTAGGGAATTCCAGATGTGACCTCACCAGAGCTCAATCTGATCAAAGCAAATTAATCACAAGTAAAATGGCAGTGCACTATTAAAAAGTCAATCATGTAAAAAAAATATTTGCAATGAGCAGTAACCCAGCTAAATGATTCACATTATTAATAAATGAATGTGTATCATTAATAACCTGGAGTTTAACATAATTCAACAAACATATCATATTCTTTTCTGGTAGCCTCATTATAGGAAGGATGTGGATGCTTTAGGGAGAGCACAGAGGTGATTCACCAGGATGTTGTCTATATTAGAAAGCATGATTTATGCGGAAAGGTTGAGCAAGCGAGGGCTTTTCTCTTTGGAGCAATGGAGGATGAGGGGTGACTTGATAGAGGTGTGCAAGATGATAAGAGGCATAAATAGATTGGACAGCCAGAGACTTTTTCCCAGGGCAAAAATGGATTATACAAGGGGACGTAATTTTACGGTTTAATTTTACACAGCGAGTGGTGAGTGTGTGGAACACACTGCCACAGGTGGTGGTAGAGGCAGATACATTTTAGACATTTAAGAGACGCTTAGATAGGTACATGGATCATAGAAAAATGTGGAAGGGAAGGATTATATTGATCTTGGAGCAGGTTAAAGTATTAGTACAAAATCATGGGCAAAGAGTCTGTGCTGTGCTGGACTGTTCTATGTTAAATCAATAATTGTACACAGAACAGTACAGCACTGAACAGGCACTTTGGTGCACAATGCTTATGCCATCTATCAGCAACTTAAAACTCATCTCGTCCACCTACACATGGTCTATATCTGGCCATTCCCTGTCTGCTCATATGTACTGTCTAAATGCCTAATGCCTCTTAAATGTGATAATCATATCTACTTACACCACCACCTCGGGTAACACGTCCCAGGCACCAACCACCCTGTGCAAAATTAAAAATAGCACCTTACAAATGTCCAATAAACTTTCCCCCATCTCTTCTCAAGTTATACCCTCTAGTATTTGAAGTTTCCAACCTAGGTTAAAGACTATGTCTACTATAGTTATAAACTATCAGGTCTCTCCTCAGCCTTCGATACCTCAAAAAGCAATACGTTTGTCCAACCACTCTTCATGATTAATAGCCAGAATATCCAGGCAATATCCTGGTGAACCTCTTCTCCACCCTCTTCAAAGGCTCCACATTCTTCCTGCAATGTGTGAAAGATCTGACACAATACTCCAAATGCAGCCTCGCCGAAGTTTCATACAACTACACGACTTCCCAACGTTTATATTCAATACCGCACCTGATGAAGCAAGCTTACAACCCGGTCTACCAGTGAACCCACTTTCAAGGAGCTATATACTTGCAGCCTGCAGAGATCAATACTCCTCAGGGACCTGCCATTTGCTGTACGTTTTTCTCTGATATTTGACCTCCCGAAGTGCAACACCTCACACTTGTCAGGATTAAACTCCATCTTCACTTTCACCAACTGAACTATACCTTACTGTGTATTTTAATAACCTTCCTCACCACCCACAACTCCACTAATTTTTGTGTCCTCTGCAAACATTACTAAACAGCCCACATACAGTTTCCCAAATCATATCTATCCCAGTACTGATCCCTGCCAAACATCACTGTACTCCCACATAGCACAGGCTCTGTAGAATAGTGTACAGATCAGCAATATTAATATTACCACAATAAGAAAATGATGCTATAGCTCAAAATGAGTACAGATACAAAATACATATCTTTAAATCTGCTTTCCTTATTGGAGGTAAGATTCCTTCACAATAATCAGAGTTACAAGGATCCATGAACTTATTTTCTATTTACCTTCCCTTTCTATTAATTCAAGTATTTTTACAAACTTAAATCCAAGTCATAGGCAAACTAAGTACAGCATCGAGGAAATAAGGCAATAAGACATTGGAGCAAAATTAGGCCATTTGGCCCATCAAGTCTACTCTGCCATTCAATCGTGGCATATTTATTTTCCATTTCAACCCCACCATCATGGTTTTCCTCATAACCCTTGACACCCTTTCAACTTCTGCTTCAAGTATACCCAATAACGTAGCCTCCACAGCTACCTGTGGCAATGAATTCCACAGATTCACCACCTTCTGGCTACAGAAATTCCTCATCATCTCTGCTCTAAAGGTACGTCCTTCTATTCTGAGACTGTGTTCTCTGGTCCTAGTCTCTCCCACTGCTGGAAACATCGTTTCTACAACCACCTTTTCAATATTCAGTAGGCTTTAATGTGTTCCTTACTGGATTCCAATGAGGACAGGTCCAGAACCAACAGATGCTCCTCATATGTTAACACTTTCATTCCGGGGATCATTCTCGTGAACTTCCTCTGTAACGTCTCCAATGTCAGAGCATCCTTTATCAGATATTATACCCAAAACTTCTCACAATATTCTGACCAATGCCTCATATAGCCAGAGCATTACATCCTTGTTTTTATATTCTAGTCCTCTTAAAATGAATACCATACCAACACATTGTATTTGCCTCCTGTACTATTGGTTTAACCTGCAAGTTAACCTTTAGGAATTTCTGCTCTAAGGCCCAAGTCCCTTTGCACTTCCAATTTCCAACCGCGATCCCCATTTAGAAAATAGTCTACACCTTTATTCCTTCTACCAAAGTTCATGACCATACACTTCACTACACTGTATTCTATCTGCCACTTCTTCGCCCATTGTCCTAATCTGTCTAAGTCCTTCTGCAAACTCCCTGCTTCAACCCTCCCCACTCCTCCGCAATCTTTGTATCATCTGCAAACATGGCTACTAGCCATCAATTCCGTCATCCAGATCATTAACATCTACTTCTAGTCTCAACCAACCTCCGTGGAAAAAGCCAGCTTGTATTAATTAACCCTGTCTGTACCCTTCATCATTTTGTATACAGTTTAAGAAATAATGGACAAGGTTTTTCAACTTGAAGGGAATTTTTATATTAAAGTATTAACACACAAGTAGCTGATATTGAAATATGAGCATTGCTATATTTCTCCATGTTTTCATTCACGCAGCAATATTCACAATAGAACTATAACAAAAATCAGTTAATTCATAGGATTAATTACAGACATCCCACCCTGCAAAAACTCATCTCAGGGAGGTAGCACCATCAATTTGCGTTAGACTTCCGGGGGAGGTGGGATGTCTGCAATAGAGTAGCTCTTTAGCAGCTGGCCAGCTAGTTTAAATAACGTTAGCTATGCTAATGAACGAATGACACCTGTTAAACTCACCTCAACATGTCTTTTACAGTCTTAACCCACCATGGGCAATAGAAAAGTCACTGTTGCAAACAGTGCAGCGAGCAACACTGTCATTATTTTGACCCCTATTAGGCAGGGGTACACTTTAGTGTAGTCTGGGGTGACCTATGTTTTATATTTTTTTTGGAGCACTCTGCCATGGCGCGCTCTCACTCACGCGCTCTCTCTCGTGGCGCTCGCGCACTCTCAAGCGCTCTCGCTTGCTTTCTCTCTTGCTCGCTCTCTCTCCCTCTCTCGCTCTCTCACTCGCTCTCTCTCCCTCTCTCGCTTGCTTTCTTGCTCGCTCTCTCTCGCTTTCTCTCTCTCGCGTGCTCTCTCTCGTGATCGCTCTCGCGCTCTCTCTTGCTTTTCTCTTGCTCGCTCTCAAAAAAATTCATTTCCGTGATATTGTATATAATTTGTGGGCATCAGGGAGCCACTACTAATATGCCGGAGACTCCCGGAAGTTCCGGGAGAGGTGGGATGTCTGTAATTACAGAAAATAAGATAATCATGGGAAAAGATTCTTGTACCCAGAGGGCTAACTATCTTTTCTAGTAGGCATCAAGGCAAGTGGGGGGCTAAGTAATTAAAATGCCCACCCAGCATCGTCAGCAATAGATCTAGGCTTATTTTATTTTTACTATCAGCCCTTTCTTCAGTTGTGAATGAATAACTCTAAATCAATGTTACCAGATAATTTGTTCATTCCTTTTGTGCAGAACTGCGTTGGGGTGTTCCGCAGTAGTGGGAGATGGCAGCAATCCTGGGAGAGACTACTAATTCAGTTATTCAGTGCCTTGATCCCCAAGGTAAACAATGTACACTGCTGCATGGAAGACTAAAATCTATGGCTAACCTAATGATAGTATAAAACACTGATTTAATCAGCTTAGTGAAGCCCCTTGCACTTCAGAAAGCATTACAGCACCCAATTAAAAACCCTCTAAAATAACATGAATTCCAATGCTGTTGTACCTTAAAATCACTTTCAATGAGGAAATGGATCTGTGTTGAGACAAAGCAAAAGGCTTACTGTTTTAAGAATCTGTGACAAATATTGTGATGAATATTGAACAGTTCAGCACAGTACAGGTCCTTCAGTCCACAAAGTTGTGCTAACCTATAAAAATCTACTCCATATATCATCTAAACTTTCCCTCCTACACAGCACAAAACCCTCCATTTTTCTTACATCCATGTGCCTAGTGAAGTACCTTTTAAATGTCCTTATTTGGAGGTTTTGTTGGACTCAAGAGAGTTCTCCTCCATGATCCTTACCACAGTTTACGTACCACCAGCAGCCAACAGAAAATCAAGCACTTGAGATCCTGCATGATGCTGTCTCCAAACAAGAAACAGCCCACCCTAACACATTTCATATCATAGTCGGGGGCTTCAATCAGGCTTGTTTGAAGAAATCCCTGCCCAATTACCATCAACACATAACCTGTAGCATCAGATGTCCCAACACATGAGATCACTGTTATACTGTTATGCTTACTATTTCATTCCCAGGCCACTTTGTAGGAAATCTGATGACCTGGCTAACCTCTGACCTGCTTACAGGCAGAGGGTTAAGAGCAAGGCTCCAGAGTTAAAAGCAACAAAAAGGTGGTCACAGTAGGCAGAGGTGGGACTATAGGATTGCTTCGAGTCGGTGGACTGGGCTATGTCCAAGGACTCATCTGTGGATCTGAATGAACACACTGCGGTTATCATGGACTTTATAAAAACGGTTGAACATGAGTGTGTACCACAAGGCTGTGTGCTTAGCCCCCCCTCCCCACTTATGACTGTGTGGCCAAGCTCAACTCAAATGCCATATTCAAGTTCACTGACAACACCACTGTCGTAGGCCAAAGGAAATGTGGTGACGAATCAGCATATAGGAGGGAGGCTGAAAATCTGGCTGAGAGGTACCACAACAACATCTTTGCCGATGATACAAAGATAGATGGAGGAGCGGGTAGTGTTGTGGAAACAGACAGCCTGCAGAGAGACTTAGACAGTTTAGGAGAATGGGGAAAGAAGTGGCAAATGAAATACAATGTTGGAAAATGCATGGTCATGCACTTTGGTGGAAGAAATAAACGGGCAGACTATTATTTAGATCAGAATCAGAATCAGAATCCTTTATTATCACCAAGTATGTGGACACATACAGGGAATTTGATGCCGCTTTCCCAGATCTCTCGCTGTACAGAATCAAAAAAGCAAACAAAACAATAGTGCAAATAATCATGAACTATATACAATGAGGTATACCCGTGTATGTACAGGTGGACTTGGTTTATAATAGACAAAAATTCAAGTGTTCATTAGACTGATGGCATACGGAAAGAAACTGTTCTTGTACCTATTTGTCCTGGCATACAGTGATCTAAAGCGCCTACCAGAAGGAAGGAGTTGGAACAGGTGATGTCCAGGGTGTGATGGGTCTACAATGATGCTGCTTGCTCGCCTCCTGACTCTAGATGCATATAAGTCCTGGATCGAGGGCAGCTTCACACCAATAATCCTTTCCGCAGCCCTGACGTTTCTTTGGAATCTATTCTTGTCTTGTTTGGTAGCTGATCCAAACCAGACAGTGATGGACGAACAGAAAACAGACTGGATTATTCCTGAATAGAATTGAATCAGCAGCTCCTGAAGCAGGTTGTACTTCCTGAGTTAATGTAGGAAATACAACCTCTGCTGAGCCTTTTTGATAAGAGTGTCCGTGTTGGGTGTCCACTTCAGGTCGTGGGAGATTGTGACACCCAGAAACCTGAAGGTCCCAACAGCAGACACAATACTGTTGAGTATAGTGAGTGGGGGGAGTATTCAGGGGCTCCTCCTGAAGTCCACTGTCATCTCCACAGTCTTGAGTGTATTTAGCTCCAGATTGTTCTGACCACACCAGAGGGCCAGCCATTCCACCACCCGTCTGTATGCAGACTCATCACCGTCTCGGATAAGGCCAATGACAATTATGTCGTCTGCAAACTTCAGGAGTTTAACAGATGGATCCTGTGAGATGCAGTCATTAGTGTAAAGGGAGAAAAGCAGTGGGGAGAGCACACATCCCTGGGGGGCACTGGTACTGATTGTCCGGGTGCTAGAAATGATGCTTCCCAGCCTCACTTGCCGCACCCTGTCAGTCAGGAAACTGACAGATGGCTGGGGAGACAGTGAGCTGGGTGAGTTTGGAGTGGAGGATTCCTGGGACGATGGTGTTGAACACCGAGCTGAAGTCAACAAACAGGACCCTCGCAGAAGTTCCTGGGTTGTCGAGGTGTTGTAGTATGTAATGCAGTCCCACATTGA
Organism: Mobula hypostoma; assembly: GCF_963921235.1. Taxonomy (NCBI): domain Eukaryota; kingdom Metazoa; phylum Chordata; class Chondrichthyes; order Myliobatiformes; family Myliobatidae; genus Mobula; species Mobula hypostoma. Next base: position 7,028,779 of record NC_086113.1, on the reverse strand, counting down.
CTGCCCCATCCACTGACCTATTTGCCCGATAAGCAAACTGCAGGGGGTCCAGCAGGGGGCCTGTGATGTCCTTCAGGTGAGCCAACACTAGTCTCTCAAAGGACTTCATGACCACAGATGTCAAGGCAACAGGCCTGTAGTCATTTAGTCCCTTGATAGTGGGTTTCTTAGGGACTGGAATGATAATGGAGCGCTTGAAGCAATGAGGGACTTCACACACATCTCCAGCGACCTATTGAAGATCCGTGTGTAGATGGGGGCCAGCTGATCAGTGCAGGTCTTCAGGCAGGAGGGCGACACACCTGGTCTTCTGCCTCCGGAACAGCTGACTCACCTTCCTCTCACAGATCCTGAGTGCAGGTACAAGAGGGTTGAAGTGAAGGGGGTAGGGGGAGCAGTTTTTGTAATGTGGGGTGAGAAAGCGGATACTGAGATGTCGGGCTGATGGATGATGGGTTGCAGGTAGGTCTGTGTTTTGGCTGGGGGAAATGATGGTGTCGAATCTACAATAAAACTTATTCAGATCGTCAGCCAGTTGATGGTTCTCCACAGCCTGGGGGAATGGTTTCTTGAAGTTGGTGATCTCTTGGAGCCCCTTCCACACCGACACTGGGTCGTTGTCTGAAAATCTGTTTTGTAGTTTTCCAATGTAGCGCTTCTTCATTGCCTTAATCTCCCTTGTCACTGGCTCGTTTGTACAGAATCCTGTCCCCTCTTCTGTACGCCTCCTCCTTCTCCCGACGAAGCTGCCTGAGTTGTGATATCAACCAGGGCTTGTTGTTGTTGAATGTGCAGAAGGTTTTTGTTGGAATGCACATGTCTTCACAAAAACTGATGTATGAGGTCATGATGTCAGACAGATCATGAAGATCTGTAGCTGCAGCCTCAAAGACACTCTAATCCATGCAGTCGAAACAGGCCTGAAGTTCCAGCTTTGACTCGTTGGTCCATCTCCTGACTGTCCTGACAACAGGCTTAACCGATCTTAGTTTCTGTCTGTATGTCGGGAGAAGGTGAACCAGGCAGTGGTCGGAGAGTCCGAAGGCTGCCCGTGTAACAGAGTGATATGCATCCTTTATTGTCGTGTAGCAGTGGTCTAGTATAGAGTCCCTGGTGGGACACTTAATATGTTGTCTAAATCTTGGCAATTCTTGGCCAAGGTTTGCTCTGTTAAAATCACCAAGTACAATGAGCAAGGCATCTGGATGCTTGTTCTCCACTTCAGTTATCTGGTCAACCAGGTGTTGTAGCGCCTCCCTGACGCAGGCCTGAGGTGGAATGTAGATGCCAACCAGAATAAATGAGGAGAACTCCCACGGTGAATAAAACAGTCTACAGTTTATAAGAATTGTCTCTAGTTGTGGACTGCATGAATTTCCTAACACCGTGACCTCCGTGCACCAACCTTCGTTAATGTAGAAACAGATTCCACCTCCTCTCCCTTTCCCCAAGAGTCCCACATCTCGGTCTGCTCAGAAGAGTTGGAATACTGGAAGTTGTAGTGAGTTGTCCGGGGTGTGCTCACCCAGCCAAGTTTCAGTAAAGCACCAAGTGGCAGATCTGAAAAAGTCGCCGCGAGTTTTATTGAGTAGCAGCAGTTCATCCATCTTGTTGAGAAGAGAACGGACATTTGCCAGGTGAATCGACGGGAACACAGATCGAAATCCCCCCCGTCTCAGTTTAACGAGCGCGCCGGCTCGCTTCCCTCTACGGCGTCTCGTGCACAGACCAGTCAGAGCTGCTGCAGCACCTCTGGCCAAAACCTCCGAAACACTATCCATAAACAGTGGAGAACAGTTGGTGGCAGATTCACTAATCTTTTGAAGTTCCTCTCTGCTGTATGTAATCAGAGAGGAATCGCAGGAGACAGGGCAAATCAGAAAAAACAGCAACAGTACCAGAGAGCGCAGTACCGTGGCAGCCATCCGCGGCACCATCTTAGTCTCCAATAGATGGGAACAGAATTCAAAATGCAGAGATGCAAAGGGACTTGGGAGTCCTTGTGCAAGATACCCTAAAGGTTAACCTGCAGGTTGAGCTGGTTGTGAAAAAGGGGAATACAATGCTGGCATTCATTTCTAGAGGTATAGAATATAAGAGCCGGGATGTGATGTTGAGGCTCTATAAGGCACTCGTGAGACCAGACTTGGAGTATTGTGTGCAGTTTCAGGCTCCTTATTTTAGAAAGGATATGCTGACATTGGAGAGGGTTCAGAGAAGGTTCACAAGAATGATTCCAGGAATGAGAGGGTTACCATATGAGGAATGTCTGGCAGCTCTTGGGCTGTATTCCCTGGAGTTCAGGAGAATGAGGGTAGAAGCTCATAGAAACATTCCAAATGTTAAAAGGCCTCAAAAGATTAGATGTGGCAAAGTTATTTCCAATGGTAGGGGATTCTAGGACAAGAGGGCATGACTTCAGGATTGAAGGACGTCCTTTTAGAATTGAGATGCAGAGAAATTACTTTAGTCAGAGGGTGGTAAATCTGTGGGATTTGTTGCCACGAGCGGCTGTGGAGGCCAAGTCATTGGGTGTATTTAAGGCAGAGATAGATAGATTCTTGATTAGCCAGGGCATTAAAGGGTATAAGGTAAAAGCAGGGGACTGGGGATGACTGGATGAATTGGATCCAATTGGATGAATGGTGGCGCAGACACGATGGGCCAAATGGCCTACCTCTGCTCCTAAATCTTATGGTCTTATGGTTGTCTGCCCTACTGGTGTGGTCATTCATTGATTCTATTGTTATTAAATTTATTGAGTAATCACGCAAGAAAATGAATCTCAGGGTTGCATATGGTGAGCTCAAACCATAAGGCCACAAAACAATAGGAGAAGGATTAGGCCATTCAGCCCATCGAGTCTGCCCTACCATTCCATCATAGCTGATCCTGGATCCCACCCAACTCCATATACCTGCCTTCTCCCCATAACCTTTGATGCTCTAACCAATCAGGAAACATCGATTTTTGCTTTAAATATATCCACAGTCTTGGCCTCTACAGCTGACTGTGGCAGAGCGTTCCACAGATTCAGAGCTCTCTGACTAAAAAAAAAATCCTCCTTACCTCTGTTCTAAATGGTAGCCCCTCAATTTTGAGGCTGTGCCCTCTAGTTCTGGACACCCCTACTATATAAAAGAGCCTCTCCATATCCACCTTATCTAGTCCTTTAACATTTGATGGGTTTCAATGAGATTCCCCCCCATTCTTCTAAATTCCAGTGAGTACAGGCCCAAAGCTGCCAAACACTCCTCATATGTTAACCCCTTTAAGCCAAGAATCATCCTCGTGAACCTTTTCTGGACTCTCTCCAATGACAACATATCCTTTCTGAAATATGGGGCCCAAAATTGTTGACAACACGTAACCATATGACATACTCTAATCCAGGCAGCATCCTGGTAAGTTCCCTCTGCATCTTCTCTAAAACTTGCACAAACTTCTTATGAGGTGATCGGAACTGAACACAAAACAGTCCAACTAAAGTGATACAGAGTTGCAACATGACCTCATGGTTCTTGAACCCCCTACTACTGAGGGCCAATGAACCACACACCTTCTTAACTAAATTATCAACCTGTTCTGTTCCGCCATCCTCTTCACATCCTCCACAGTCACAAAAAGCATTGCAAAACTAGGTCTGAGATGTGTTCAAGTCTTCGCTGAAACTACAAATCTGAGATGCCTTTGGACTGTGGGAGGAAACCCGAACACCTGGAGGAAACCCATGAAGTCACGGGGAGAACGTACAAACTCCTTACAGGCAGCAGCAGGAATTGAACCCAGATTACCTGTACTGTAAAGCTTTCTGCTAACTGCTACACTTCTGTGCCACCATTTCTCACTTAATTCAATTTTATTTCTGTTTTGAATTAGTAACCATTCTTAATGAAAAATAGAAACTTTTAAGCAGTAATTCAGTTTCATCTTCTTTTAAACATTGTTCTTTTTGTCCTCAGAGGTCCAATTCAAATTATCGAATATAAAATAAATAAAAATGAACAAGACAAACACCTATCTATCTGCTTTAACTGAACAGTATTTTGGAAATGATTATTTGTAACTCGTTAGGAAATAAGTAAACACAAAAGATGCTGCAGATGCAGGAAGTCCAGAGCTACACACACACACACACACACACACACACACACAGCGTGCTGGAGGGACTCAGCAAGTCAGGCAGCAGCAAATGGAGAGGAATAAACAGTCGTCATTTCAGACCAAGACCCTACATTAGGATTCAAGACAATAAGTGAACAGGAGGAGCCTGTTAGGAACCAAGAAAGCAACATATAGATACAGCTAGAGTTATAGTTGAAATATAAGACAAGTTTTTTGCCTTTAAGGAAAAGGAGGTACCAGAAACATTAATGAGATAAAAATCAATAACAAAATCTTTGGAGGGTTGGCATGCTTTAAGTAATTATGTGATCTAAACAGGATGCACCATAGGGCAGCACAGTAACCTAATGCTTGACAGCTCCAGCAATCGGATCTCAATTCCCACTGCTTTCTGTAAGGAGTTTGTACGTTCTCCCCATGACCACGTGGCTTTCCTCCGGGCGCTCCAGTTTCCTCCCATATTCCAAAGATGTATGGTTACAGTTAGGATTAGTAGGTTGTGGGCATGCTGTGTTTCACCATAGCTAGCAACACATGCAGGCCGCCCCTGCTCATCCTCAGACTGTGTTGGTTGTTGATGCAAATAACACATTTCATTGTACACTCAGTGGCCACTTTATTAGGTACAGGAGTGGAATCCTGTGTGGTCTTCTGCTGCTTTAGCCGATCCGCTTCAAGGTTTGATGTGTTGCATTTTCAGAGATGCTCTTCTGCACACCACTGTTGCAATGTGCAGTTATTTCAGTTACTGTCACGTTCCCATCAGCCTGAACCATTGCCCCCTGATCTCTCTCATTAACAAGGCATTCTCACCCACAGAACTGGCACTCACTGGATGCTTCTTGTTTCTTGCACCATTCTCTGTAAAACTCTAGAGATTGTGGTGTGTAGAAATCCCAGGAGATTAGCAGTTTCTGAGATACTCAAATCACCCCATCTGGCACCAACAATCATTTGATGGTCAAAGTCACTTTGATCAGAATTCTTCCCCATTCTGATGTTTGGTCTGAACAACAACTGAACCTCTTGACCATGTCTAATGCAATACAGGTTATTAGGATAATTGGTCACATGGGGGTAATTGTCAGCATGAAAGGCCTATTACTATGCTGCATCTTTAAATGAATAAATCAGTCTGCAAGATGACATGCATGGGCTGGGAGACAAGGCAGACAAAAGGCAGTGAAGTTTAATGGAGAGAATTTAAAGTGAATAATTTTTGTAGAAAGAACAAAGAGCGCAAATATAAGCTAAATGACACTATTCTAAAAGTTATGTAGGAATATTTGAGATATCAGTGTATAGGTCAGACATTTTTGAATGTCGGACAATGCATTGAGAGTGGTTTGTAAAGTATGTTAGATACCTGGTTCTTAAAATAAGTGGGATTATGTCCAAAGTTCAAAGCAAATTTATTATCAAAGTATGTATATATTACCATATACAACCCTGAGATTCATTTTCTTGTGGGTCTTACAGGTTGACAGTTCAGTGACACAGTGGTCACTCTTCACGGAAAGACCGAGTTTGATTCTGATGGAAGGATGCTTTCGAAATTCTAAGATTTATGTGATTATTGGACTGCAGTTTATATTGCCATCCTTCAGTTTTCTGTATTTTCTTTCTTGTTGCCAATTGGCGGGTTGGGGTTGCAGGTGGGTGACATGTTAGTTTTTGTGAGAAGGAGGGGTTGGAGATTTGGGGTCTGCTGTTCTAGTTGGTTTTTCTGTGAGCACAATCTGTTAGTTTTTGTGTTTCAGAAGGGAGTTGGGGGTTCGATCCTATTGTCACTGTTCTTTTCTGCGAGGGAGTGGGGTTGGGGGTTTGATGCCTTTGCTGCAGTTCTTTGCAAGGGGGTAGGGGTTTGATGTTATTTTTGCTGCTTTTTGTGAGGGAGGGGTTTGCGAGTTTTGTTTCTTTTTCCTTTTTGTACGGGGAGGGGTTCATGTCCTTTCTCTTTTCTGTATTTTACATGCATATTTTGAAATGCACCCTTGAATTTACATTCAAAGAAATCCAACAGAATCAATGAAAAAATACACACAAAGACTGACAATCAATCAATGTGCAAATGAAGACAAACTGTGCAAATATAAAAATAAATAAATAATATTGAAAGCATGAGTAGTAGAATGCTTGAAAATTAGTCCATAGGTTGTGGAATCAGTGTAGAGTTGAAATGAGTCAAGTTATCCACTTTGGTTCAGGAGCTTCATGGTTGAAGGTCCTGCCTATTCCTGGACGCCGTACATCCTTCCTGATGGCAGCAGTGGGAAGAGAACATGGCCTGGATGGTGGGGGCCTTTGACGATGCACGCTGCTTTCTTACAGCAGTGCTCCTTGTAGATGTGCTCAATGGTGGAGTGGATCTTTCTTGTGATGGACTGGCTGTACTGGCTGTTGGTTCAACCGTATTAAAAACTTGCTTAGGCCACAACTGGATTATCACATCCAGTTATGGTCATCAATATTTCAAGGAAGGACATAAAGGTCCTGGAGAGGACAGACAAGAGATTTACTACAATGGATCCAAGCCTACAGGTGTTCAGCTGCAAGGTTAGAGTAAAGATGCTAAGGACATTCTCCTTGGAGTGAACAAGGTTAGGAATGTGTACATGAAGTATTTATGTAGAGTAAATAAAGGGAAGCTGTTACCATGGTAAAAAGATTCAAGGACCTGGGGATTCAGATTCAAAGTGATGAACAAAACACACAATAGAGAAGTGAGGAAAATCTTGCTTGTTTGCAAAGAACGAGATTATGTTCTAAAGACGCACACACAAAATGCTAATTCAGCAGGTCAGACAGCATCCATGGAAATGAACGAACAGTTGACATGTTGGTGCGAGACCCTTCTTCAGCCCTGGAAAGGAAGGGGGAAATACACCAGAATGAAAAGATGGGGAGAGGGGACTGAGGACAGCTAGAAGATGATAGGTGAACCCAGTTGGGTGGTAAAGGTAAAGAGTTGGATAAGAAGGAATCTGATAAGAGAGGGCAGTGGACCATGAGAGAAAGGGAAGGAGGAGGGACACCAGGGGGAACTAATAGGCAGATGAGAAGAATCAAGAGCCCAGAGAAGGGAAATAGAAGAAAGGTGGGAGTGGGAAATTTTTTAAACCAGACAGAGAAATCGATATTCATGCCATCAGGTTGAATATGAGGTGTTGCTCCTCCAACCCGAGGGTGGCCTCACCATGGCACAACAGGAGGCCATAGACCGACATGTCAGAACAGGAATGGGAACTGGAATTAAAGTGTTTGATCACTAAGAAGTCCGCATTTGGTGGATGGAGCGGAGGTGCTCGAAGAAGCAGTCCCCCAAGATATTACAGGTCTCATCAATGTAGAGTAGGTCACATTGGGAGCACTGGACTCAATAGACAACCAAGCAGAGATGCAAGTGAAGTGTTGCCTCAGCTGGAAGGACAGTGTGAGGCCCTGAATGGAGGTGAGGAAGGAGCTGAATGGGCAGGTATAGCATTTAGGGCACCTGCAACGATAAGCGTCGGAGGGAGATTAGTGGGGAGCGGGGAATGGACAGGGGAATCCTGGAGGAAGCAATCGCTGTGGAAAGCATAGAGATTGAGGGATATAAAGATATTTTTGAGGTGCACCAAGTGTTGATCGTCAGCGAGGAGATGTTATCACCAATCCGCACAGATTGTGGTCTTCCGGTTAGGAAGTCGAGGATCCAATTGCAGATGGAGGTACAAAGGCCCAGGTTTTGTAACTTCTCAATCAGGATCGTGGGAATGATGATATTAAATGCTGAGCTATAGTCGATGAACAGAATCCTGACATAGGTATTTGTATTGTCCAGGTGGTTTAGAGCCGTGTGAAGAGCAATTGAGATTGCATCTGCCGTTAACCATTACATGCTGGTATTTATCCACATTTTATTCCATATCTGTACTTCTAACTTCATTCTTTCTAATTGTGGATTTTTGGTTTTTGTTTGCATGTCACACCAACACACCATGTGTTATCCTAATATATGTAAATGTATATGGCAAATAAAGTTGATATGATGGGGACAGGGTGTAGGGTGGAGGGACGGGGGGGGGAACAGGGAGAATATGGTGAGGGGGAAGAGGTGGGTGGATGGGGGGGGTGCAGAGAGACAGAGCAGTTTTTTAACAACTTAAGCTGAAAGGATGGATTCTCCATAAAAATAAATTTTCAGTGCCAGATAGGTTGTTCAGGAGAAATTAAGACTTATCACCGTATTGAAAAGCATATTTACATTGAAGTGGACAAACCCTAAAATATTTTGACAATTTAAATCAATACTTGTGCCCTCAATGTTGAAACTTCCTTCTGTTTATGTATTTGAATTTGAGAGCCTGATTGCAAACTGCTGTTTACATGCAGTTTACGCAGGAGCAGCAGGGTGCCTTGTAGAGGAACTTCCAAGCTCCTGTGACAAACTGGGAACAGAGAGCTGCCAACAGCTTTTATCCTATTTCTAATGTAATTAACAAAGAGCAGCAGGGGAAATTAGAAGAATCCAAAATCATGAATGGTCTTAATAAGAGTAAATAGAGGATATGATTTTCAAATCAGTGGGTCAGTAACCAAAGATCACAGAGTAACAGTAACTAGCGAAAACAAAAACATAGGTGAGGTGGCATGAGAAAACAAGTATTCTTGCAGTGATTTGCTGTAACCTAGAACGCAGCAGGTGATAGAAACAAATTTCATCAACACAAGAGATTCTGCAAATGCTGGAAATCTAAAGTTACACACGCACAATGCTGAGAAATTCAGCAAGTCAGGCAGCATCTTTTGGAAGGAATAAAGAGTCGACATTTCAGGCAAAGACTCTTCATCAGAATTGGAAAGGAAGGGGAAAGGATCCTGAATGAGAAGGTAGGGGGAGGGGAAAGAGTACGTCTGCAGGTGATAAGTGAGACAAGGTGAGGGTGAAGGTGAGTGGGTGGAGGAGGGTGTTTGAAGTGAGAAGCTAGGTGATAGATGGAAGAAATAAAGGACTGAAAAAGTTCTTGTTATTTATTGCAATTTATTTACAATTGCATTTGCAGTTTGTTGTCTTCTGCACTCTAGTTGATCTTTAATTCATCCTGTTATAGATAGTAATCTATAGAATTGCTGAGTATGCCCACAAGAAAATGAATTTCAGGGTTTTACATGGTGACACATATGGACTTTAATAATAAAGTTTACTTTGAATTTTGACGAAGGAATCTTTTAGGAGGGTGAACCATGGGAGAAAAGGAGTAGGAGGGGCACCACAGAAAGAAGATGGGCAGCCAAGGAGAAGGGAAGGGGTAAGAGGGGAACTTGAGTAGGGCATTGAAAAAGAGAGAAGGGGAAAGGGGAAGAAATTACCAGAAGTTAGAGAAAGCTATACCATCAAGTTGGGGCCTACATAGACAAGATATGATGTGTTGCTCCTTCTACCTCAAAGTGGCCTCATGACGGCATCTTTTAATTGGAATTCAGATCAATATTGGAAGGTTAAAAATTGCAAGGCAAGTTTAAGATGCCTGAATGTAGGCTTATTGGATAACTCCAAAAAAATAGACTTTATTGACAGCTACATTAGTTCATGATTTCGGAACAGATGTCAAAGTATTGCAAAATGTGTACAGCACAGAAACAAGCTATTCAACTGCACAGATCAAAACTGCTGGCTCTGTTCTGTACCTTCACGCCTTCATTTAATCTTATGAATGTACCCTTCTATTTTTCTTCTCTTTCCTTTGCTTATCTACCTTCCCTTGAATGTACTGTATCTATTTAATTTGCATCAACTGGTGTGTAGAGTTGAAAGCTCCCTATTCTCCCTCTCATACATATTTTTGCAAACTTCTTATATCTATGGACTATGTTCTGGTCTTAACAGCAAGTGAACATCTGCTCACTGCTTGTACTATCACATCTTAAAGGCTAATGCCGAGGTATTTTCATATTAGCTTATCTTTTATTTAGAGATGCAGCACAATAACAGGCACTTCCAGCTCAAAGATCTGCACCACCCAATTACGCCCATGTGGTCAATTGACCCTACTAACTTGTATATCTTTGGAATGTGGGAGGAAACGGGAGCACCCAGAGGAAATCCACGTGATCACAGGAGAATGTACAAACTCCTTACAGACAGTGGTGGGAATTGAACCACAGTCACTGGTACTGTAAAGTGTTACACTAATGTGAGATGCATCAGATTTCCCCAAATATTTATGAGAGGTATAACCTCATAATTCTGAAACACCTCCAGTGGAAAATAATTTTGTACTTAACTTCCATGCCATTTTCATACACCAGAGTTATTAGCAGTACAGCTAGATGGGGTCCTGTCAAGATTCTATACATAACCTCTCAATAAGCATCCTCCAGAAAGGCTATAAGACCATAAGACACAGGACCAGAATTAGGCCATTTGGCCCTTTGAATTTGCTCCACCATTTGATTGTGGCTGATTTATTTTCCCTCTCAATCCCATTCTCCTGCCTTCTCCCCGTAACCTTTCATGCCTTTACTAAACAAGGACCTATCAACTTCCATTTTAAATGTACCCAATGATTTAGCCTCCACAGCCATCCGTGGAAATGAATTACCACTTGATAAGTCAGCTCATAACCAACTTTTTATGTGCAATTAAGGGTGGCCAATAAATCTCAGTCTTGGCAGTGAAGCCCACATTCTAATAATGAGTAACTTTCAACTTATTTAAATATTTCCATAAATAGTTCAAAGCAAGGGATTTTTTTGTTTAAAAATACAAAGTTGTCAAGATCCTAGGACTGAAAAGTTGCCCCTTCATGGACTGGTCATTGGAACATTACATGCCTGACCTCCATGAATCAACTGCTACTGACATCTGGGGAGATAAACAATCAGAAATTTAAAGTTAGTGCAGCCAAGCAAGGGTTTCCAAGTTTAGTCATTGATGTAGGAATCCTCCTAAAATTCTTGCACTTATTTTTATAAATGAACACACTGCAAAAAGAAAACAACGCTTTCTTCACTTCTCTTTCAGGCTTCTTTGTTGCAATTTTTAATAATCTGGTAACTTCTGTTCCTCCAACCTTTTAGATATGTATTTCTTCTCCAGGGAGAAACATTCTCTAGGAGACAACGCCAAGCTTCAGTAAATTTGACTTCGGGTAAAAAAAAATTGATTACTGCCAACTTTCACAGATGAGTGTATGTAAGTAGAAGCTATCAGTGGCCACAAGACAGAACATGCAGCCATCTTCCACAACGCAGTTTGCCATAGTCACCACATACATAGCTCCTCAGTTAGTTCAATTATGTAGGAAGGAAAAATTAGATTGATCTTAGAGTAAGTTAAAAGGTCAGCACAACATCATAGGCTAAAGGGGCTGTAATGTGCTGTAGTGTTCAATGTTCTAAGCTCTGGGTTTATCCACTGATGAACACCATAGTTAAGTACAAAGAACAGGATTAAGAGAACACGAAAGGCAATGCACCGATGAACTACAGGCAGCTATGATGTGAAGTTTTCTCAGAATAGAAAAATTATTAGCTCTGTGTTCTGAGAAGCATGATGAAGGCGGCTAAATGTCTTTACAAAAAACTGAAAGCTAAGATAACCATAAGATATAGATGCAGTATTGGGCCATTCATTCCATCAAGGGGAATTAAGGGTTATGGAGAAAACGCAGGCAGGCGGAGATGATCTTATTGAATGGCAGAGCAGGATCGATGGGCCAGATGGCCTACTCCTGCTCCTATTTCTTACATTCTTATTAAGTCTGCCCTGCCATTGAGTCATAGCTGATATATTATCTCTCTTAACCCCATTCTCTTGCCTTCTCTCCAGGAAAGAAATTCCTCCATCTCTGTTCTAAAGGGACATCCTTGTATTCTGAGGCTATGCCCTCTGGTCCTAGACACTCACACGATTAGAAACTGGATGTCCACTCTATTCAATATTCAATGAGAACCCCACCCCCCACCCCTCATTGATCCAAGCTCCATCAAGAGCAGGCCCAGAGCCATCAAGCACTCCTCATAAAGTACACTGCAAAAGTCTTAGGCACATATATATATAGCCAGAGTGCCTACAACTTTTGCATCATACTGTAGTAATTTTATGTTTTGGACTACACCGCTGCGCAAAAAAAAGACAAATGTCATGACACGTAAGTGATGATAAACGATTATGATACAGGTCTCTATTGTGGGCTCAGTGTGCAAAGAGGGCAGAGAGAGTGAAATCATGGTTCGAAAAGGAGAAAGGAAAGGGGAGTGAGCAGAAAGCACCAGCGAGGCATTCTTTAATAATCAGTAAACCAATTGTTTGTAATCAAATGACCTTGCCAGGTGTCTAAAGGCTTGGTATGTTTCCACTCCACCCCAGAACACTCCTTCTCTGCCACCTGTCACACACCCCTCCCACGGTGGTCTGCCCCCACCATTCCCAACATCCTTTCCTCCCACCACATTTACAAATTTGCTCTCTACCCCACGTTGACAAATAACGTAAGTCTAAGCATCAGACCTATACATACATGCCTTAAGATTTTGGCAAAGCACTGTCTGTTAACCCTTTCATTCCCGGGGTGACTCCCATGAACCTCCTCTGAACCTTCTCTAAGAGTATATTTAGGTCCCCATTCAGACCTCTTATCTTTTCTCACCTGCTTATCACTTCTCCCTGGGTCCTCTCCTCCTTCCATTTCTCCTATGGCCCACTCTCCTCTCCTATTCAATTCCCTCCTCTCCAGCCCTTTATCTTTCCAACCCATCTGGCGTCATCTGTCACCTTCTAACACTCCCCCTACAGTCTTATTCAGGCCTCTTTCCTCTTCCTTTCCAGTCCTGATGAAGGGTCTTGGTCAGAAACGCCAACTGTTTATTCATTTCCATAGATACTGCCTGATCTGCCAAATTCCTCCAGCACTGTGTGTGTGTTGATTTGAGTCAAGTCAGTGGTTTCATCATACACAAGTGACGAGGCTGCTGGTGCTGATAAGAAGGCAGTCAAGAAATCTCCAAAAGTGTTGGCTGAAACCATTTGTGATTTTGGAAGAGAATGCCATATATTTTTTGCCATTGCTTCAGTCTCATGGCAGACATCCCTTTACACTTCACTCTTCCTTCTTCCCACCTGTCCCTCATTTAGTGGTTTACAGCTGCTGTTATCACCACTCTGGTCTGCAACAGATCAAGAGCCAAGCTCATTCATTCTATCTCTCCTCTGCCCCTTCGCCCCAAGTGATTTTAGGTTTGTTTCATCGAGTGCAGACACTTGAAGCACAGACTGCTTCAGTCCTTCAGCTGTGGTGCATAATTTACTGCACCTGCAAGAAATGCATTGGCAATTCCCATGTGCATTAACAACACTCAGCTCCCTATCACCACGACCCTCTCTTCCCACATTTGTATTTTGTTTTGTCTCTAACTGGCTACACTGACATCTAAAAGTGGATTTCAAGAATGCTTCTGCAACTTAATGTTGGTCTCCAGCACAATGCTTACCTGTATTTTTAGATTAGATTATGAGGACATGCAGTCCTCTTTTATTGTCATTTAGTTATGCATGCATTAAGAAATGATACAATGTTCCTCCAGAATGATATCACAGAAACACAACACAAACAAGACTGAAAAAATGACAAAGACCACATAATTATAACATATAGTTACAGCAGTGCAAAGCAATACCGTAATTTGATAAGAGCAGAGATGGGCATGGTAAAAATAGTCTCAAAGTCTCTCGAAAGTCCCATCATCTCACGCATTTGGAGAAGGAAGAAAAACTCTCCCTGCCATGAGCTTCCAGCGTCGCAAACTTACCGATGCAGCACCCTGGAAGCACTCGACCACAGCTGACTTTTGAGTCCGTCTGAAAACTTTGAGCCTCCAACCAGCCCTCCAACACAGAGCACCATCTCTGCCGAGCGCTTCGACCCTTGCCCCGGCAACAAGCAATAGGCAAAGCCGAGGATTTGGGGCCTTCCTCTCCGGAGATTCTCGATCGCACAGTAGCAGCGGCAGCGAAGCGGGTATTTCAGAAGTTTCTCCAGATGTTCCTCCGTGCTTCTGACGTCTGTCTCCTGTCTCCATCAAATCAGGATTGTGCATGGTACCTACTTACAAATACGATATCATTTCGGAGCAGCCGCGCGCAATGCGTTGCGTCGCCATCTTCTCCTCCCACTACATGCATTTTCGATCGTATTTTATTAACTTACCTGTGGTAATATTTTGTTTTCTGTGCTGTGTGTGGTTTGTGTGTTGTGAATGCACTATGGTCCGAAGGAACATTGCTTCATTTTGTTGTATATATGTACAGTCAGATGACAATAACCTTGAACTATTATTCTCTGATCTAATGATTGTGGCAACGTGTAGTGAGGAGAGGCTGATGACATGGCGAATTTGCAGACAACAGGATGAGCTGCATGTTAAAGGTGGACAGAATTAAAACGGGTGAATATAGGACTGAAGGTGTTATATTTGAATGCACACTGTATACGCAATAAGGTAGATGAACCAGCAGCGCAGTTGTAGATGGGCAGGAATGGTATAGTAGATGTCAGTGAATCATGGCTGAAAGAAGATTATAGCTCAGAGCTTAATGTCCATTGTAATGAGAGGACAAGCAGGAAGACCGGGGCGGGGGGGGTGGTGCGCCATTACTTGATTGATTAAAAAATGAAATCAAATCATTAGAAAGAAGTGACATAGGGTCAGACAGTGTTGAATCATTGTGGATAGAGCTAAGGAACTGCAAGGATAAAAAGACCCTAACGAGAGTTGTATATGGACCTCCAAACAGCAGCAAAGATGTGGCTGACAAATTACAATCGGTGATTGAAAAGGCATGCCTAAAGGGCACAGTTACAATAATCACGGAGGACTTCAATATGCAGGCAGATTGAGAAAATCTAGTTGGTGCTGGATTCCAGGAGAGGAAATTTCCAGAGTGCCTACAAGATGGCTTTTTAAGAGTAGGTTGTGGTTGAGCCCACTAGGGGATCAACTATCCTGGATTCAGTGCTGTGAAATGAACAAGAATTGATTCAAGCACTTAAGGTAAAAGAACCCTTAGGGGCAGTGATCACATGATCAATTCACCCTGAAATTTGAGAAGGAGAAGCAAAAGTCAGATGTATCAGTATTACAGTGGAGTAAAGAGAATTACATAGACATGAGAAAGGAGTTGGCCAGAACTGATTGGAAAAGAACACTGGCAGGGATGATGGCAGAGCAGTAATGGCTGCAATTTCTGGAAGCAATTCGGAAGGCACAGGATATAAACATCCCAAAGAGGAAGCAGTATTCTTATGGCAAGATGGCACAACCGTGGCTAACAAGAGAAGTCAATGCCAACATAAAAGCCAAAGAGAAGGCATATAATAGAGATAAATTAGTGGGAAATTAGAGGATTAGGAAATTTTTAAAAACCAACAGAAGGCAACTAAAAAGTCATTGAGAAGGTAAAGATGGAATACAAAAGTAAACAAATGATTAATATTAAAGAGGATACCAAAAGTTTCTGCAGATATATAAACAGTAAAAGAAAGGTGGAAGTGGATACATGAACATGGAAAAGAAATTGCTGGGGAGATTGTAATGGGAGACAACGAAATGACAGATGAACTGGATAAGTAATCTGCATCAGTCTTCACTGTGGGAGACAACTAGCAGTATGGTGAAAGTTCCAGATGTCAGGGGTCATGAAGTGTGTGAAGTTACCACAGAGGGAGAATATTGTTGGGAACGTGAGAGGTCTAAAGATACACAAGTCACCTGAACCGATGCTGTACACCCGAGGGTTCTGAAAGAGGTGGCTGAAAAAAATCAAGGAGGCATTAGGAATGATCTTCCAAGAATCACTAGATTCTGGAATGGTCACAGAAGACTGGAAAATTGCAAATGTTACTCCACTCATTAAGGAGGGAAAGAGGAAGAAGAATGGAAACTATCAGCCAGTTAGTCTGACCTCAGTGGTTAGGAAGATGCTGGAGCCATAGTCAGCATGGTTTCCTCAAGGGAAAATCTTTCCTGACATATCTGTTGGAAGCCTTTGAAGAAATAACAAGCAGGATAGACAAAGAAGAATCAGCTGCTGTTGTGTACTTGGATTTTCAGAAGGCCTTTGGCAATTTGCCACACTGCTCAACAAGCTACGAGCCCATGGTATTACAGGAAAGGTTATAGAATGGATAAAGCAGCGGTTGATTGGCAGGAGGCAAGAGTGGGAATAAAGGCAGCCTTTTCTGGTTGGGTACCAGTGACGTTTGGTGTTCCACAGGGGTCTGTGTTGGGACAGGTTCTTTTTAAATTATGTCAATGATTTGGATGATGGAAATGATGACTTTGTTGCAAAGTTTGCAGACGATATGAAGATAGGTGGAGGGGCTGGTAGTTCTGAGGAAGTAGAGAGGCCACAGAAGGATCTAGACAAATTAGGAGAATGGGCAAAGAAATGACAGATGGAATACAGTGTTGAGAAGTTGATGTTCATGCACTTTGGTAGAATAAATGAAAGGATTGACTACTTTCTAAATGGAGAGAAAATACAAAAATAAAGAGGTGCAAAGGGAGTCCTTGTGTAGGATTCCCTAAGAGTTAATTTGCAGGTTGAGTGTGTGTTGAGGAAGGCAAATGTGATGTTGGCATTCATTTCAAGAGGACTAGAACATAAAAGCAAGGATGTATTGGTGACAATTTATAAAGCACTGGTGAGGCCTCACTTGGAGTATTGTGAGCAGGTTTGGGCCCCTTATTGGAAAGGATATGCTGAAACTGCAGAGGGTTAAACGGAGGTTCGCAAAAATGATTCCAGGACTGAATGCTTGTCATATGAAGAGCATTTGATGGCTCTGGGCCTGTATTCACTGGAATCCAGAAGAAACGATGGGTGGCCTCACTGAAACATATTGAATGTTGAATGGCCTCGATAAAGTGGATTTGGGGGAGTTGTTTCCTAAGGTAGGAGTGTCTCAGACCAGAGGACACATCCTCAGAATAAAGGGGCGTCCTTGTAGAACAGAGATGAAGAGGAATTTCTTTAGCCAGAGAGTGGAGAATCTGTGGAACACTTTGTCAGAGGCAGCAGTGGAGGCCAAGTCTTTATGTATACTTAAGGGAGAGGTTAATAGATTCTTGACTGGTCAGGGCACGAAGGGATAACGGGGAGAAGACAGGAGATTGGGGCTGAAAGGAAAATTGGATCAACCATAGTGAAATGGTAGAGCAGGCTCGAAGGACCAAATGGCCTAATTCTGCTCCTATACCTTATGGTCTTATGGTCTAATTCATTCCCCACACTGGCAACCATCTACAAAGAAGTTGTACTTTCACAACCTTGGCATTGTATCTGAGAAAAATACCTTTGACCATCCAGCTGCTGGTAAAGGTCTCATCCATAGCATCTGCTTTGATCTTTAGATTTGAATTTTCCAATTCTCTTGTATCATTTTCCACTTCAATAAACCTGAGATCATCCAAAACTTCAATATCAATATCCTGTCTCATGCCATCTCTATCATTTGGTATGTGCATTTTAACCTGAGTCTTCAGTCTATCTATGCTTCAACTTTTAAATTATCAAATTCTTCCACATCCTTACCCTCTGCAAGTTCTTCAGCATCCTCCAGCACACAACCCTTGTTTATATTTAATTCTAATCAGTTCTTCATGCCATACCATCACCTCGCTAAGTCCCAAACATTGTAATAAAAGAATGACAGTGCTTAAATTCAAACTCATCTGTGTTTTAATGTATTTGAACTCCACTAAATTATTACAACAAAGAAAATTCAAGTAAATCACTTCCTCAAACAGAAATACAACCTGTTCACTAAAACTCATTAATTAGATTTAATTGTAAAAAAAAACTCACTTAAAAGGTGATGCACGATATTCTCAGGCTCTCAGACAAAATGAGAATAGAAATATAGGTTGAGTACCATTATCTGAAAGGCTGGAGCCAGGTGGTTTTGGATATTCGTATACAGTATATAGTGAGATAGCTTGGGATCGCCGTCATTTCTGACGATACTTATGTTCTACCAGTAAGCAGTCTTTGTATTACACTTGTTCATCACACTCATGTACTTAACAGTAAAAATTATTGCATAACACTAATGTAATGAAAATATAAACAAAGGCAGCACAGCCACATTAGGAGAATACCTGAATCAGCTGTTAAACAACAACAAACAACCACAGGTTTTCAGTGTCCACTTATAATGCCATGTTTTGATTAAAAGGTTACGAAGAGACAATATAGGAGGAGAATTAGGCCATTTGGCCCATCGAGTCTGCTCTGCCATTTCATCATGGCTGATCCAATTTTCCTCTCGGCCCCAATCTCTTTCCTTCTCCCCGTATCCCCTCACGCCCTGACCAATCAAGAATCTATCAACCGCTGCCTTAAATATACATAAAGATTTGGCCTTCACAGCTGCCTGTGGCAAAGAGTTCCACAGATTCACCACTCTCTGGCTAAAGAAATTCCTCCTCATCTCCATTCTAAAAGAATTCCCCTCTATTCTGAGGCTATCTCCTCTGGTCTTAGACACTCCCACCAGAGAAAACATCCTCTCCACATCCACTCCATCAAGGCCTTTCACCATTCGATGGGTTTCAATGAGGTCACCCATCAATCTTCAGACTTCTAGTGAATACAGGCCCAGATTCATCTAATGCTCTTATTACGACAAATCATTCAATCCTGGTATCGTTTCTGTTAACCTCCTTTGAACTCTCTCCAGTTTCAGCACATCCTTTTGAAGATAAGGGGCCCCAAAACTTTTCACAATACTCCCAGTGAGGCCTCACCAGTGCTTTATAAGTCTCAACATTACAACCTTGCTTTTATATTCTAGTCCTCTTGAATTGAATGCCAGCATTGTATTTGGCTTCTTCACCAAAGACTTAACCTACAAGTAACCTTTAGGGAATCCTGCACATGGACTCCAAAGTTTCTTGGCACCTCAATTTTTAAAAATTTTCTCTCCATTTATAAAATAGTCAACCCTTTCATTTCTCCTACCAAAGTGCATGACTATACATTTCCCAATACTGTACTCCTTCTGCCAGTTCTTTGCTTATTCTCCTAATCTGACCAAGTCCATCCGTAGCCTCTCTACTTCCTCAAAGATTCCTACCCTTCCACCCATCTTCATATTGCCTGCAAACTTTGCAACAAAGCCATCAATTCAATCATCCTAATCATTGACATGTAACATAAAACATGTGACTAGTGGGGTACCGCAAGGCTCAGTGCTGGGACCCCAGTTGTTTACAATATATATTAATGACTTGGATGAGGGAATTAAATGCAGCATCTCCAAGTTTGCGGATGACACGAAGCTGGGCGGCAGTGTTAGCTGTGAGGAGGATGCTGAGGGGATGCAGGGTGACTTGGATAGGTTAGGTGAGTGGGCAAATTCATGGCAGATGCAATTTAATGTGGATAAATGTGAAGTTATCCACTTTGGTGGCAAAAACAGGAAAACAGATTATTATCTGAATGGTGGCCGATTAGGAAAAGGGGAGGTGCAACGAGACCTGGGTGTCATTATACACCAGTCATTGAAAGTGGGCATGCAGGTACAGCAGGCGGTGAAAAAGGCAAATGGTATGCTGGCATTTATAGCAAGAGGATTCGAGTACAGGAGCAGGGAGGTACTACTGCAGTTGTACAAGGCCTTGGTGAGACCACACCTGGAGTATTGTGTGCAGTTTTGGTCCCCTAATCTGAGGAAAGACATCCTTGCCATAGAGGGAGTACAAAGAAGGTTCACCAGATTGATTCCTGGGATGGCAGGACTTTCATATGATGAAAGACTGGATCGACTAGGCTTGTACTCGTTGGAATTTAGAAGATTGAGGGGGGATCTGATTGAAACGTATAAAATCCTAAAGGGATTGGACAGGCTAGATGCAGGAAGATTGTTCCCGATGTTGGGGAAGCCCAGAACGAGGGGTCACAGTTTGCGGATAAAGGGGAAGCCTTTTAGGACAGAGATTAGGAAAAACTTCTTCACACAGAGAGTGGTGAATCTGTGGAATTCTCTGCCACAGGAAACAGTTGAGGCCAGTTCATTAGCTATATTTAAGAGGGAGTTAGATATGGCCCTTGTAGCTAAAGGGATCAGGGGTATGGAGGGAAGGCTGGTGCAGGGTTCTGAGTTGGATGATCAGCCATGATCATACTGAATGGCGGTGCAGGCTCGAAGGGCTGAATGGCCTACTCCTGCACCTATTTTCTATAAAAAGAATCAATCCCAACACAGTCCCCTGTGGAACACCACTTGTCACTGGAAGCCAACAAAGAAAGGCTCCCTTTATACCCACTCTTTGCCTCCTGCCAATCAGCCACTGTTTTAACTATGCTAGAATCTTTCCTGTAATGCCACGGGTGTAGGATAGGTATATTCCAAAAACAAAGAAATACCCAAATGACAAAATGGTACAAATATGGCTGACAAGGGACGTCAAAGCTAAAGTCTTTAAGAAAGGAGGGAGACAGCAGAAAGGAAATTATAGACCAGTTAGCCTGACTTCAGTGGTTTGGAAGATGTTGGAATCAATCATTAAGGATGAGGTTATGGCATACTTGGTGACACAAGGCAAGATAGGACAAAGTCAGTATGGTTTCTTTAAGGGAAATCTTGGCTGACCAACCTTTTGGAAATCTTTGAGGAGATTACATGTCAGATAGATAAAGGGGATACAGTGGATGTTGTATATTTGGATTTTCAGAAGGCCATTGACAATGTGCCACACGAGGCTGCTTACCAAGTTATGAGCTCATGGTATTACAGAACAATTACTAGCATGGTTAGAGCATTGGCTGATTGGAATGAGGCAGCATATGGGAATAAAATGATCCCTTTCTGGTTGGCTGCCAGTGACTAGTGGTATTCTGCAGAGGTCAGCATTGGGACAGTACAGTACATCAATGATTTAGATGATGGAATGGATGGCATTGCTGCCAAGTTTGCAGATGATACAGAAATTGGTGGAGTGTCAGATAGTGTAGAGGAAACAAGAAGGCTGCAGAAGGACTTAGACAGATTAGGAGAAATGGGCAAGAAAGTGGCAAATGAAGTACAATGTTGGAAAATGCATGGTCATGCTCTTTGGTAGAAGAGATAAATGTGCACACTATTTTCTAAACGGGGAGAAAATCCAAAAATACGAAACGCAAAGTGACTTGGGAGTACTTGTGCAGAACATCCTAAAGGTTAACTTGCAGGTTGAGTCGGTGGTCAGGAAATCAAATGGAATGTCTGCATTCATTTCAAGAGGTCTAGAATATAACAGCAGGGATGTGATGCTGAGGCTTTATAAGGCACTGGTGAGGCCTCACCTTGAATACTCTGAACAGTTTGGGGCTCCTTATCCAAGAAAAGATATGCTGGCATTAGAGAGGGTTCAGAGGAGGTTCACAAGGATGGTTCCAGAAATGAAAGGGTTATCAAATGAGGAATGTTTGATGGCTCTGGGCGTGCACTCACTGGAATTTAGAAGAATGAGGGGGGATCTCATTGAAACCTTTTGAATTTTGAAAGGTCTAGACAGAGTAGATGTGGAAAGGACGGTTCCCATCGTGGGGAAGTCTAGAACAAGAGGACACAGCCTCAGGATAGAGCAGCATCCATTTGAAACAGATATGCTGAGAAATTTCTTTAGCCAGATAGTGCTGTATTTGTGGAATTTGTTATCACAGGCAGCTGTGGAGGCCTAGTTATTAGGTGTATTTAAGATGGGAATTGGTTGGTTCTTCATTAGCCATGGCATCAAAGGTTATAATATGAAGGCCGGGAAGTGGGACTGAGGAGGGGATAGAAGTATCAGCCATGATTGCATGGTGGAGCAGACTAGATGGGCCAAATGGCCTAATACTGCTCCTCTGTCAAATGGTCTTCTGGTCTATGGTCACTCCAGAATCTCATGATTCTTGAAAGATCATTGTTCATGCCTCCACTACCTCTTTAGCCACCTCTTTCAAAGCCCCAGGGTATACAAGTCCAGGTGACTTATCTACCTTGAGACCTTTCAGTTTCCCAAGAATCTTCTCTCTCATAATGGTAACTTCACATACTTCATGACCCCTGACAACCGGAACTTCCACCATACTGCTAAATCTCTTCCACAGTGAATACTGATACAAAATACTTATTCAGATCATCTGCCATTTCCTTGGATCCAATTACTACCTCTCCAGCATTAATTTCCAGTGATCAAATATCCACCCTCACCTCTCTTTTACAGTTTATGTATTTGAAGAAAGTTTTGGCATCGCCTTTGATATTATTCACTCGCTTACTTTTGTATTCCATCTTTACCTTCTCAATGACTTTTTTTTAGTTGTCTTCTGTTGCTCTTTAAAAGCATCCCAATCCTCTAACTTCCCATTAGTTTTTCTCTACCATATGCCTTCTCTTTGGCTTTTATGTTGGCTTTGACAGTTGTGTTATGTTTTCTTTAGAATATCTCTGCCTCTTTCGGATGTATACGTCCCGTGCCTTCTGAATTGCTTCCAGAAATTCCAGCCATAGCTGCTCTGCCATCATCCCTGCCAGTGTTCTTTTCCAATCAATCCTGGCCAACTCCTCTATCATACCTCTATAATTCCCTTTCGTCCACTGTAATACTGATACCTCTGACTTTAGCTTCTCCTTCTCAAATTTCAGGGTGAATTTGACCATATTATGATCACTGCCCCAAGGGTTCTTTTACCTTAAGCTCTCAGATCAATTATGGTTAATTGCACAACACTCAATCCAGGATAGCTGATCTTCTGGTTGGCTCAACCACAGGCTGCTCTGAAAAGCAATCTCGTAGGTACTCTAGAAATGCTCCCTCCTGGAATCCAGCACCAACCTGATTTTCCCAATCTACAAACATATTGAAACCCCCTAAGACTATTTTAACATTGCCCTTTTGGCATGAATTTTCAATTTCTCATTGTAATTTGTAGACTGCATCCTTACTACCGTTTGGGGGTCCATATACAACTCCCATCAGGGTCTTTTTACTCTTGCAGTTCCTTAGCTTTGTCCACAATGACTCAACATCCTTCCAATCCTATGTCACTTTTTACCAGCAGAGTAACACTAGCCCCTCTGCTTTCCTGCCTGTCCTTTCGATACAATGTGTACCCTAGGACTTCAAGTTCCCAGGTATCAACTTCTCTCAGCCATGATTCAGTGATGCCTACAACGTCATACCTGTCAATCTGCAACTGTGCTACATGTTCTTCTACTTTATTCCGTCTACTGTGCACATTTAAACATAACACCTGCAGTCCTGTATTCATTCTTTTTGATTTTGTCCACCTTTTACATTGCAACTCATCCTGTTGACAGCAATTTTGCCCGATTAAAAGCCTCTCCTCAATACACATTGCTTCTGTTTCCTCCGCCTTTCCTAGGATACTTCTTGCATTAAAATATAGGCAGCTCAGAACAGTAGTCGCACTATGCTCAACCTTTTGATTCCTAATTTATCTGAGGTTTACCAACATCTGCCTCCACAAACACTCCACTAACTGTTTTGGCGCTCTGGTTCCCCTCTCCCTGCAACTCCAGTTTAAACCCTACCATGCAGCATTAACAAACTTGAGTCATGATGAAGGGTCTTGGCCCGAAACGTCAACTGTACTCTTTTCCATAGATACTATCTGGCCTGCTGACTTCCTCCAGCATTTTGTGTGTGTTGCTTTCCCACTAGGATATTAGACCCCCTCCAGTTCAGGTGCAAACCGTCCCTTCTGCCCATGTTCCACCTTTCCTGGAAGACAGCTTCATGATCCAAAAATGTATGCCCTCCCTCCTAAACCAACTCCTTACCCACATATTAAACTATATAATCTTCCTGGTTCTGACCTTACTAATACATGGTATGGGTAGCAATCCTGAGATCACAACCCTGGAGGTCCTGCCCTTTAACTTAGCACCTAACTCCCTGAATTTCCTATGCAGAACCTCATCGCTCGTCCTACCTACGTCACTGGCACCTACATGGAGCACGACCTCTGGCTATTCACCCTCCCACTTAGAATGATGAGGACTCAATCGGAGACGACCCAGGCCATGGCACCCAGGAGGCAACATACCATCCAGGAATTTCATTCTTGCCCACAAAACCTCCTGTACATTCCCCTGACTAACGAATCCCCTATCACCACCGCATGCGTCTTCCCCCCCCCTACCCTTCTGAGTCACAGGGGCAGAGGTCAGTGCCAGAAACCCAGCCACTGTGACTTTCCTCTGTTAGATCATTCCCCCCCAACAGTATCCAAATTAATATCAACACACATGAAAGTTGCTGGTGAACGCAGCAGGCCAGACAGCATCTATAGGAAGAGGTACAGTCGACGTTTCGGTCCGAGACCCTTCCTCAGGACTAACTGAAAGAAGAGATAGTGAGAGATTTGAAAGTGGGAGGGGGAGGGGGAGGTCCGATTTCGAAAATCTCCCTTTCAAATCTCTCCCTATTTTCGGATCTCCCCCTCCCCCTCCCACTTTCAAATCTCTCACTATCTCTTCTTTCAGTTAGTCCTGACGAAGGGTCTCGGTCCTAAACGTCGACTGTACCTCTTCCTATAGATGCTGCCTGACCTGCTGTGTTCACCAGCAACTTTGATGTGTGTTACCTAGAGCTTTTCTTTTGCTTTCTCTGAGTGAAGGCTCTCTTCATTGAAGCCTCGAAGAGCTAAAGCTTTGCTCAAGATCACCACTCTGACTCTGTCCACTCAGATGATAGCTGCAGCGATGATACATTACACCCTTTCTATATTTCACTTTTTTATATATAAAGGTCTTATGTAAGATATGAAAACAATCAGCACTGTTAATTTGTTCTGGTGTTAGACTTTCATCAGTGACAATCTTCGCAAACTCATCAATGAATTTCCCATAGCTTCGTGATCAGCAAATGCTTTATCTTATCTTTAAAAATTTAATGCTATACATTTTCTTAAATTTCTGCAAACAGCCTACGGAATATTCACAAATACTTTTAATTTTCAATTTGTTATGATATATCTTTGCTCGTTTCATGATCAGCATATGTTCACTCTGACGCTGATGAATCCATTCTTTCAATACATGATCAAGATCTTCATTTTTCACTTCAATGCAGTTTTTTCCTATTTTTTTATTGACTTCTGTTCTTTACAGATGTGAGGTCACTTCTCGGAACTGTCTGTGGAACACATTGTCTGGGAACCTTCCACGCACCTTGCGGAACTTTCCATTTGTGACGTCATATCAGTGCTCAGAAAAATTTCAGACTTCGAAGGTTCTTGGATTTTGGAATTTCAGATAAGGAGTAACTCAACTTGTATCTTTAATTTCACATAGAGATCAGAATCAAATTTATTATCACTGACTTATTCTTGATATACGTGTGCTAGTGATAATAAACCTGATTCTGATTATGACATGAAATTTGTTTTTTTGCAGCAGTAGTAAAGTGAAAAAATATCAAATCTATAAAGTACAAAAGTAAATAAATAATGCAAAAATAAGTAGTCTCAACAGTTCAAGGAATCTGATTGTGGAGCGGAAGAAGCTTTTCCTAAATTTTTCAGTACGCCTCTTCTGATGGTGGTAACATAAAGAGGGGACTCAGAATCACGTTTAATATCACCGGCATAAGCCATGAAATTTGTTAACTTAGCAGCAGCAATAATACAATCACAATGCAATAAGTACTAATAGAGAAAAAAAACTGAATTACAGTAAAGTTACAGTAAATATATATATAATAAATTAAATAAATAGCGCAAAAATAAAACCAAAAAAGTAGTAAAAGTGTTCATGGGTTCAATGTCCACTCAGAAATTGGATGGCTGAGGGGAAGAAGCTATTCCTGAATCATTGATTGAGCACCTTAAGGTTCCTGTACCTCCTTCCTGATGGTAACAATGAGAAGAGGGCATATCCAGGGTAACAGGGGTTCTTAATGATGGACGCTGCCTTTTTGAGGCATTGCTCCTTGAAGGTGTCCTGGATACTACAGGGACCCATGGACATGATGGAACAGACTAAGCGTACAGCTTTCAGTAGCTTATTTCAATCCTGTGTGGTAGCCACCCACCCAGCCCCCATACCAGATGGTGATGTAGCTAGTTAGATTGCTCTCCACGGTACATCTGTAGAAATTTGTGATTGTTTAAAGTCTCAGATGGTGAGGATCTTTAACGATGGATGCTGCCTTCTTGAAGCACTGCCTCTTGAGACATCCTTGATGGTGGGGAGGTTGCACCCGTGAGGAAGCAGACCGAGTCTATAACCCTTTGCAGCCTCTTGCGATTTAATCCTGTACACTGGAGGCTCCATACCAGTAATCACTCAGAATGTTTTCCAGGTGACATCTATAGAAACTTGCAGCAGTTTTTTGGTGACCTATCGATCTCCTCAAACATATAATGAAGTAGAGCAGCTGGCATGCCTTCATGTTTCATACAATCAACGGGTTGGGCCCAGGATATATCCTCTGAGATGTTGACTTCCAGGAACTTGAAGCTGCTCACCCTTTCCACTGCTGTCCCCTTGATTAAGGGCAGATGTGTGTTCTCCTGACTTCCCCTTGCTTAAGTCCACAAAGAGTTCCTTGATCTTTTTGACGTTGAGTACGAGGTTGTTATTGCAACACCACTCAACTAACTAATCAAGCTCTCTCCTGTAAGTCTCCTCATTGCCATCAGAGGATTTTGCCAACAACAGTGGCATCATCTGCAAATTTTTAGATAATGTTTGAGCTGTGCCTAGCCACAGTGTAATGAATGTGGAAAGAGTAGAACTGGGTGCTAAGCACAAATCATTGAGGTGCACCTGTGTTGATAGTTAGCAAGGAGAAGTTATTCCCTATACACACTGACTGTGATTTCCCAATAAGGAAGATAAGGATCCAGTTGCAGACAGAGGTACGGAGACCTAGGCTTTGAAGTCTGGGGGAATGATGGTCTTGAACACTGAGCTGAAATCGATAAAATTGGCGTGTGTTTTACTCTAGTATGGTGCTCCAAATTAGAATGGGGTCAGGAAGATTGTGTCCACTGAGAATCTGTTGTGGTGATAGCAAATTGCGGCAGGTCTAAATACGTTTTATTATTTTCTTATATACATAATGCATTACGTATAGCAGTGTATTATGTATCTTTCATAGTATATCATGATCTAATATTCATAAGAACATGTGAACTTGAACAAGAGCACTTGGCCTTGAGCCCGCTCCAGCATTCAAAGTTCAAATAAATTTAATAAATGCCTTAACATTCATTATCTTGCAGGCATTCACTGTAGAACAAAGAAATACAATGGAATCAATGAAAATCTACACACAAGCAAAGACTGGCAAACAATCAATGGGCGAAAGAAAACAAATGGTGCAAATGCAAAAAAAAACTAATTAGTGTGCTCAATGAGTAATACTGCTGATCCAATAATCACATGAACTCCATATTCCTTAGTGATATTTCACCTTCTGTATTTGCCATAACAAAAAAATTCAAAACCTCTTCTTCCCCTGCCTTTTGTTGAAGAGTATCCATAGACTCATGACTTTCAGACAAAATCAAAATCCTCTCATCACTGTCTTTAAAGGACAACGAGGATTTTAGTCTCAAAACTTCAAAAATTACCTCTAGTTGTAGACTTTCCCTGAAAAGAAAGCACAGATCCACATCCAGCTTGTACAGCCCCCACAAAATCTATTGTGCTTCAGTCAAGTTGCCACTTACTCTTATAAACTTCAGCAAGTACAAGCCTAGCTGGCCTAACCATTCCGGATACCTGTCTAATATAACGAATAGATATCACATGATCATTGAACACAACCTATGACTCACTTTCAAGGACTTTGCAACTCATGTTCAAACCATCACTTATTTACTTGTTTATTTATTATTACTTGTTTCTTTTTATATTTGCACAGTTTGTCATTCTTTGTGTACAGTTTTTCATTGATTCTATTGGACTTTTTTGTTCTACTGTGAGTGCCTGCAAGAAAATGAATCTTAGGATAGTATTCGGTGAGATATATGTACTGTGGTAATAAATTTACTTTGAATTTTGAACCTGTGTATAGATACATTTTGTTTATATAAATTCAAAAACATTAGCTTATTCTTTCTAGTTTTGTTTCGTTAAATCTAAACATGGTTTGGAAAAATGGCACAGAAATGCTTCCTATGACCTAAATAAAACTTTTAGATAGAAAAAGTCAAATCTTCAAAGTTTAAGTAAATTTTATTATCAAAGTATATATATGTCACCATATACAACACTGAGATTCATTTTCTTGTGGGCATATTCAATAAATTTATAGAATAATAACCATAACAGAATGAAATATCACCTAACTTGGGTGTTCAGAGTACAGAAGACAACAAATGGTAAATACAAAAAAAATAAATAC
The DNA here is from genome assembly GCF_963921235.1 of Mobula hypostoma. NCBI lineage: Eukaryota > Metazoa > Chordata > Chondrichthyes > Myliobatiformes > Myliobatidae > Mobula > Mobula hypostoma. The sequence goes on along the minus strand of NC_086113.1, from coordinate 7,000,264 downwards.
CCAATAAATATCACAAACTTGAGATGAAGATGAAGATGAAAAATCTTCAGCAAACGTTACAAAATTACACAATAGGTCAAGAATTCGCTTGAGTGGCCTTCACAAACAAGCAACTGATAATGTTTTGCATGCGGCCAATCATTGGGCTGTTTTACTATACAAGCACCAATTTATGTCCAACAAATCAATGCCTCTGGTGGAGATATGCCATATCAATATCTTAGGTCAAAGTCCATAGTAAATTTATTATCTAAGTACGTTTGTCACCGTACACTTTATTGAGATTCACTTTCTTGTAGATATTCACAGTAAATACAAAGGCAAACAATAGAATCAATGACAAGCTGCACACAGACAAAAAATCAATATGCAAAAGATAAAATAAAATAATAAATATTAAGAACATGAATTGTAGAGTTCTTGAGTTGGGAGGCGGGGTGGAGATACGCCTCTACCAAGGGAGGTTTAAGGCGCTCCTTCCTTCCGCTTACCTGCAGGTCACCCTTGGGCAAGGTGTAGCACCTGCTTAGCTCCCCAACCCCCGATCAGGGTCACATGAAACCATGGGGGCAGGTGATGGATGGTCATATAAACAGCTGGTGCATATCACAGTCCCAGTTATGCGACCACTGACACCAAGCAGACAATCTCTGAAGAGTATTGATAAGGCTTGGGGTCACTCATCCTGTAAAGGCACTGCTGGAAAGAAGGCAATGGCAAACCACTTCTGCGGAAAAATTTGCCAACAACATTCTTGGATATGGAAAGACCATGATGGCCCATGTCACATGGCAAAGCACATAACAAATGAGAGTTCTTGAAAGTGAGTCCATAGGTTGTGGAATCAGTTCAGCATGGAGGTAAGTGAAGCAATCCTCACTGGTTCAGGAGTCTGATGGTTGAAGGGTTAGAACTGTTCCTGAACCTAGTGGTGTGAGACCTAAGGCTCCTATACTTTTTAACAATTAACATTTCCAAATTTCCATATTCTATAATTTTGAAATTGCAACCTTAAAACAATATCTACAAATATATTGTTATTTAATGCTCACCTTGTAAAACAAAGCATTGTCATATTCTCCATAATTCATCATTCACAATTACCACATTCACTAATGCCTTTAACAGCTGGTGAAATGGGAAAAGCTGCTTGTTCCATGGGGTTTACACACAATTTTGTTATAGTCTTCATCATTTCTACTTCCTATTGATCATTCACAATCAGTAATGCCCTTAACAGCCAGTGAAATTAAATACTTCTTGTTCCACACAAATTTGTGGCATTCCCTATTCAGTAGAAGACAATGCATTTTTAAAATGTGTTTGAATCTGTAAATTAAAAGTAAGACTATCCTTACCTTCTTGTCTTCCTGCTCATTTGCTTGCCTCTTCTCCTGACTGTGGCTGTCAGTGAGAGTTGCCCTCTCCTCTTGCTGCCCATCCTGCTGCTGCTGGTGGTGGTGTTGTTGCTGCTGCTGACAGCCGCTGCCTCCAGACCCCTGAGCGTGGGGGATGGGCTCCAGGCTCCCGTTCTCCCGACACTGAGAAACTCCGTTTACATCCATCTCGGTCTCCCGAATTCACTACATGGCACAAGATTTAAAACAACAAAATCAGGATCGGCTTCACGCCACCTTTTCAAGCCACGGGCAGGACACAATGCGAGCTTCGCGCCCGGGAACCGTGGCAAAATCGCAGACTTTTGAATTTGTCCTTGTGCAATGGCCTTCAGTCGCCCTGAAGAAAAAGCAAACGCTAACTAAGCAGATGAACTCGGCGTTCAGTGGGCAGGGCTAATTTACTTTATACCATCGGGTATGGGGAACAGCTTCCACCACAGCTCTGGACCCATCCCAAAGTTACAAAAGACGAGGGGAGGGGGAGAGTGATAAAAAAAAATTCCCAGGATTATTGCAGTGTGTCTGATGGTGTGCTCGCTTTAAGAACCGCTTAGAAGAAATGACAACCAAAAGTTAAAGCCCCTTCCGAGGGAATGGCGAAATATTAAAAAAAAAGCCCACGCGACCTCGAAAGGCGGATGCAAGAAACGAGTACCCAACCTGCGAGATGCGGTGCGGGCGCTGACACTCCGGCATTTACACGGCTAGCCGGGTTCCACTGGTGCTCATCTATCCTCTGTGTGACCGTGGCTCTCGCACTCGCACTCCGCCCGCGTCGCGCCACGCAACCCCTGCACAACGAGAACCGGGGTGAAGAGAATGCAAGGGGGAAACATTCGGAGGAGGGGGGGCGGGTAATCAAAATCTTTCCTCTCCACTCCTGTCCTGAAAAACCTACTGTTCCCAGTTTCACAAATAAAAAGGGCCAAGCATTATTATCGACCTTGTAGAAAAAAATAAAACTCTTCTGAATGAGATCTAGTGAAATTGCATCAAGTTCAAAAATTATTACCCAGGGACCTAATTTCTGCATCTGTTTCATCACCAATGTATTAAAATGCAGGCCTTGTCCATTTCACTGCAATAGTTTACAAATTAAAATACTGGTGTGTAAAGTATACATTTAACCATCAAGTTTGCAATTGTATTGAAATGTCAATTACTCCAGAGTTAATTGAATTATTTCAGCAATAATTAACGCAAAAGGTAGCATTTTTTCCCAAAAATATCAGGTAGCTGTGTAGAAAAGACAGTGACTATATCTCAATCTAGTTAATATTCGAGTTTGCAATATTCGAGTCCTATTCATGTTCATAATTATTATATTGGTAAGGTCAACTGGCAAAAGACTGAAAAGTGTTGATATGCAAAAGGCACTCGGTGCCCTTGTGCTCAAGTCCTTGAAACCAAGCAAGTGAAAAAAATAATAATTGCAGATGGGTGAAATCTGAAATGAAACCGGAAGGTGCTGGGGAAAAAAACTCAGAATGTTAAGCAGCATTTGTGGAAAGAGGAACAGTTAATATTTTACAGGGGTGCCGGGTTGGGGGCTGGCCCCTACTGTCAGTGATCGCTCAGTGGAAAACAAGCTGGATTGCACTCATCTGCAGTTGTACAAGCACATTCTTGAGGAACGTGACTCCAGGACAACATCGCATGTACCATCAATCTGCACACTCAAGGACTTGGATTATGTATTTGTTTGCAACTATATGTTTTTTTCTGCTATTGTAATTATATGTGCTCTATGGTGCTTGTGCTATGTGTGACTGTTAGTTATGTGATTTGCACCTTGGCCCCAAAGGTACACTTTCATTTGGCTGTATTCTTGTCTCTGGTTGAATGACAATGAAATGTGAACTTCTTTTGAAGGGCTCCAAGCCTAAAGCATTAACCACTTCTCTATCTACAGAAGTTCCTTCACCTGTTGAGCATTTCTATATTTAAAATAAATAAATATCATTTTTTTAAGTCATGCAGCAGACAATGTGAAAGGCAAATTACATGTTCGCTTTAGTTAGTGGAGGATTTAAACACAAAAGTAAAGACTTCTTATTGTAATTTTACAAAGGCTTGGTGTGATCAGTTTGGTATTCTTACCCCTAAAAAGATGCCCTTTTTTTAAAGGAATTTCTGCAAAGATTCACAAGATGGGATCCTTGAATGGAAGGCCTAGCATGTAAGAATGATGGAGAAAAGATTAAGCTCATTTCTTAAGAAAAATGAACGTGGACTTCAATGAAATATGAAAAAAATGTTAAAAAGAGGTCAGCTGGGAAGATTTAGAGAAGATTTTGCCTCTGGCTGAGATCTAGAACTAGAGGTCAACATCTCAAAAAAGGAGCAAGCCATTTAGGACTGAGAATGAGGAGAAATTTCTGCACTGACAGTGATGAGTCTTAGTAATCCTCTTTCATAAAGTTCATTCAAAACAGTGGTCAACAGTTTCCTCCAAATTAAGGGAATCAAAAGATTAGCAAACAAAGCAAGAAAACAATATCTTCAGGTAGAAGGTCATCTTTGATCTCATTGAATGGAAGAGCAAGCTTGAGGAGCTAAATAGTTTACACCTGCTGTATTTCCTTAAGGCCTCTTGTGCCAATGACCAAGGAACAATAATAGTCAATCATGGATAATATAAATGTTTATGCTGATGTCATCCAACATCTGGACCATTACAAACTGAGTCAGAATTACAGTTGAATGACAAAGAAAGCAGCATTTTAAAAGTATTCCCCCATTTGTTTTATTTTCATCAACAACCAATCTAAACTTGAGAATGCAAGATGATTTTGACACAGTTGGAGTTAACTAATGGTGGGGAACTTTGACACTCAATCTTACATTTCATGATAGCAGAGTGGGGATGGAGGGGAATTAAATTAAATTTGGGAAAATACTGAAAATCTGTAAGTTTTTATTATAGCCATGTAAAATTTGTGTGTGTGTATCTTGCCCTGGGAAGCAGAAGTTATATAGAAGGTGAAATATTAGGCATGTCACCAAAGATTTGAGCAAACTTCTACAAATCTAACATGGAGCGCATTCTGACTGATTACATAACTGCCTGGTATAGAGGCATAGCATCAGAAAAACCTGCTGTGGGTAGTAGGCTCAGCTAACTCTGTCATAGGCACGAGTCTCCCCACCATTGAGGACATCTTCAAGTAGCGATGCCTCAGGAAGGCGGCATCCATCATTAAGGCCCTCACCTTCCTTTCTTGATATTGGACAAACAAACTCCTCTGAATTGTTTCCAATACATTTAGAGTTTCCTTTAATTTAGGTGGCGTGTGGCCAAGTGGTTAGGGCGTTGGACTAGCGATCTGAAGGTTGTGGGTTCGAGCCTCGGCCGGGGCAGCGTGTGTGTCCTTGAGCAAGGCACTTAACCACACAACGCTCCAGTCTACCCAGCTGAGAATGGGTACCGGCAAAAATGCTGGGGATTAACCTTGCGATAGACTGGTGTCCTATCCGGGGGCGGGGGAGTCTCATACTCTCAGTCACATCACGCAACGGAAACCGGCATAAGCACCGGCCTGATGGGCCACAAAGCTCATGACAGTCTTTAATCTTTAATTTAGGAGACTACACAATACACTATATTCAGATTTTATTTTTATTATTTTATTTAAGGATACAGGACAGAACAGGTCCTAATTGCCCAACGAGCAACACCACCAAGTAACCTATCTATTTAACCCTAGCCTAATCACAGGACAGTTTACAATAACCAATTAACTTACTAACCAGTACATTTTTTGGAACGTGGGAGAAAATCCGAGCACCCAGGGTAACCCATTCATTCACGGACAGGATATACAACTCTTTACAGGTATTGTCAGAATTGAACTCCAAACCTTGATGCCTTGGGCTAGAATAGCATTGCACACACTGCCATGGTGCCCCACTCACTATGGTACCACATGGTTTCATCACTCCCCTATAATCTCCTTACTTTAGTATTCAATTTCCGTGCAATAATATTCTTTCATTTTTCCTAATACAGTTCCTGAATACTAGTCTTCTGCAAATCTTGCACTTGGACAACCAAATGCCTCTGCATTTTGGAGCTTTGCAATCTCTTACCACGTACATAATATTTCTTCTTTTAAACACGAGATTTTACAGGTTCTGGAAATCGATGAGACTGACATAGGTGGGGGGCTTCTTTGTTGAGCACGTTCAATATTATTCTCAATATTCTACTACTTCACATTCCCATTCCAACGTGTCAGGCCATGGCATCTTCTACTGCCATAATGAGGCCACTCTCAGGTTGGAGGAGCAACACCTCATGTCCTGTCTGGATGGCCTTCAACCTGATGGCATGAACATCAATTTCTCTAACTTCTGGTCATGTCTACCCCCTACCACTTTTCTCTTTTTCCATCCCCCAGTCCGGCTAGCCTCCAATCCCCCTCTTCTCCTCACCTGCACATCACTTCTCTGATGTTCCTCCTCCTTCACTTTCTCCCATAGTCCTCTCCGATCAGATTCCTTCTTCTTTAACCCTTTGTCTCTTCCATCTATCACTTTCCAGCCTGCTACTTCATCACTTCTCCCCCACCCACTCACTTTCCCCATCACCAGGTTTCACCTATCTCTTGGCAGTTTGTACTCCTTTCCCTCCTCCCACCTTCTTATTTTGGCCTTTTCCCCTTCCTTTGCCGACCTGATGAAGGATATCAGCCAGAAAAATCAACTGCTTATTCCCCTCCATAGATGCTGCCTGATCCGCTGAGTTCCTCCAGCATTTTGATTTTCTTGTTTTACTTGTCATAATGGGCAATCATTTTGCATCTTCCCAAAATAAGACTTAATTTGCCAGATTTTTACCAGTTCAATTATCCTTTGTAGCCTCATTATGTCTTCTATACAACTGACCTCCATACCTACCTTTGCATCATCTACAAGTTTAGCAACTTTTGGTCCTTTCATCCAAGATATATGTATAAATGTTAATAAGCTAAGATCTCAGCATCAATCTCATTGAGATACCAATTATTGTGGGGGCTTATATGGGAGGCAGGGTTTGAGGGTCAGCACAACATTGTGGGCCGAAGGGCCTGTACTGTGCTGTACTATTCTATGTTCTATGTTCTATTCCATCTCAGCAACCAGAGACCCATTTGTACATAACTTTTGTTTCCTATTGCTAACCTATCTTCTTTTCATGCCAGTATGCATCGTTCTACAATTTTCCACAATGATCTTCGATTTAGCACCCTTTGGTGTTCTCAGTATAATTATCCACTGGCTCCCCTTTTTTCACATAAAACTTCTTCAAAGAAGTCGATAGATTGGTCAAGCATCATTTACTTTTTACAAACCCATTTTGAATTAGCTTGATTACCTTTTAGTTTCCTAGCTGCCTTGCTAGTATCTCTTTAATAATCATGTCATGCTTTGTCCCTATGACATAACTGGCCTGTAGTTTCCTCCCTACCTGATTCCCACCCCTTTTTGAATAAAGGAGTTACACTTACAATTTTGGAATATTTCCTGAAACGATTTTTCAAAACTAAAACCAAAGCCCCTCATTTTGAAAAGGGAGTCCATTGAGACACAAGAGATTTCTCAGCCTGCAGTTTTGAATGTTTCTCAGAACCACTCCCTGATGGACTGCAATTCTTCAGATTTATTCTCTCTCTTCCAATTCCTAATTTACATTTATTTCTGGAATGTCATTCGTATCTTTTATAGTGAAGACCAATACAAAATAACTGTTATTTTCATCTCACATCTCTTTATTTTCCATTTTTTGTCCTTATTATAGTCCTTTATTATACTTTATTGTCCTGATGAAGGGTCTTGACCCAAAAAAATCACCGTTTATTCATTTGCATAAATGCTGCCTGACCTGCTGAGCTCCTCCAGTATTTTGCATGTGTTACTCTAGACTTCCAGCATCTGTAGAATCGCTTGCGTTTATTTCCCATTACTATTTCTCTATATTCATTCGCTTTAGGACCAGTAGTCCCTTTGTTTTTTTCTTTTTAAAGAATCATAGAAACTCTAAATCTTTGTTTTCAATTCTCTAAATTCGTTTTGTACTCTAATTATTCCTTACATATTAATTTTTGCTTTCTTTTTTATTGTCTTATTTTCTGACCTGCCACCATTCTTTGTCAAGGGCGAAGGGCAAACATGTTCTTTTTTAAATTAAATTAGATGCTACTGTTAAATTTTATTTAAACAGAAATGATAGGTTGTCCCCTTGGAATTTTTCTTTCAAAGTTCAAGGTAAATGTATTATCAAAATACATATATGTGACCATATACTATCCTGAGATTCAATTCCTTGCAGGAATTCATAGTCATCATCATCATTATTATGTGCTGTGTCATATGACATAGGTGATCATGGTCCATCCATGACCATCATTGTTCCTGGCAATTTTTTCTACAGAACTGGTTTGTCATTGCCTTCTTCTGGGCAGTGTCTTTACTCTTCAGAGATTGTCTGCCTGGCATCACCGATTGCATAACCAGGACTTGTGATGTGCTCCAGCTGCTCAAACGACCATCCACCACCTGCTCCCCTGGCTTCATATGACCCTGATTGGGAAGGGGGCGCTAAGCGGATGCCAGACCTTCCCCAAGGATGACCTGCAGGCTAGCGAAGGAAAGAAGTGCCTTACTGCTCCTTCGGCAGAGACATATCTCCAACCCATCACTCGAGGCATTCACAGTAATGTGCAAAAGAAGACAAACTGCAAGAAAATCATAAATAATTAAATAATGCTGAGTACATGAGTTGTAGAGACCATGAAATTTATTAATTCTCATTGGATTGTATCTCTTCCACGTATACTAAAAGATCTGCTTAAATGCTTGCCACTGCATCTCGATTGATCGATCCCTAAATTTAATTTTCCAACTCACTTGAGCAAGATCTGCTTTCAGACCTTATAACAGAATTATTTGGGCTTAAAATCTAATCCTGGGCCCATTCTTCTCTACTTCAAACTGAATGTAAAGTTCATGCATATTATGACTGCTGCTACCCGGATCCATGTTCACAGAGAGGGCATTAATTAATTTCATCAGGTTGTGTAATACCAGCTCTTGAATTTGATGGTTCTCTGGACCCAGAACTTGCTATCCTAAGAAATAGAAACATAGAAAACCTACAACACAATACAGGCCCTTCGGGACACAAAGTTGTGCTGAACATGTCCCTACCTTAGAAATTACTAGGGTTACCCATAGCCCTCTATTTTCCTAAGCTCCATGTACCTACCCAAAAGTCTCTTAAAAGACCCTATCGTATCCGCCTTCTCCACCGTTGCTGGCAGCCCATTCCACGCACTCACCACTCTCTGAGTAAAAAACTTACCCCTGACATCTCCTCTGTACCTACTCCCAAGCACCTTAAATGATTCTGAAAACTCACAAAGAATTCCTGATTTATGCCTTTGCCCATCTAACTTTCTCTGCATATATGCAGATAAAAATCCTCTGATTATCACCTTACTGCTTTGACAGGCTCCCGTTATTTCTTCCTTATACTCTGTCCTTCCATTTGATTACTATCAGATGGCCTTCATACCACTTGCACAAGAGACTTCTATCTGAATGATAAACCATAACATAATTGGAGATATAGATTAACAGTAAAATTACTTTCAGATATTTATATGATAATTCAGAAAACAATGAATAATAATAAGTTATAAATGAAAATGAAGAGTTTAAAAGTTAATTATATTAAGAGAAGATATGATGTGATTATCACCCTCTAATATTATTGGATAAAAAAATCATTTGTTATTAATCTCACAAGAACCATCGTAAAGACAATTCCTTCACTTTCACTGCAAAAATCTAAGATAAGTTTGTTTTTGAATGACTTCACTGAAGATTTACACCTCTCCTCTACTTTTGCATTCTTTACTACCAAATAAATCACAGAATAATCACAAGCAATCAAACAGGCAATCTTGCAATATAATAAAAACTTCACAATTCTGTCCTATCTGTCAATCAGATATTGTGTAGAAATACCACCCCTCCTTATTTGTAAATATCTCAGAGCTGATTTCCTTAAAATTTGAAAGTTGTGAAGTGGCATGACTGAACAGGTACAGAAAGTACTAATCAGCAAACAGGAAGTAGGAATTAAAATCACTCCTCTCAAAGTGTGAAAATAAACATAACTAAGAAATGGGCATTTGGTAAACATGTGACACTGAGAAGTACCATTGCATGTAAGTGGGAAAATAAGGATTCATGATGTTTAATTGACATGTGACTCGATCAAAGACAATCAATGCAGGAGCTGGTCCGTAATTCACATATATATTGTAATCTATAAAAATAGGCAAATTAATCAAATCAACAGACACAAAATGCTGAAGGAACTCAGCAGATCAGGCAGCACCTATGGAGAGGAATGAATGAACAGTTGACATTTCAGGCCGAGACCCTTCTTCAGAACTGGTAAGGAAGGGGGAAAGACACCAGAATGAAAAAGTAGCGGGAGGGGAAGGAGGCTAACTAGAAGGTGACAGGTGAAGCTAGGTGGGTGGGAAAAGTAAAGGGCCGGAGAAGAAGGAATCTGATAGGAGAGGAGAGTGGACCATATGAGAAAGAGAATGGGGGGGGGGGCTTCAGAGGGAAGTGATAGGCAGATGAGGAGAAGTTAGAGGCCAGCTTCTAACCAAATTATTTTGTATCTAAAACACATTCATTTGTTTCAAAGCTTAACAGATATATACGCAAATTATAAGATTTTCATTGGTATAATAAATAAAAATGTGTAATTAATTAATTTGCAAAAGAAATTGAAATCTCAAATACCGGTAAAACAGTATTTTGTATCTTTGTTTACATGGCTCCCATGACACAATTTCTGTCAACAATCTGACACTTAAACTTGGCTCAGTGTTTGTCCATATTCCTAGTGAAACTACTTTCTAAAATCATGTTAAGATCCTTACAAATACCTTAGAATAAAATCAATTCTTCTTGGTAGACTAGCAAAGCTAATGACGTAACCAGACTTGTTCTGTTCCACACCATTTACTGTATGCTGGCTGATATGCCAATACAGAAATGGTAATGAAAATGAAAAAAAAAATTCCCATACTCAAATTTCTAGCTGTGAACATCACCAACAGCCTGCCCTGGTCCAACCATGTAGATGCTATGGCCAAGAAAGCTTCCTCAAGAAGCTAAAGACATTTGACATGTTCCCATCAAGCCCTACCAATTTTTATCGATGCTCCATAGTAAGCTTTCTGTCTGGTTGCATAGTTGCTTGTTATGGCAACTGGTCTGCAAGTGGCAGCAAAAAACTACAGGAAGTTGTAGGCACATTCAGCTCATTGTGCTCAGCACATTCAGGAGCCATCCTCCCCTCTGTGCACTCTGTCGAAACCTTTGGCTACCTCAGTAAACCACCCGCCCCAGACATTCTCTCTCCTCTCCTCTCTCATAGGACAGAACATACAAAAGCCTGAAAGCACATACTGTCAGACTTAATGACAGTATATCAGTCTCTTGAACGGACCTCATGTATGATAGGATGGACTCTTGGCCTCACATTCTACATCCTTATGATCTTCAGAATCAGAATCAAATTTAATATCATTGGCATATGTCATGAAATTTGTTAACTGTATGGCAGCAGTATAATGAAATACATGACAAATAAATATAGAGAAAGAAAACTGAAATACATTAAGTATATATATATGTCTATTAAATAGTTAAGTTAAAATAAGTAGCCCAAAAACTCAGAAATAAAACAGTAGTGAGATATTGTTACACAAACACGAGGAATTCTGCAGATGCTGGAAATTCAAGCAACACACATCAAAGTTGCTGGTGAACGCAGCAGGCCAGGCAGCATCTCTAGGAAGAGGTACAGTCGACATTTCAGGCCGAGACCCTTCGTCGGGTCCTGAGTGTTGAGTGAGATATTGTTCTTGGGTTCAAAGTCCATTTAGAAATCAGATGGCAGAGAGGAAGAAGCTGTTCCTAAATCACTGAGCGTGTGGCTTCAGGCTTCTGTACCTCCTTCCTGATAGTAACAATGATAAGAGGGCTTGTCCTGGGTGGTGGGGTTCCTGCACATAATATCATTTATCTGTACTGCACTTTTTTGGTAGCTTTTACACTTTATTCTGCACTGTTATTGTTTCACTTTCTAGCTCAACACTACACCTTGCAATGATTTGATCTGCATAGACAGTACTGTATACAAAACCAGCTTTTCACTGTATCTTGGTACATGTGACAATAATACACATATACCAATACCATACGTGCCCAATAGTCTTATGAGCATGTTTGGCAACATTTAGAATAATAAAACATTTTTTTAGGTCTCTAAAACCTTGGATGGCTGCTATTTCAGTCCATCAAGGGTGTACTTTTATCAAAGAAAGAAGTAAAAAAAAGATTATATCCATCACCCATGAAATACTTTGAATTGTTATCATATTTTCTTGATAGAGGTGTATATGATGATAAGAGGCATTGATGGAGTGGACAGCCAGCACCTTTTTCCCAGGGAAGAAATGGTTAATACGAGAGGGCATAATATTAAGGTGATTAGAGGAAACTATAGGCAGCTAGTCAGAGGCAAGTTCCTACACAAAGAGTGGTGGATGTATGGAATGCCCTGCCAGGAGTGGTGGTGTGGGAATATTAAGGACATTCAAGAGACTTTAGGCACATAGACAAAAGAAAATTGGAGGGATATGTTAGATTGATTGGAGTGGGTTAAAAAATTGGCCCATGATGCTGGTCGAAGGGCCTGCACTATGTGTTATACTGTTTTCCGTTTTACATTCAGTGGCCATTTTATTCGGTACACTTGTACACATGCTCATTAATGCAAATATCTAATCAGCCAATAACTTGACAGCAACACAATGCATAAAGCTTGCAGACATGGTCAAGAGGTTCAGTTGTTGTCCAGATCAAATATCGGAATGGGAAAGAAATGTGATCGAAGTGACTTTGAGTATGGAATGATTGTTAGTGCCAGACAGGGTGGTTTTGAGTATCTCAGAAACTGCTGATCTCCTGGAATTTTCGTGCACAGAAAGCTCCAGAGTTTACAGGGAATGGTGCGAGAAACAACAAAAAAAGTCATCCAGTGAGTGTCAGTTCTGTGGGTGAAAACACCTTGTGAATGAGAGGTCAGAGCAGAAGGGCCAGACTGGTTCAAGCTGACAGGAAGGTGACAGTAACTCAAATAACCATGTGTTGCAGCATTGGTGTGCAGAAGAGCATCTCTGAATGCACATCATGCCCAACCTTGATGTGGGTGGGCTACAGCAGCAGAAGGCCATGGACATACATTCAATGGCCACTTTATTAGGTACAGAAGGTATGTAATAAAGTGGCTACTGAATGTATGTTCTATGTTCTATATCAGACAATTAAGGACAATAGTTACAGCAAAATCTGTGAGTCAGACAGTGCCCAGGCTGCAGTACTAATGATCTGCACTGCTGAACCTCACTATGTAAAAAAGTGCTCACAAAAATCCAGGTTGAAAAAAGTAGACTCATCCACTCCATCTAATTATTAGTCTCAATCAACAGCAAAATGATGGCAGTTATGTTCGATGACATAATCAATCATCACTAACTTTCTAATAACTCTTACCAATAACCTCTTGTGCCAAGATGAGGCAACCCTCACACTGAAGGAGCAAACCTTATATTCCGTCTGGGTACCCTCCAACCTGATTTCTCCTTCCAATGAACAAATTCTGTCTGCGCCCCCCCACCCTTCCTCTATTCCTCACTTTGACCTTCCATTTCTTCTCACCTGCCTATTACTTCCCCTGGGTCTTCTCCTTCCCTTTCTCCTTTTGTCCACTCTCCTCTCCTATCAGATTCTTTCTTCTCCAGCTCTTGTCCTTTCCCACCCACCTAACTTCACCTACTGTATATCCTTCTAGCTATCCTCCTTCCCCTTCCCCTAACTTTTTATTCTGGCTTCTTTGTCCCTTCCTTCTTAGTCCTGAAGAAGGGTCTCAGCTCGAAATGTTAACTGTTCACTCTTTTCCATAGATCCTGCTTGACTTGCTGAGTTCCTCCAGCATTTTGTGTGTGTTGCTTTGGATTTCCAGCATCTGAAGACTTTCTTGTGTTTGTAACTCACCCAGTTTGGATTTTGCTAGGATCACACACCTCTTTAAAACCTTGGACAATCAGGGACAATGGAGCTGAGTTCCAGAGATGAGAGATTAAATACAGCATTTGACATCAGCCAATAATTGATCAAATGTAGCACTGTTCAACCTCATAGCTGGTCAACAACTTAGTCATTAATACGACTGCTGAGACAAGAGTGCAGTGAGTACTTCCACAGATTAGAAACACAAGAGATTCTGCAGATACTAAAGATCCAGAGCAAGGCACACAAAATGCTAGAGGAACTCAGCAGGTCAGTCCGCATCTGTGAAAAGGAATAAACAGTCGATATTTCAGGCCAAGATGCTTCATCAGTCAAAAGGGAAGGAGGAGGGAAACCAGAAGGTGGTGATGGGCAGGTGAGAAGAAAAGGGATAACAGAGGACCCAGAATGGGACTGGAAAAAGAGAAAAAGGAAATACTCAATGTGTTGGGCAGTATCTTTGGTGAGAGTACATTTAATAAGTAGTGGGAGCTTATCCCCACTACACCCCCAGCTATAACAACCTTAAGGAATCTGGTGAGAGTAATGGTGTTAATATTTTAGATTGGTGAACTTTCCTCAGGAGCAGTGTTCCCTTCTCCTCTCAGACAGAAAAGAGTGCGGCCTGGGTCCTAATGGCTATGCGGTTCAGCAGCAGGAAAACAAAACTGAAGGTGACCTGTCTCTTGATCTACAGAAGCATCTGCAGCCATATGGTAGATGTTGACATTTTACATAATGTAGGAGTTAGGTTAAAAGATTGGATCCTCATGGGGTTGGCAAAAGAGATGCACAGTCGGTGTGTGGAGTGGGGGAAGGGACAGATAATGTAACAGCTTACCAGAAGAAGAGATTGCACTGAAATTTTGCAGTAGATGGATCAAAGGAGCACATCTTTGGACACAACTATCACAAAATCTGCTGGCTGATTAATTCAACTTCTACTGCAGCTCAAGCAGTAGCCACCTACACTGATTCAAGGTCAGCTTCCAAATTTAAAATAAAGGTTGTGAATCATAACCATATTGTTCAATATTTTATTTTATTTACTCCTTTGCATATATATCCCATTGTAAATGAGTAGTGAAAATGTAATTTACTCCTCTCAGATTTGGGTCAAACAAAGAGGAAATCCCTGCACTTGACATACACTTCCTGTTTCTTCTTCACAAAATTCACCACTTCTGCCAACATCCAAGGCTTCCTTACCTTGCCATCCTTGTCCTTCCTTCCTACTGAAACATACCCGTCCTGCACTGTGCAGTTGGTCTTTGAACACCCAGCACATGACAAAAGGGGAAGAAGCCAGAATAAAAAGGTGGTGTGAGGGATAAAGGTTCAAACGTTCAAAGTAAATTTATTATCAAAGTATATGTATATTTCCATATGCAACCCTGAGATTCATTTTCTTGTAGGCATACTCAATAAATCCATCATAGAATAATATTTATAATAGAATCAATGAAAAACTGCACCAGCTTGGGTGTTCAACCAGTGTGCAAAAAAAAAACTGTGCAAATACAAAAAGAAAGAAATGAAACAATAAATATCGAGAACATGAGATGAAGAGTCCTTGAAAGCGAGTTCATAGGTTGTGGGAACATTCAGGGAAGGAATACAAGCTGGAAGGTGATAGGTAAAACCAGATGAATGGGAAGGTAGATGGTGGTAGGGGAGATGAAGTGAGAAGATGGGTGGGGACGGCATGGAAGAAGTAAAGGAGTGAAGAAGAAGGAATCCAGTAGGAGAGGACAGTGGACCATGGATTAAAGGGAAGGAGATGCTGGGAAGGTGAGGAGAAAGAAAGGGTTTAGAGGGTAACCAAAATGGGGAATGGATAAAGGCAGAAGGAGGGAGGGGTGATCTTACTAGAATTTGGAGAAATTAATGTTCATGCCATTGGGTTGGAAATGAAATATGAGGTTTTGCTCCTCCAGACTGAGTTTGGCCTCATCGCAGCAGTAGAGAAGACCCTTGGCAGACACATCAGAATGGGAATGGGAAGTAAAACTGAAATGGGAAACTATGAACAATTTGTTAGGAAAGGTATAGAGGTATATGGTGTAATGCAGGAAAGTGAGATTAGTGTAGATAGGCACCATGGTCCATATGGACAAGATGGGATATAAGGACCCATTTCTCTGCTCTATATTTCTATGGTCCAATTTTTTATCTCTGCTTCAATTATTTTCAGTCAGCTACATTGTCTGGGTGTTGTTCCCAATTAACTCTTCTTTGTTCCTATCTAATACTCTTGTAACTTGTCCTGATCCAGCTTAATATTCTCCAGCAAGGTCCATACTTAACCTTATTGAAAGCTAATTTATAGCCTAATGAGTTGTGAACTATTCACTAACTGTTCTGCCATTGAAAGGACAGTTATCTGACCAAGCTCATTACTCTACACCAAGTCCAGTATGGCCCTCCTCTTGATAAACTATCTACACATTGGTATAAGAAATTCAACTGTCCCATATAAACCTCTTGCACTAAGGAGGTCCCAGTGAATATGAAAGAAGTTGAGGTCACCTACCACAATAATCCTGTTGTTTCTACACCTTTCCTTAATCTGATGGTTTATCTGTTTGTCAAAGTCCTGGTGGCTGTGGGAAGAGTTGGGTCTGTAGAAAATCCCATCAGATTTTTTGCACCTTTTTTTTTTACTTTTGAGTTCTGCCCTCTGTTTTGGCCCCTTGAGATATTGAAACATTATGTTGGAAATTCACTCATTGTGGCTCAGTGCCGTGATTTCCCTTGCCTTCATCCTGTTAAGTATCTAGCTTTAGCTTCAGTAAAATGTTTAATGTATCAGCTCAGCCTGTTTTCAAGATGGTTACTTGAATTGTAAAGGTCCATGTTTTTGAATCAAGTGCCCACTTAAAAAATAATTAATCTGTTATGTGTGAGCATTGGCTTAAGAACAAATAAGCCACAGGAAATCATAAGTGTCCTCTTCACTTGGACTGCATTAGCTCATGAAGCAGTTTATTGAATATGTTTTCATTGTAAAGAAAAACTATTTATGAGCTTCTTAGAGTTTTATGAATAACATTCTGCAGGCCTGTATTCTTGTAAGTGGCAGAATGAAAGCTAGAACACTTATGGACTATCACAAATGGAAAAAGAAGAAGTACAAAATAAGAAAGGTGTGAATTCATGCAGAAATATCCCAAGATCATTTGCCTCTGAAAGTCCAACCCTACATCCTCATCATGAGAGATGGAAATGGGTAAGGCTGGCCAACAGGGCTCTGGGCCAACATCCCCCCACCCCCCACCCCTGTACAGTGGATACAATGGATTATAGAAAAATTGATGAACTCCAACCATACCATCGACTTTGGACGATGGAGATGGGAGGTCATCGATGACCAATGCTCTACAGAGGAGCTAAGGACCCAAGAAGAAGAAGAATCCGAAGATGATTTACATATAAGAACTTGCTATGAGATGGTATAAGGGTACACTTAAAGCAGAGGTTGATAGGTTCTTGATTAGTCAGGGCATCAAAAGTTATGGGATGAAGGCAGGAGAATGCAGATAATATATCAGCCATAATGTAATGGCAGAGCAGACCTGATGGGCCAATTGGCCTAATTCTACTTCTATGTCTTATAGTCTTATCGTCTTACATGGAATCCATCACTGAATTTCATTTAGATATACACTCAATGGCCACTTATTTTGAGAGGTGAATGCTAACCAAAGTCTCTGCTCTTCTTTGTTTCAAGCCATGTTGTATTTAACATCAAAGTGAATGTGAAAAAGTTGCTAAAGGAAATTAGAAGCTAATTTTCAAAGCTTTGAAGACTCGGAATTATACTTAGCAGTTTCCCTGGTCTAGGTACATGGCACAGTTACACACAACTCGCAAACTGCCAATCATGATTTATAATCTAGCTACCTAACTCAAGACTGATGTGACACAACTAGACGTGCTAGGTCTAGGAGGGGTCAGTTGTAAATTCTGTAAGTTCATTCTTGTTCAGGTTGGGTTGGGTGTTGCCATCACAGCATGCCTCTGTGCCTCAACTAACTCGGAATAATCTGCTAGGTATTGCTACATGCAACCATTATTCCTGTTCGGTGGAAAGGTTTATGCAGCATAGGAAGTTATTTTTCCTACAAATTTCTTTGAGTCAAATTGGAACAGTAATTGTTCAGTTAGTACCAACTAACTGCTAGCTTTACAGTGCTAGCAATTACCGATCAAGGTTCAATTTCCACCGCTACCTGTAAGAAGTTTGTATGTTCTCACAATGAGCTCATGTATTTAGATTAGATTAGATTAGATTAATTTCCTCTGGGTGCTCCAGTTTCCTTCCATATTCCAAAGACATATGGTTAGGGTTCGTGAGTTGTGGACATGTGGAAGCCTGGCAACACTTATGGGCTGCCCCCAGCACATCTCCGGACTGTGTTGGGAATTGATGTTTCAATGTACATGTGACAAATAAAAGGCAACTCTTTAAATCTCTGAAAGTATGCAAAATATTAAACGTTCTCAGGCTTGGATTCAGGTCACACTAAATAGAACTCACTCAAAACAAGTAAAATGCTGTTAATCTCTGTAGTGCAAATTGGCAAGTATATAAATGACAAGGTATTCACATTTAGGATTACTACAGCTGAAATCTACAGTCACAGCCATAGGTACTTCAGTAAGCAACATTTTGTTCAAAGACTTACTTTTTTAATATATTTCTTATTGTAATTTATAGTAATTGTTTATGTTTTGCACTGTTCTGCTGCTGTAAAACAAATTTCAACACATATATAAGTGATATTAAAGCGATTCTGATTCTGATTTTGATTTTCATTTTAATCCTGATCTGTTGGCACAACTTTCAACTTTTTGCAAAATATTGGAGACAAAAGCTTCCTAAATTTGTGCACATGGCAGGAAAGTACCTAAACTTGCAACACATATTCTCACTGAGTCAAGTTCTGCGGATAACCCATAAATAATCATACATCATCCCATTTGACTTCCTAAGATCACTTAAAAAAGCCTGGCAAAATATGTTGATTGAGATAACGGGGCAAACTATTCACTGCCTGCATATTTGTTTGTCAAAGTCCAGGTGACTACTGGGGGGGGGGGGCACGGAGGTCTCTAGTATAACCCCATCACCTTTTTTATTTTTCAGTCCTGCCATGCAGTCTCAGTGGATGAGCCATCTATTATGTCCCCTCTGAGTACAGCTATGATGTTGAAAGGTCATGCAGGAGATTCTCTCATTGTGATTCATTCATATCATGATTTGCTGTGTCTTCATTCTGTTAACTATTTAGCTTTAACTTCAGCAACATCAACTGCAACTATTCCACCGATTCTTTGTGAAATTTCTGTCTTGCATAGAAGCATCCCTCACACATAAAATCAATTCTCTGAACATTGCTTTGGAGTCTTATTCTCTTGGATTACTGAATGGTAAATTATAAACTTCTAACCCAAACGCCCTTTGAAAGACAACAGTCACTCATCTCCTGATGTTAGTAATTTTACGAGCATATAAATTGTCTGATAATTATCCAAGGTCCATTCATTGAAAAGGGCCTATTTTAGTGCAATTTATATGGATCAAAGTAAATTAACAATCTTCTTTTAGACCAAAAGATGGAGGGGTAGAATTAGGCCATTTAGCCCATTGAGTCTGCTCCACCATCTCCCTCTCAGCTGAAATTTTCTACATTCTCCCCGTATCCCTTCATGCCCAGACTAATCAAGAACACTTTAACCTCTTCCTTAAGTATACCCAATGACTTGGCCTCCACAGCTGCCTGGGGCAACGAATTCCACAGATTCAGCACTGTCTGGCTAAAGAAATTCCTCCACTTCTCCATTCTAAATGGACATCCCTCTATTCTGAGTCTGTGCCCTCTGATCCTAGACTCCCTCACCATTGGAAAAATCGTCTGCGCATCCACTCTATCGAGGCCTTTCAACATTCAATAGGTTTCAATGAGATTGTTGTAATGTTGTTTGGTGTGGCATTTCCACAATCAGGTAATTAACAAAACCTCAAAAAAGCAAAGGAATATCTATATTAAAATATGGTAAATGATGGAGTGCAAAATAAAACAAAACTCTGCATTGGACAGTCCCATGCCTGGCTGCGAAAGGAGGATAGGACATAGGGCGAGCAACCCCATCTCGTAAAGACCCAGTGCTACAGAAAGGCCAATACAAGCTCCAAAGACTTCATCCCTGGGAGAGGAAGGATCTTTGAAGATGGGCTACACCTGGGAAGAACTTGAAAGACTGACCCAGGAGAGAGAGGACTCTGGCAAGCCACTGATGCCTCTGTAGGGGTGCTGGGCTTAAGAAGAAGAAGATGAAGAAGATAAGAAAGGATAAAAAGATAAGTGCATTTGAAATCTGACTAAGATAGATGAATGTTAGATGAAATCCAGGGTAGATAATTCAAAATACTTTAACAGGTAAAAGATATTTGAGAAAGAGCTACAACTGAAATAAAATAAAATTGTATGGATAATGAAAACCATTGATCAACAAAACATTGAGTCTGTAGCAACGATACTTAATGACAGAGCTAAGTAAATCAATTGTGGGGATATAGAACATGAAATAGTCAATACTGAACTGAAATTGTGGATTTACTATTAACACATGGAACTCTGAGAAAAACACTCACTGCTGAAGAATCAAAACAAAGAAAGAAAAATCCAAAATAGTTACTGGATTTTGGGCGTTTTACTCAGTTGTGGGGTGAGACAGTAGCATAGGGGTTACCTCAATGCTTTGCAATACAGGTGACCTGGGTTCAGTTCCCAATGCTGTCTGTAAGGAGTTTGTGTGTTCTCACTGTGACTGTGTAGGTGCCCCCCGAGTGCTCCAGTTTCCTCCCACAGTCCAAACACATACTGGTTGATAAGTTAATTGGTTATTGAAAATTGTCCTGTGATTAGGCTTGGATTAAATTGGAGCATTGCTGGGCAGTGCAGCACAAAGGGCCAGAAGGGCCTGTTCCACATTGAATCTCAATAAAATAAAACAAATATTGCTGGCAAGGCTGGAATTTGGTATGTCAGTAATTATGTAAGTCGGCAAGAACTTACTCCATCTGAAGTGATACGTTGCAGTTTCAGAATTCTAATTGGACCAGATAATGTCAACCATGAAAAACTGGCTTGGATTGTCAACAACAGCCAAATCAGAGGATACTATCTGCAGGTAAAAGTTGGCTAATTCAAAATGGATCTGTAAAACATTATTTCAGTAAGTGAGGATTAAATATCTGAATTCATCGGATGCATTTGCAAGAACGCTTGAGAATAAACAAATGAAAAACGTGCCTGCACAGATGTTCAGCATTTTGATTCAACATAACTTATACTGGGTTTGGAGCCAGCAATAAAATTTAAATGTTAAAGCTATAACATCACAGCCTAGAGTAATACAGTCATAGAAAATTACAGTACAGAAGCAGGGTCTTCAGCCCATCTCGTCCTGCCGAACTGGAGAGGAAGGCAAATGCGATGTTACCTTTCTTTTCAAGAGGACTAGAATACAAAAGCAAGAATGTAATGTTGAGGCTTTATAAATCACTGGTGAGGCCTCACTTGGAGTATTGTGAGCAGTTCTGGGTCCCTTATAGAAAGGATGTGCTGAAACTGGAGAAGGTTCAAAGGAGGTTCACAAAAAGGATTCTAGGATTGAATGGCTTGTCATACGAAAAGCATTTGATGATTCTGCGCCTATATTGGCTGGAATTCAGAAGAAAGAGGCGATCTAATTAAAACCTATCGAATAATGAAAGGCCTTGATAGAGTGGATGTGGAGAGGATATTCCCTCTGGTGGGACAGTCTAGGACCAGAGGAAACTGCCTCAGAATAGAGGGATGTCCTTTTAGAATGGAGATGAGGAGGAATTTCTTTTGCCAGAGATTGGTGAATCTGTGTAATTTATTGCCACAGACGGCTGTGGAGGTCAAGTCTTTATGTATATTTAAGGTGCAGGTTGATAGAATCTTGATTGGTCAGGGCATGAAAGGATATGGGGAGAAGGCAGAAGATTGGAGCTGAGAGGAGAAATGGATCAGCCATGATGAAGTGATGGAGCAGACTCGATTGTCCAAGTAGCCTGATTCTGCGCCTATTATGGTCTTATGTAACCATTCAAACTGCCTACTCCCATTGACTTGCACCTGGATCATAGTACTCCATACCCCTACCATCCATCCAAACTTGCTCTTAAACATTGGAGTTGAGTTCGCATGCACCACTTATGCTGGCAGCTTGTTCCATACTTTCACAATCCTGTGAGTGAAAAAGTTTCCCTTCATGTTTCCCTTAAACATTTCCCCTTTCACCCTCAACCTATGACCTCTTGTCCCATTCAACCTCAGAGGAAAATGCCTGCTTTCATTTACCCTGTCTATACCCCTCATAATTTTGCATACCTCTATCAAATCTCCCCTCTCCCTTCTACATTCTAAGGAATAAAGTCCTAACCTATTCAATCTTTCCTGATAACTCCAGTCCTCCAGTCCTAGCAACAACTTTGTAATTTTTTCAGCATTTCCTAGATGACTATTCGAAGTACCTTAAATATCTTAATGCTGAGTAACCCCCTTGTTTGACTGGGTGGACTGGCTGGGGTGGCTCGGTAGCACAGAGATTACATAATGCCATACAGTGCCAGTGATCAGGATTGAATTCCCCCGTTGCCTGTAAGGAGTTTGTACGTTCTCCTGTGACTGTGTGTGTTTTGCCCCAGGGCTCTGGTTTACTCTTATATTCCAAAGATGTACGGACTATGGTTTTAGTGAGTTGTGGGCATGCTGGGAACTAGAAGCATGTTGACACTTGTGTGCTGCCCCAGCACATCCTCAGACTATGCTGTTTGTTGATGCAAATGAAGCATTTCACTGTAAATTTCTTTTTTTTTGTAATTCATTTTTTATCATTGTATGTGCAACAATTAAAGCTAATTTTTAGACACTTTGGCAGCACGTTGTTTGGGATTGAATGAATGATTCATATCTTAAAGCAAAAGCAATGTTGGATTTCTTATCAGAATATTTAATCAGCTACCAATATTCGGAACCTTGATGCTGCGTGTAAGTACTTTGGTTAGTGGCACACGAGTCAGATTCATCCAGGATAAATTATATAGTGCCTCAAAAATGGGTATCAGGCATTGCAATCCATGGTGAGACTGCAGTATCCATTAAGATGGAGTACTGTGTGCAGTTATGGCCATATACTGACAGGAATAATAACAAAAGAATAGAAAGAGGACAGAGAAAATTTACAATGATGTTGCTGGAACTTGAGGATTTGAGATACTGTATAGGGAAAGGTTGAGTAGGTTAGGACCTTAGTCTCTGAAGCATCAGAGAGAGCGGGGAAGAAAATATGGGCTGACATTGGAGGGGGTTCAGAGGAGGTTCATGAGGATGATGCTGAGAATGAAAGGGTTATCCTTTGATGAACATTTGATGGCTCTGGGTCTGTACTTGCCGGAATTTAGAAGGATGACAGGGGATCTCATTGAAACCTTTTGTATGTTGAAAGACCTAGACAGAGTAGATGTGGAAAGGATGTTTCTCATTGTGGGGGAGTCTAGGACAAAAGGGCACAGCCTCAGGATAGGGGGGAGTCCATTTAAAACAGAGGCGCAGAGAAATTACTTTAACCAGAGGGTGGTGAATTTGTGGAATCTGTTGCTGCAGGTGGCTGTGGACGCCAGGTCGTTGGGTGTTTTTAAGGCAGAACTTGATAGGTTCCTGATTGGACATGGTATCAAAGGTTACGGGGAAAAGGCCAGGGAATGGGGCTGAGGAGGGGAAAATAGGATCAGCCATTATTGAATGGTGGAGCAGACTCAATGGGCCAACTGGCCTAATTCTGCTCCTATGTTTATGGTCTTATGGTTTATACAAAATTATGAAGGGTATAGATAGGGTAAATGCAAGAAGTTAATGCCTTTTTCTACTGAGACTAGAACTAGAGGTCATAGGCTAAGGGTGAAAAGTGAAATATTTCAGGTGAACTTGAGAGGAAACTTCTTAACTTAGAGCAGGGGTTTCCAACCTTTTTTATGCCATGGACCAATACCATTACACATGGGGTCTGTGGACCCCAGGTTCGGAACCCCTGACTTAGAGGATGGTGAAGGTGTGGAACAAGCTGCCAGTGGAAGTGGTGGATGTGGGTTTAATTGCAACAGTTAAGAGAAGTTTAGATACGTACATGGCTTCTGAGGGAGTTGGAGGACTAGGGTCCAGGTGCACATTGGTGGGACTAGGCAGAATAATAGTTTGGCATGGACTAGATTGGCTGAAGGGCCTGTTTCTATGTTGTAGTCTTCTATGAATCAGTGATTAACATGAACCTCTTCACCATAATGAAAGCAGTATCCCAGCTTTGTGCTTTCTAATCATTGTTAGTATTACTGCATACAGCCTGAATTATTCATAAACAGGAGTGCATAATTGTGAGGACAAAGAAGACATAAAGCCAGTTTACTCCATTGAATCTGGGCTGTACCCTTTACATGGAGGTTCAAAGTTCAAAATACATTTATTATCAAAGTATATATACATTATATAACCTTGAGATTTGTCTCCTTAAAGGCAGCCACAAAGCCACAAAACTAGAAACCCATTAAAAAAAATTGACGAACAACCAATGTGCAGAGCGAAACAAAACAAAACCCAGAGCAGCCAGAGCAGGCCTACAGCCTCAGCCTGGGTACAGCAAAGAGCAGTGTAAATGTCGCACAGCAGCAAGAAAACCTGGCCCAATCTGAGCCTCAGGTCCTTACACCCTGCCTTTTCAATCCATTTGGTCCAACGTCTAAATCATCCGAACTTCGGGTGGTTCCTTGCTCTAGGACCCGGGCCCTGTTGTTTCAATATGCTCTGTGTCTGGACCCTGCCACCATATTCCAGGCTGATAATTCCAAATCAGCCTGGCACTCAGATCGATTAAGCCTCTTCCCTGCTGCACTGTGTCTGCAGTCTATTCTGGAAATCTGAAATATGAGGAAGGGTTAACGATGACTAGGGTTGCCAACTTTCTCACTCCCAAATAAGGGACAAAAGTAGCAGTCAAATACGGGACACTTGTGTTTACCCCGAGAAAGACTACCATGACCATGAAGCCTTGTGCGGGCACATGTATGTGCCGATTTTTTTCTACAAATCGGTTTTGGCTTAATCTTCCCAATTCTGCTTTTACTATATGTTAGTGTTATTTTAGGTTTTATGTATTATCTGGTAGGATTTGGCAGGTTATTTTTTGGGACTGGGAACGCTCAAAAATTTTCCCCATATAAATTAATGGTAATTGCTTCTTCGCTTTACGCCATTTCGGCTTACAAACGGTTTCATAGGAACACTCTATGTTAGCGGGGGAAATACGGGACAAGGGCAGTCCCATATGGGACAAACCAATTTAGCCCAATATACAGGATGTCCCGGCTAATACGGGACAGTTGTCAACCCTAACGATGACTGATCTCAGAAGAGCTCAACACCTAGAATTTCAGCTGCTTCACTGGAGGCCTAAGTTGAAGACATGGAGTAAGAAAGAGGTCCTGCACCTTACAGAGGCAGCAAGGCCTCCAGGCATTTGCTCAAAGTGTAGTGCCAAGAGATATTCATAGTTACCAGTTCTGGAAATCTAGCTCTAAGAACAAAGTGTAGTTTAGAGTGAATGTTAATGATCTCACACAGTGGCAAAGATCAGTGAACTTATTATTAAATGACATACAGGTATCATACCAATTAAACCTTGGACACTGCTCAAATACCTCTCACATATAGCTCAGAGGCCAACAATCTCTGCAAAATCAGTAGTTACTCCAAATATTTAATGTTCTATAATGTCATCAGGCACTGAACACTACTCCAGTGTCAAAACCACAGCCAATTCTTTGTACACACTTCTTGCTATTTAATCCTGATTCTCACATTGTCCAAAAATTCAAAAAATACAAAAAAAAAGTTATGAAAGACTCTGTTAAATTTCTATGTTTGACTGGTTGCATCACCTTCTGGTATGGAGGTGTCAATGCACAGAT
This sequence comes from Mobula hypostoma, assembly GCF_963921235.1. Taxonomy (NCBI): domain Eukaryota; kingdom Metazoa; phylum Chordata; class Chondrichthyes; order Myliobatiformes; family Myliobatidae; genus Mobula; species Mobula hypostoma. The sequence goes on along the minus strand of NC_086113.1, from coordinate 6,974,665 downwards.
TCAGAAAAGGCTGCAGTGGGTTGTAAACACAGCCAGCAACATCATGGGCACTAGCCTCCCCACCACTGAGGACATCTTCAAAAGGTGAAGCCTATTTTTGTGCAATGAACCAGAATTGATTAGAGAGTTTAAGGTAAAAGAACCATTAGGGGAAACAGGTCATGTTATGAATGGATTCACCCTGAAATTTGAGAAGGAGAAGCTAAAGTCAGATTACAGTGAAATAAAGGGAATTGCACAGGGATGAGAGAGGAAAAGAACACTGTCTCAAATGACAGCAGAATAGTATGGCTAGAATTTCTGGAAGCAATTCGGAAGGCACGGGATATATACATCCCAAAGAGGAAGAAGTATTCTTACAAGCAAGATGACACAACTGTGGCCAACAAGAGAAGTCGAAGTCAACATAAAAACCAAAGAGAGGGCATACAATAGAGCAAAAAATTAGTGGGAACTTAGAGGACTGGGAAGCTTTCAAATACTAACAGAGGCAGCTAAAAAGTTGTTAAGAAGATAAAGGTGGAACCACTGGAAAACGATGCTGGAGAGGTAGTAATGGAGAACAAGGAAATAGCAGACAAACTGAGTAAGTATTTTGCATCAGTCTTCACTGTGGAAGACAGTAGCAGTATGGTGGACGTTCCAGGTGTCAGAAGTCATGAAGTGTGTGAAGTTACCATAACTAGATAAAAGGTTTTTGGGAAACTGAAAGGTGTGAAGGTAGATAAGTCACCTGGACCAGATAGTTTACACCCCAGAGTTCTGAAAGAGATCTGGGAGATCATGGAGGCATTAGTAATGATCTTTCAAAAATCACTAGATTCTGGAATGGTTCTGGAAGACTGGAAAATGGCAAATGTCACTCCACTCTTCAAGAAGGGAGAGAGGCAGAAGAAAGGAAACTATAGGCCAGTTAGTCTGACCTCAGTGGTTAAGAAGATGTTGGAGTCGATTATTAAGGATGAGGTCTCAGGGTACTTGGAGGCACATAATAAAATAGGCCATGGTTTCCTCAGTGGAAAATCTTGCCTGACAGATCTGTTGGAATTCCTTGAAGAAATAACAAGCAGGAAAGACAAAGGAGAATCAGTTGATACTGTGTACTTGGATTTTCAGAAGGCCTTTGGCAAGTTGCCACACATGAGGCTGTTTAACAAGCTTCGAGTCCATGGTATTACAGGAAAGATTCTAGCATGGATAAAGCAGTGGCTGATTGGCAAAAGGCAAAGAAGGGGAATAAAGGAAGCCTTTTCTCACTGTCTGCTGGTGACTAGTGGTGTTCCACAGGGATCTGTGTTGGGACTGATTCTTTTTACGTTATATATCAATGATTTGGATGATGGAATTGATGGCTTTGTTACAAAGTTTGCAGTTGATATGAAGTTAAGTGGAGAGACAGATAGTTTTGAGGAAGTACAGAGGATACAGAATGACTTAGACAGATTAGGAGAATGGGCAAAGGAATTGCAGATGAAATACAATGTTAGGAATTATATGGTCATGCACTTCGGTAGAAGAAATGAAAGAGTTGACTATTTTCTGAATGAAGAGAAAGTACAAAAAACTGAGGTGCAAAGGGACTTGGGATTCTTTGTGCAGGATTCCCGAAAGGTTAAATTGCAGGTTGAGTCTGTGGTGAGGAAGGTAACTGCAATGTTAGCATTCTTTTCAAAAGGACAAGAATATAAAATCAAGGATATAATGGTGACACTTTATAAATCACTGGTGAGGCTTCTTTTGGAGTATTGTGAGTAGGTCTGGGCCCCTTATCTTAGAAAAGATGTGCTGAATCTGGAGAGGGTTCAATGGAAGTTCACGAAGATGATTCCAGAATTGAACAGCTTGTCAAATGAACAGCATTTGATGGCTCTGGGTCTGTATTCACTGGAATTCAGAAGAATGAGGGATGATCTCATTGAAACCTATCGAATGGTGAAAGGCCTTGTCATACGAATATCATTTGATGGTTCTGGGCCTGTATTGACTAGAATTCACAAGAATGAGGGGTGACCTCAATGAAATCTAGCAAAAGTTGAAAGGTCTTGATAGAGTGGATGTGGAGAGGTTGTTTCTATGGTAGGAGAGTTAAGACTAGGGGACACAGCCTTAGAATAGAGGGGGGTCCTTTTAGAACAGAGATGAGGAGGAACTTCTTTAGCCAGAGAATCTGTGGAATTCTTTGCCACAGACAAGTGTGGAGGCCAAGTCTTTATGTATATTAAAGGCAGAGCTGAAAGATTCTTGATTGGTCAGGGCATGAAGGGATACGGGGAGAAGGCAGGAGACTGGGGCTGGGAGGAAAATTGGATCAGCCATGATGAAAAGGCAGAGCAGATGTGATGGGCTTAATGGTCTATATTTTATGGTCTTATGCTCTTAAGAAGGTGGCATCCATCATTAAGGATCCTTACCATCCAGGACATGCCCTCTTCTCATTACTACCATTAGGGAAGAGGTACAAGAGACTGAAGACACACAATCAACTTTCTCGGAATAGCTTCTACCCCTCCACCATCAGATTTTTGAGTGGACAATGAACCAACCCATGAGCACTACTGACTATTCTGTTCTCTTTTTGTACTACTTATTTACTTCTTATATTTCTTATTGTAACCTAGAGATTTTTCAGTAACTGCACAGTACCGCTGCCACAAAACAGCACAACAAATTTCTTGAACATCAAGTCAAGTTGTTCAAGTTCAGGTTTAAGTTTAATTGTCATTCAACTATACACATGAAGACAACCAAATGAAAATATGTTTCTCTGGAGCCAAGGTACAAAACACAGTATCAACAATCATACACAGCACAACGCACATATGGCACATATAAAATAGTAGGAGACATACAATCATACAATAAAGTATAACATGGCCCCTGAGTGACATGTCCTGTAGACTGAAGGTGCAAGGATGTTATCAGCAAGAATAAGCCCACAGCAATCTACAGACGAGCGCAATACATCTTACCTTCCACCAAACCAACACTGGGGGGCAGTCCCCAAAACAGCATGGACAATGTGCCACACAGCCTCCAGTATATTTCTTCCTAGACTGCTGCAACAGGTGAGCCTATGGCATGAGGCCTAGTCCGTGCTATAACCAAGGCCATTCAGCTCCCCTGCCATCGGTCATTGCAATAAATCAGGTAACCAGGCTTGCACTATTCTACATTACCAATGTCCAACAGGGTCTTATGATCCCAAGGAAAACATCATTGTTAGATTGCACACTGCTTTCGCCCACAAACTCCATGCCTTTCTGCAGCAGGCAGCAACATGGTCCAACCAAGTCCAGCTCTTCCAGCTCCTCCACTGGTGGGGGTGGACCTGCAGCAATTGAAGTTCTTAATATCGAGCAATATCTTGCTATAGTAAAAGACATTTTAAAAAGACAGTAACACCTTTGGTTGGACCTGGAGAGGCCTTTGCGTCCAAGTGGCCATCTTGCCAGAAGGGGATATGTCCTCTGTCCTCTATTCTCTAAGGGGACAGTGAAAGACTGGAGCAACTAACCTGCTTGTTTCAGCATCATAAAGATGGTACTGAACATCATGGAACAGGCTTTGCAGAAGCTGTGCCTAGAGATTGAATTGTTTCTCAACCTATTTCTCATTCACCTGAAAACCTCTTGCAACTGAAAAGCTGCTACTAATCTAAGTACACACATAAACATACTACTCTTCCCTTGCACACTCCTTTCTTCTTTCAGATACTCCAGCATCAGAATCTGGGCAGCAATTGAAGGATGATGAAGAAGGGGGATGATGAAGTTGTGCCATCACTTGATTTAATTACCACAACCATCAACATAGTTGCCAGCATGATTTAAAGGATAGGTTCAAGACAAAATCTATAAGTAAATTGATATGTGGGAATAAAAATACTGCAGTTGCGAAAAGGGACAAAAGAGGATAAATTCAGCTCAGTTCACCAGAGTGTGAGAAATCAGATGAAAACTGATGAGAGTTCGCACAAAAATTTGTTGTCACTCAAAATATTTTCACAAAGCTTCTCTCAAAGACAAGTAGCATAAAGATAAAGAAGGTGAGTATTAGCTTTATTTATCACATGCACATCGAAGCATTGAATCATACAGTGAAATGTGTCATTTACGACAAATTAAATCAGTGAGCGTTGTTCTGGGCTCCCATAAGTGTCACCATGCTTCTGATACCAAAATAACATGCCCACAACTCACTAGTCCTAACAATACATCTTTGGAATGTAGGAGAAAACTGGAGACACCCAAGCAGTCACGGGGAGAATGTACAAACTACATAGACAGTGGTTGTTGATGCTAAGTGCTACGTTGCCTTGCTATGAGAGTAGACGATTCCAACATCAGTTTGGTACAGGAGTTTACACAGAGTCAATACTTTGCAACATGTAATGGATGGCTAACTCCAGCAACAAGGGCATGGAAACGGTGCACCATCTGCTGGCTGATAACTCAGGTGCCATTCCAGAACAAGCAACAGACACATGGAAGTACAAAGTAAATTGACTATCAGAGTACATATATGTCACTATATAACAACCCTGAGGTTCATTTTCTTGTAGACATACTCAATAAATCTATAATAGAATAATAACCATAATAGAAAAAGACCCCACCAACTTGGGCGTTTAACAACAAACTGTTCAAATATAAAAAGAAAGAAATAATAATAATAATAAATAAGCAATAAATATTGAGAACATGAGATGAAGTGAGTCCATAGGTTGTGGGAACATTTCAGTGATGGAGCAAGTGAAGTTGAGTGAAATTATCCTCTTTGGTTCAAGACCCTGATGGCTGAGGGATAATAACTGTTCCTGAACCTGGTGGTGTGGGTCCTATGGCTCCTGTACCTTCTTCCTGGTGGCAGCAGCGAGAAGAGAGTGTATCCTGGGTGGTGGATGTCCCTGATGATGGATGCTGCTTTCCTGTGACAACACTTTGTGTAGATGCTCTCAGTGGTGGGAAGGGCTTTACCTGTGATGGGCTGGGGTGTATTCACTACTTTTTGTAGGATTTTCCATGCAAGGACATTGGTGGTTCCATGTCAGTCTGTGATGCAGGAACTGTCCACCACACATCTATAGAACTATAATACTGGAATGCCGCTGTTGAAGTCAGACAACTTCCATATTGAATATCAGTTTCCAAAGAAGTGCCCAGCTGTCCCAATGCTCCAGGAATATGTACTACAGTATTAGCTTTGGATTTCTGAAGACCTCAATGGTAAAGTCATACCAGCTTCATGGATCACAGACCTGCTGTCCTTCCTTGGGAAGAATGTGCTTATGTTCCTGCCATTGTCACTATGAGCCATATAGCCCAGGCCAAATGGTGCAATCTATTACCAGACCTTTTAGTGAAAGGTCTGCTTAGGGCTTCTCTCCAAAGTGATCTTTCTGTGGATACTCAGCAGCTTTCCACAAGCCATGAGGTAGTGATTAGGATAGCACTTTTTCTGGAAACTTGGATAGCCAAGTACACATGGAAGAGATGCGGGAGCTTCCATGGTTTGAATGAGCTGACACAGAAATCTGACTTTATGCAACTTCTCGCATTTATTTTTAAAATATTTTCAATCTTGTGATGATAATAATAAAAAGTCTCATGATATTCTAAAGAGATAGAAGAGATTAGCTTAATTAGTCACATGCGCATCAAAATGTTGAAACTTGGAGTGCCATTTGCATCAACAATCAAAACAGTCCAACGATGTGCTGAGGGCAGCGCACACATTTTGCCATGCATCCTCACCAACATAGCATGCCCAGAACTTACTAACACTTTGAAGTATGTAAGGAAACTGGAGCACCTAGAGCAGTTTATGCCATGGACCAATACTGTTAAGCAAGGGGTCCATGAACCCCAGGTTGGGAATCCCTGACCTGGAGGAAACTTATGCGGTCATGGGGAGAACATACAAACTCTTTACAGACAATGGTGGAAATTGAATCCAGGTCACTGATGCTGTGAAGCATTGCATTGACCTCTATGCTACCATGCCATTCGCGGTATTCATTAATGGCTGGATACAGTATATTTTTTATTTGTTTAATTATGGGTAATGCTAAAGGAAATAAATGAAATACATAATATGGGTTATTATAAAAATGATAAACACAAGAGATTCTGCATATGCTGGAAATCCAGAGTAACGGCATCCATGGAAAGGAATAAAGAGTCAACGTTTTGGGCCAAGACCCTTGATCAGGACATTAGTGAGTCTTTAATTCCTCTCCGTAGATGCTGCCTGACCTGTTGAGTTCCTCCAGCACTTTGTGTGTATTATAAAAAATGGATATTTCTGCAAACAGAGATATCAACTTCTGGTCAGTTCTCAGGAACATAACCTGAGAACTGCCTGTACCAAGGAAACGTTCAAGAATGATGACTCATTCTTTGTGTACATTGTGGTATTACTTAATTTATACATTTGGAGAGGATTGCCATTTCTATTTTAGGCCTATATTTATTTCTGTATTGTAAGAAGGAAGATGTTGCGATGCTCAGCAACAGAGAAAAGGTCAAGAATATAAAATAGCCAGTGAAAATGGAATTAGGATTAAGATTACTGTTTTCTGTCATTATATATTTGTTCCCAAACGGCCTGAGCAGGAATATACAACCAAAAAGCTAGCCTTTTTTTTCTTCCAACTTTCCTCCTGCTTCACCTCAAACATCTCTTCTGTGAACTAATGTCTACTGCCTGTTACATTGCTGAAGTTTAGGGCAGCAGTGAAGGTCCTCCATCCCTGGCGGTGTTCAGGACTTCCTTCATTGTGTCAATAGCTCGGTTTTCACTGCTGTCAGCCTTGCAAGTCCTGGGTGGAGACATAAAAATACCATTGCACTCAAATGTAGAAGGATTCTTTGTTTGTTTGCACAACATTTCTGTTTTACCACTAGGGTTGTTAGCCCTGAGCTGAATCCTCAAACCTGGAGGACCGGTGAACCACTCTTAGTCTGTCCTCTACCTTTTGACTTGTTTGATATGGGTGACCTTACCAAGAGCCAAAGCATAAAATGCCAACTCCAGCCAACAAATGCAAGCCTCCAAATCATGACAAGTTTGTTATCCTCTTGGAGGTGTGAACCAGTGTATTTGTAGCCAATCTACATATTATTGATGATTCTTTTAAATATTGCTGATCCTTCAAGTTTTTCAAGGTCAAATTCAGCGACACATCATGGGCACTAGCCTCCACAACATTGAGGACATCTTCAAAATGTAATGTCTCCAAAAGGCAATATCCATCATTAAGGACCCCCATCACCCAAGACACGCTCTCTTGTTATTACTACCATCAGAAAGGAGGTACAGGAGCCTAAAGACACACTCAACATTTTAGGAACAGCTTCTTCCCTACTCCATCAGATTTTTGAATGGACAATGAGCCCATGAACACCACCTCACTATTTTTGCTCTCTTTTTGCACTACTTATTTAATTATATGTGTGTGTGTGTGTGTGTGTGTGTGTGTGTGTGTGTGTGTCTGTTATAAACATGCGTTCAGAAAATATTATCAATTGCAGTAAGAAATATACTATTAGTGGCCACTTTATTAGGAACCTACTGTACCTAATAACGAAGCCTCTGTGTGTAAATTTGTGGCCTTCTGTTGCAGTAGCCCATCCACTTCAGGGTTCAAAATGTTGTGTATTCAAAGATACTCTTCTGTACACCAGTATTGTAAATACATGGTTGTTTGAGTTACTGTCGCATTCCTGTCAGCTTGAACCAGACTGGCTATTCTCCTCGGACCTCTAAACGAAGTGTTTTCACCCATAGAACAGCCATTTTGTTCCTGTAAACTCTAGATACTGTTGTGCGTGAAAATCACAGGACATGAGCAGTTTCTGAGATATTCAAACCACCCCGTCTGGCACCAAGAATCATTCCACAGTCAAAGTCACTTAGATCTCATTTCTTCCCCATTCTGATGTTTGATCAGAACAACTGAACCTCTTGATCATGACTGAATGCTGTTATGCATTGAGTTGCTGCCACATAATTGGCTGATTAGATATTTATATTAACAAGCAGGTGTACAGGTGTACCTAATAAATTGGCCACTGTGTGTGTGTGTGTGTGTGTTTTTCTTATTGTAAATTTAGTTTTTTATGTATTGCACTGTACTGCTGCTAGAAAACAATAAATTTCATGACATGTCAGTGATATTAAACCTGATCCTCATTCTGATTCTGGATCTGAATGCAAGTTTAAGGCCAAAACTTCAAATTAGCACTGCATGTTGATTGATGTCATGATCTGTCTATTCTACATTCTGCCAGCATGTTTCAAACAAGCTCACTAACCCTTTTATAAATCTAGCTTCCAGCACACTTCTTGTCAGTAATGTTTGAAGTATGAATGCCATTTTAGATGTCATGTGACCTTGTAGCCACAAAACACCACTCAGCCCTGTTGTTCTCATATCAATTTGACCTATTGTATCTTTATCTTTCTTGATAAACTCATTTAATATTCTGCTGAGGATCTTCCATATATTTACTATTGTTATCTCTTTTTGACTGCCAGGAAATTTTCAGCAATCGCTTCAAAATACACTTCAACATCATGAGTTAACACAGATTGTACAGTATGGTGACAGTTTATTCTTCCCTGATGGATTTTGAATGATTATTAGAGGACACACCTACGAGCCCAAAGAAATATCAATTATTCTTAATTAAGTTATCATGCCTTCCTTTCTTCAATCATTCAACTCATATTTATTCTCTGCCTCACTCTCGACTGCAGCTTCTGAATTTTTCCACTTCATCCCTCACTGTCATAACCCCAATACGTTCAGACCAAATATGGCAATGGGAGTAGTCTCCACTTTCTCAACTCAATTTGCAGACATACTGGTTTGATTTCATTTGCCATAAAATAGATTGGAGAACTCACAGAGAAAATCCCAAACTTATTATTCAATTTATTTATTGTTTGACATTTATTCACAAGTTAATTCAATCTGTCCTTGAACAATATAGAGTAACAATACAGGCTAAATTATTTTTGGCTATCATACATTTTATCATTTCAACTGTGGTGGAATAAAAGACAAGGAATTGTGAATTTCATTTTTTTTAGTTTGCAATTACCTTTGTGGGACTGTAGCTTGACTTTTAGGAGCTCTCCTCACAGTTTGGATCCTCTATCTATTACCGATTTGTGCCTATTCATCTAGGACATGTGTGATATCAAGTAAGCAGTCTGATGATTTATTAAACATACTCATTAATTGCATGAAGCCTCTGTCTAATTTCCCACACCTATCTCTATAGGAAAACAATTCTTGGCATTTCTTAAAACAGTTCCTTTGATCTGTAAGATGCCCAACATACTTAGAGACAAAGCATGCTACAGGAAAATCCAATAATGGAACAAATTTTATTTGTCTGATATGAATTATAGAAAATACCCTGATAATAAAAGGAAGACAGAGTTAAAGTTTGAAGTAGTTAATCAAGCCTCAAGAATTTTGTGCTTAATTTATACTGTATATTCATCAAAACATTAATACTTTTCTTTACCTTTATTTTTTTTTTATTTTCCATTTTCTTTATTTCAGGTGAGACTAACCTGTTTTATTTCACTCTCAGCTACATCCTAATGTTTTTCAAATAATAGTCAGTCATTGGAAGATCCCTTTTCTGTGTAAGCTAACAAATAGTACATTATGGATATTATAAATACACTATGTTATTGCATATTTCATCATGAACTGTTCTACAAAAAACTGATTCTTTCCTCTCTACCAACTTCTATTGCTCTGCTAAAAATTTCCTCACAGAAATCTCATGAACTTCTTCAAGTAGAAAAAGTTCATTATATTTTTGACTCCATTAATTATTTTATTTTCTTGTTCCTATTCATTATCCATTTTCAGTTGAATTCAGTGTGAAGTTTAAGAGGGGTATAGATAGGGTAAATACAAGGAGACTTTTTCCACTGAGGTCAGGTGAGACTAGACTAGATGTCATAGGCTAAGGGTGAAAGGTGAAATATTTAAAGGGTACCTGAAAGAAACTTCTTCACACCCGTTATGGTGCTGTGGTGCTCTATGACCTTCTATGACTCCATGAAACAGCAAAGATCTTATAGAACCCACATAAAAGTTGCTGGTGAACGCAGCAGGCCAGGCAGCATCTCTAGGAAGAGGTACAGTCAACGTTTCGTGCCGAGACCGTCTCGGCCTGAAAAGTCGACTGTACCTCTTCCTAGAGATGCTGCCTGGCCTGCTGCATTCACCAGCAACTTTTATGTGTGTTGCTTGAATTTCCAGCATCTGCAGATTTCCTCGTGTTAAAGATCTCATAGAAATACTTTCAGTCTTTTTCTTCTCTTTAGTGTCTGATAAACAGAAAGGATTTAATCCCATTTCTATATTCACCCATTTCAACATTCAATTCATGCTTATGGTTCTATGTCAAGTCTGTTTGTTTGGTACTACATTCAAAATCAAAGCCATACATGGACCTACATGTGTCATGAAAAAGGCATAACAGTGCCTTTTTCACCTTAGATGGTTAAGGAAGTTTGGTATGGGCCCCCAAATCCTAAGAACTTTCTACAGGGGCACAATTGAGAGCATCCTGACTGGCTGCATCACTGCCTGGTATGGGAACTGTACCTCCTTGAATCGCAGGAGTCTGCAGAGAGTGGTGCAGACAGCCCTGTGCATCTGTCGTTGTGAACTTCCCATGATTCAGGGCATATACAAAGACAGGTTTGTAAAAAGGGCCCAAAGGATCATTGGGGACCTGAGTCACCCCAACCACAATCTATTCCAGCTGCTACCATCCGGGAAACGGTATCGCAGCAGAAAAGCCAGGACCAACAGTCTCTGGGACAGCTTCTTCCACCAGGCCATCAGAATGATTAACTTATACTGATTTGAGTGTACTTCTATGTTACATTGACTGTTCAACTTATTTAAATTATTATAAATTACTATGATTACACATTACACATTTAGACAGAGATGTAATGTAAAGATTTTTACTCCTCATGTATGTGAAGGATGTAAGAAATGAAGTCAGTTCAATTAAATTCAAATCAAAGTAAGTTTATTATCAAAGTATCTATATATCAACATATACTACTTTGAGATTTATTTTCTTGCAGGCATTTACAGGAAAATGAAGAAATACAATAGAATTTATGAAAAAAATTATACATAAAGACTGACAAGCAACCAATGTGCAAAAGATGACAAATAGTGAAAATAAAAAAAAGTAATATTGAGAACATGAGTTGTAGAGTCCTTGAAAATGAATCTGTAGATTGTGGAATCAGTTCAGAGCAAGGTGATTTCATACCGTTGAATACTTATGCGGCCTTAATGTTAAATCAGTGTTTTTTTCTGTTAACCTTCCTAATTCATTGGAAACTAGGTGGTTTCCATATTTATATTGTTTCCATGTATTTTTGCCTGTGAAATGTTCAAGGATTAATTCTGAATGTACATGATAGTTCCAGTAAGATAGTGGTATGTTCACATGCAGCTGCCTCTCAAGGGCCAACCAAAGGTATTTTTGTCTTCTTTAATGTTTTTTTATGATCGCTAGACAATGCTGAACATTAAGAACATTAAGAACTTCAAGTGCTGCAGGTTGGCAGAGGAGCTAAACTTCCAAGGAAACTTCAGTGACTGTATGGGAATATAGAACAGTACAACACAGTATGGGCCCTTCGGGACACACCCATTTAGTGAGACATTACCACCAAGGAAGGAATAGGGAAGACTATCTTCAATGGGATCCTTTTTCTACAAAATACCTTGTCATAAGGAACCCCTCATTTCAATAGAGACATTAGAAACTCAAGACATAATGGGAATAACCCCATTATGTCCAGAAGAACTTGCATCTGGATTATATCATAATCCAAAGCAAGAGACCATGAGGATGTTTTCATCATCTGGGTCATCACGCACACCAATGAATCTTGGACTGACCACCGCCTAATCAATTCTAGTTTCTCCATTGAGCCCCAAAATACTGAGAAAAGGTGCAGAGGGGATTTGCCAGGATGCTGACTGGAGCACGTCTTATGATGAAAGGTTAAGCAAGTTAGGGATTTTCCCTTTGGATCACAGGAGAATGAAAGGCAGCTTGATAGCGGTGTATAAGATGATATGAGGCATAGATAAAGTGGAGAGTTAATCCTTTTTTTTCCAGGACGGCAAAAGTATAGAGAGGATCACATTCTGAAGCTGACGGAAGAGAGAAGGAAGCACAAGAAGGACATATCTAAGTACATGCAATTGGACCAACAAATAAGAGCAGAATGAGCAAAAGCTAAAGAACAATGGTTTATCAAATGGTGTGAAAAGATACAGACCATGGACATGTTGCATCATTCAAGGGATATACACAGGGAGATTGCAGAGATGACCAACAGGAACAAGAAACAATCAAGGACTGGCATTATTCAAGACATGGACGGGAACATACTCTTTGAGAATGAGAAGGTGGAAAGTAGATGGATGGAATACATTAGGGAATTGTACTACAATGCTAGAAATGATCAAGTGAGTGAGAAGAACATAGAAGGTCTGGAAATTTTGGTAGTGGAAGTAAGAAGCAGCCATTGGAAAGTTAAAAACTGGTAAAGCTTGTGGTGTAGATGGTATTATTGCCGAAATGTTGAAATGCCTTGGCAACTCGGAGGTTGAGGAGATCACAAGGCTTTGCAATACAATCTACTCAACAGGAAAGTGGCCAACAGATTTTGTAGTGTCAGAGTTTGTCATGATTCCAAAGAAAAGTAAGAGCACGAGATGCTCAGACTTTAGAACTATGAGTCTTATAGGTCATGCCTCCAAGATCTTGTTATTAATACTTCTAAGCAGAATAAAAAGGACAGTTCTTAATGAAATTAATGAGTGCCCAGAGCGGATTTATACCGGGTAAGGGCACCCATGAAGGGATTTTCAATTTGCGAATGATGTGGAACGAGGTCTAGAGAAAAAAAGACATTTACATGTGCTTCCTGGATTACGAGAAAGCTTTTGACCGAGTCAATCATGAACAGCTGGTCAATTGCCTGAACTCACTGGGGCTGGATGGGAAAGATGTTCGACTGATTGCGAGTCTGTACTGGCATCAGAAAGCAGTAATAAGAACTAGTGGTGGGAATTCACCCGAAGTTGAGATCCAAAAAGGGGTTCACCAGGGCTGCATTATCTCCCCTTTACTATTTAACATTTACTCAGAGGTAATCTTCAGGATGTTGAACAATGAAGCTGGTGTCCAAATTGGTGGAGTGACGGTGAAAAACTTGAGGTATGCAGATGATTCAGTGTTGTTAGCCGAGACTGAGGATGAGTTACTCAGAATAGTAGATAAGATAAATGCTGAAGGAGAACGATTTGGAATGAAAATAAATGCTGCAAAGATGAAGATGATGGTAGTATCACGGAAGAAAGAAGTCCCCAAAATCAATATCAAAATTAACAGCGTAGGCATAGAGCAAGTCAAGAAGTTTGTGTACTTGGGACAGATGGTCACAGAGGATGGGAAATGTGATACAGAAATTAGATGAAGAATTGAGATTGCAAGATCAACGTTCTGGAGCCTGAGTGACATGCTGTGTGGCAAGGGGTTAGACTTTGGGCTGCGTTGTAGAATTTGGAAATGCTACGTCTGGAGCAGTCTGTTGTATGGAGTCGAATCGTGGACCTTATGCAAGGAAGCGCAATGACGACTGGAGGCATTTGAAATGCGGTGTTTAAGGAGAATGCAGAAAATTAGATGGGTGATGAAGGTCAGTAATACGGAAGTGTTGAAGAGAGTAAGGAGAGAAAAGGAGCTGCTGAAGAATGTGCAGAAAAGGAAGCTGGAATATGCCAGGCACTGGTTAAGAGGTGGTGGGCTGCAGAAATTGTTATTGGAAGGGATGATAGAAGGAGAGAGGGAAAGAGGAAGGCAGCAAACCACTTGGTACGATAATGTGAGGCAATGGACTGGGTTGAGTCTATGCTGAGGCCAGAAAAAGAGCGCAAGATCGAAAAAGATGGAGGTACATAGCCGCCAACCCCGGATTCGTGACGGCACCCACTGACTGACTGATAGAGAGGATGTCAGAGGTATGTTTTTTACACAGAGAGTGTTAAGTACATGGAATGCACTGCGGGTGTGGTGGTAGAGACAAATACATTAGGGTGTATTTAAGAGACACTTAGATAGAAACAAGGATGAAGGGAAAAATGGAAGGTTATATGGGAGAGAGGGATTAGATTGACCTTAGAGTAAGTTAAATAGTCAGCACAACACTGTGAGATGAAAAGTTTTTAATATGCTGTACTGTTCTATGTTCTAGAAAACCCATGCACTAAAGAACAGTTAGTGGATAGAGATTGCAGGGGGTGCAGCAACTCACTGACGGCCATGACCAACAAGATTTCTTTTGTACTGCAGAAACAATCTATAGTCCAAACAACCAGGCTCCCACTCACCATGAGGGTAGAAGGGAGAAGACCTCATCAGAAACAGTGAGGCAATCAATACCCACTGGAAGGAACACTTCAAAGGTTTCCTGAACTGCAATGCTGTCCTAGATGTGAGCATCATTGACTCCATCCAGCAGCAACGCATTCTGTCAGCCTTATCACCACTCCTTACATACAGGGAATTGAGAAAATCTTTTCACATCTTTAAGATAACAACATCTCAGGAGTAGATAACATTGCAACTGAAATCCAAAACTTACAGGTGATGTCCTTCTGTCAAAAATTCAAAAACCTCATTGTACTCATCTGGGAGAAGAAGAATATTGCAACAGATTTCAGAGAGTAGTTCATTCAGAAAATACTGAATGAACTACTCTCTGAAATCTGTTGGAATTTTCTTCTTCTTGTCACAAGTGCAGAGCACTGGGTAGACCCAAATGCAAGACACAAACATGTTTTGTAGCATTAACAAGAATAGAGCTTATTAATCATTACTAGGAAAGCAGGGAAGCAAGGATTGTTCAGAGGAAGATCAAGGAGTGAGCAAAACAGAAGCAGGAATAAGCGTGGCTAGACTCAGACTTGGGCTTGGAACTTGGAACTTGGAACACCACAGCCTGGACTTGGAACTCGCAACATCTGAAACCTGGACTTGGAACTCGGAACATCAAAGCCTGGACCTTTCTTAGACACAGAACATGGAACATTGAGCCGGGGCTCCTCCTTGGGTACAGGACATAGAGCCGGGACTCTTCCTTTAGATGCAGGACGCAGAACACTGAGCTGGGGCTCCTCGGACACAGGACATAGAGCCGGGACTCTCCCTTTAGACGCAGGACACAGAACACTGAGAGACAAGATTCTCCAACTCAGAATAGCGGCAAATGGCTGGACCTACTCAGTGGAGATGAGAACACGAAGAGAACACATTGACACGAAATGGCTCCAAGTAGTGGCCAGCCCTTGGCATGGCCCAGGAACTACAGACAGCAGCTCTAGTCTCACTCCGGCGGGTTAACTTGATGGACCCGCTCAGGCGAGGTAGGTTAGTGGCTCGATCAGGCAAGGTAACTTAACAGGCTGGCTCCAGCGAGGAGAGGCGACTTACTGACACTTGCTTTGGGGAGAAGACTTGAGTAGCTCCAGTGATGTAACTTGGCTCGTTCTGGCAGGGTGACTTGCTCGCGCTTGTTTTGGTGACGTCCGATGATGATCTAGCGCCGAGTAGCTGTAAGCCCGACACTAAATACTGCTTGTTCAGCTGAAACTCAAGTGCCTTTAATTACAGAGCCTAAGAAACACAGGGAAACAATGAATTAAGGAAAAACAAGGAGTCAACAGTCCTGATTGTAACACAAAGTAAATTTAAAGGGACCCAGGGAATAACCGATCAGGACCGTGACACTTCTCCCAGATGAGTACAATGAGATGTGGTTGAGTGAGAACAATTAAAGATACTAACAAGTTTGAAATAGAGAATAATCATCAGCTGAATGACTACAAAAAGAAAGACAAAGTTACCCTCTCATCCTTTCTCTTCTCCCCATCTCCCTCTGGTTCCCCTCTTCCATCCGTTTCTTTTATGATGCACTGTCCTCTCCTATTAGATTCCTAATTCTTCAGTCCTTTATCTCTTTCGTCAATCTCCACCCCTTTTTCTCACTTCAATCCCCTCTGCCATCCACCTTCACCCCCACCTGGTCTCACTTATCACCTACCAGCTTGTACTCCTTCCCTCCCTCCACATTCTTATTCTGGCTTCTGTCCCCTTCCTTTCCAGTCCTGATGAAGAGTCTTGGCCCTAAACATCAACTGTTCATTTCCCTCCATAGATGCTGCCTGATTTACTAAGTTCCTCCAGCTTTTAAAATTCAGATTCATTTATTCATTAAACGAACATCGAAACATAACATGAAATGCCTTGTTTGCATTAACAACCAACACAGACTAATGTGGAGGGGACAGCCAGCAAATGTCGCTGCATGTTCCAGTGCCATCACAGCATGCCAACAATGCTTAGCATAACAACACAGAACACACCAGTGAACCATAGTAAAGTAGTGGTTAGCACAATGCTATTACAGCTCAGGGAGTTGGAGTTCGGAGTTCAATTCCGATGACATCTGAAAGAAGTTTGTATATCCTTCCAGTGAGCATATGGGTTTCTTCCACATGCTGCAGTTTCTTTCCACAGTCCAAAGACATATCAGTTAATAGGTTAATTAGTCAATGTAAATTGTCTTGTGATTAGGCTAGGGTTGAATAGGTGGATTGCTGGACAGGGTGGCTTGTTGGAAGGATGGCCTGTTTTGCAATGTATTTCTAAATAATTAAAAATAAAATAAACAAAACAACAACAGCAAAACAGGTTCCTTTCTTCCTTTCCACCCTTGCACAAATGCGGTCAGTTCTCCTACCCCAGGCTTCCAGTTTCCAGTCTCCTGCCTTTGGCCATTGGGCTTTGACCTCTAGACTTCAGGTTGTCTTCCGGGCTTTGATTTTTGGTATCATCACGTAGACTAGCTGATGATGCTGTTTGTGTGTGTTGCTCAAGATTCCCAGCATCTGAAGAATTTCGTGTGTTAATAATGCGTCATTTACAATATGGGAGGAAACTAGAACACATGGAAACCCATGCAGTTATAGGAAGAATGTACAAACTCTACACAATCAGCACAAGAGATCAGGATTGAACCTAGATTTCTCAAACTGTGAAGCACCAATACTATCTGCTACACCACTATGCCGCACATTTTGTTTGCAGAATACCTAAAATTTAATAAGGAAATCCACAAAGAGATGTGAATGCATTTGGAGTCTCACTTGAACTGCTTCTCTCTGGCAAGAGGAAATTAAATTCTCTTTGAACTGTTGGTACCAGTAACTTCACTGATTCAAAAGTACACTACAAAAGCATGGTGGTACAAATATCTGTTACTTAATGCATAAAAAGTCATTGCCACGATGGCCTGCAGAAAGAACATGGTCTTTGTTCTGTTTTCAAGTTGAAGCACTCAATAGAATAATTAAGGGTGATCTTACTGAACTACAGATATTCCAAATGTTTGCTCTTTGAGGTGGAGGCTTTTTTCTGAACACCTCAGGAAGAAATATCATCATATGAGAATGTTTTCCCATTCTCTCTTTCTGATTTAAATAGTTTAGCATACTCAGATACTCAGTTTTCATTCAGATTATTCTCACAATCAAGCCATCTGCCAAGGATGATGTACTGGGTAGTAAAGGTTCGTGAGTTCTGGGCATACTATGTTGGCACTGGAAGTATGGCAACACTTCCCCAGCACATCCTTGGACTTTGTTGGTCATTGATACAAAGCAACACATTTCACTGTGCATTTTGATGTTTCAATGTACGTGTACAAATAAACCTAAGCTTTCCTATTTTTCTAAGAGGAATCCACATATTGGGCTTAAGAGCAGCTGGCTTGTATACCAAGACAATGTTGTTCAGAAGTTACCATAAATAAATAAAGGCATCCGTTAGTCTTGCGAGACCATGGATCTGCGCCTGGAAAGTCTTTACTCTCCAGGGCAAGGTTGTATGGAAGACCAGCAGTTGCCCATGCTGCAAGTCTCCCCTCTCCACGACACCAATGTTGTCCAAGGGAAGGGCATTAGGACCCACACAGCTTGGCACCAGTGTTGTCTCAGAGCAATGTGTGATTAAGTGCCTTGCTCAAGGACACAACACGTTCCCTCGGCCGGAGCTCGAACTCACGACCTTCAGGTCGCTGGTCCAATGCCTTAACCACTTGGCCACGTGCTCACACATAAGACCATAAGATATAGGAACAGAATTACCATAAGACCATAAGATATAGGAACAGAATTAGGCCATTTGGTCCATTAAGACTACTCTGCCATTCCATGATGGCTGATTTACTTTCCCTCGCAAACCTATTCTCCT
The DNA here is from genome assembly GCF_963921235.1 of Mobula hypostoma. NCBI lineage: Eukaryota > Metazoa > Chordata > Chondrichthyes > Myliobatiformes > Myliobatidae > Mobula > Mobula hypostoma. The sequence goes on along the minus strand of NC_086113.1, from coordinate 6,956,276 downwards.
ACCTTCTCCCTATAACTTTTGCTCTGTTTAAATTTAAGCAGGAGTGTCAGCAGGAGAATAAAACCTTAACTTGATAGTGTCAATGCCAAATCAATGTGGCTAAATGTCTAACATACTCACCTATTTTATTTTATTGTATTTAAAGATTAAGTGCAGAACAGGCCCTCCTGGTGTCCAAGGAGAACCACAGCAGTTTCTCTGATCTAAGAGACATTCCAGTGAATCCTGTCTGTACTCTCCCCTGCAGCAATTCTACCTCCATCTTTCTTCAGAATGCACCTCATCTGAAGAGTAGTTAGAGTCCTACAGTAGACCACTACAGCACAGAAACAGACCCTTCAGCCCATTTAGTCTATGCCAGCCTGGTTTTCTCCCTAGTCCTGGCTACCTGTACATGGACAAAAGCCGTCCGTACCCCTATCCAAATTTCCTGAGCAGACTCGTTGTGCTGAACGGCCTAATTCTGCTCCTATCTCTTATGCTCTAAATATTGCAACTGAATCTTCATCAATCACTTCCACTGGCAGCTTGTTGCACACTTAAACCACACTCTGAACGAAGAAGCTCCCCCTCAGATTCTCTTTAAATATTTTACCCTTTACCTTTAACCTATAACCTTAATCCGGTCAGTTTGGATAGGCAAAAACATCTCCTCCACAATCTCCATTAGCGCAAAAGCACTGCAGGGATGTGTACTTAGCCCCCTGCTCTACTTGCTTTACACCTATGACTGTGTGGCTAAGTACTGCTCCAACGCCATACATAAGTTTACTGACAACATCACTGTTGTGGGCTGTATCAAAGGGGGTGATGAATCAGCATACAGGAAGGAGATTGAAAACTTGGCTGAGTGGTGTAGAAACAATAACCTCTCACTCAATATCAGTAAGACCAAGGAACTGATTGTAGACTTCAGGAGAGGGAAACCAGAGGTCCATAAGCCATAATCATCAGAGGATCAGAGGTGGAGAAGGTCAATAACTTTAAATTCCTGGGTGTCACTACCTCAGTGGACCTGTCCTGGACTCATCATATAAATATTATCGCAAAGAAAGCATGACAGTGCCTCTGCTTCCTCAGGAGTCTGCAGAGATTTGGCATGACATCAAAACCCTTGACAAACTTCTATAGATGTGAGGTAGAAAGTGTGATGGCTGGTTGCATAGTCATAGTCATAGTCATACTTTATTGATACCGGGGGAAACTGGTTTCCGTTACAGATGCACCATAAATAATAAATAGTAATAAAACCATAAATAGTTAAATAGTAATATGTAAATTATGCCAGGAAATAAGTCCAGGACCAGTCTATTGGCTCAGGGTGTCTGACCCTCCAAGGGAGGAGTTGTAAAGTTTGATGGCCACAGGCAGGAATGACTTCCTATGACGCTCTGTGTTGCACCTCGGTGGAATGAGTCTCTGGCTGAATGTACTCCTGTGCCCACCCAGTACATTATGTAGTGGATAGGAGACACTGTCCAAGATGGCATGCAACTTGGACAGCATCCTCTTTTCAGACACCACCGTCAGAGAGTCCAGTTCCATCCCCACAACATCACTGGCCTTACGAATGAATTTGTTGATTCTGTTGGTGTCTGCTACCCTCAGCCTGCTGCCCCAGCACACAACAGCAAACATGACAGCACTGGCCACCACAGACTAGTAGAACATCCTCCGCATCGTCCGGCAGATGTTAAAGGACCTCATTCTCCTCAGGAAATAGAGATGGCTCTGACCCTTCTTGTAGACAGCCTCAGTGTTCTTTGACCAGTCCAGTTTATTGTCAATTGCAGCCTGGTATGGGAACACCAATACCTTTGAGCGGAAAATCCTACAAAAGGTAGTGGATTCAGCCCAGTACATCACGGATAAAACCCTCCCAACTATTTAGCACATCTATACGAGACATTGCCGTAGAAAAGCAGCATCCATCATCAAAGGTCCTCACCACCCAAGCTATGTTCTTTTCTCACTGTTGCCATCAGGTAGAAGATACTGGTGTCGCAGGGCTTGCACCACCAGGTTCAAGAACAATTACTACCCTCAACCATCAGGCTGTTGAACAAAAAGGGACAACTACACTCATTTAAGTTCTCTGTTATATTGTTATTTCACGCTCATTGTTTATTGCTATTTCGTTATATCTGCATTTGCGCAGTGTATTTACAGTTAACAGTTCCTGATTTTCACCATTTACAGTTACTGTTCTATAGATTTTCTGAGTATGCCTGCAGAAAAGGAATCTCAGGGTTGCATGTGGTGATATGTTTTACTCTGATAATAAATTTTACTTTGACTTTGACTCTAATTCTCATCTTACCCACTCTGAGGGGAAAAAAACCTGCTTGCATTTACTCTATCTATACTTAAAATTCAAAGTTCGAAGTACATTTGTTATGAAACTACATATATGTCACTTGGAGTACTTTGCTCAGTTCTGGTCACCTCACTACAGGAAGGATGTGGAAACCATAAAAAGGGTGCAGAGGAGATTTACAAGGATGTTGCCTGGATTGGGGAGCATGTCTTATGAGAATAGGTTGAGTGAATTTGGCGTTTTCTTCTTGGAGTGACAGAGGACGAGAGGTGATCTGATAGAGGTGTATAAGATGATGAGAGGCATTGATCATGTGGATAGTCAGAAGCTTTTTCCCGGACCTGAAATAGCTAGCATGAGAAGGCACAGTTTCAAAGTGCTTGGAAGTAGATACAGAGGAGATGTCGGGGTAAGTTTTTTAGGCAGAGAGGTGAGTGCATGGAATGGGCTGCCGGCAATGGTAGTGGAGGCAGATACGATAGGGTCTTTGAAGAGACTCCTGGATGGGTACATGAAGCTTAGAAAGATAGAGGGCTATGGGTAACCCTAGGTAATTTCTCAGGTAAGGGCATGTTCGGTACAGCTTTGTGGGCTGAAAGGCCTGTATTGTGCTGTAGGTCTTCTATGTTCTGTGTTCTATGTCACCATATACAGCTCTCAGATTAATTTTTCTACATTTACATTCAGAATTTATGATTACTTCTTTTTAAAAAGAAAAACAAGATAAAAATATTCATCTTATTGCATTAGTTCCATACTTAAGCTCCTTTAATTTTCAGCACATTTTAATTTCCAGCATTTGCAGAGTTTTAATTTTACTGTGGACAAATGCAGTACTAAAGAGAACTTCCTACTGTTTAGCAGAGAATTTACATCCTGTACTCCCCTGTGTTCTAATTGAGCAGGTAAATAAGTCAAGTCAAGTCAATTCAAGTTTATTGTCATTTAACTATATGCATGTATCCCGTCAAAGAAGACATTTTTCCGGGACCAGGTTGCAAAGCACAGTAGTACACATAACACACATAGCACACAATGACTTAGGAAAGTAAGGATACAATCTACAAATGAATTTCACATAAATAAACAAAGTAAAGTGCATAAATTAAACATTGTAAAGTACAGAACAGATTAACCAGTGACACTTCGAATGTGATGCAGCAGGGAGTTCAGAAGCCCAATGGCCTGAGGGGAAAAACTGGTTCTCACCCTGACTGTTCTTGTTTTTATGCTTCAGAGTCTGCTGCCTGATGGTAGAAAGGAGCTGAGTGAAACTTACGTGCATGTGTTATATACCACTGCAATTCATCATTCCCAAAATAATACACACTAAGGATCTGTGCCTCATATTTCTCCTGTCTAAATCCAAAATTTCCAGAGTAATGTTAAAACACTTTGGAGCTCACTCTCTTATATAATGCATTATTATTTTCCAAAGTAGATAAAGTTACAGCATAAAGACAGCCACTGGCTAAAACGGCAAAGCATCTCCTATTGAAGAATTGCAAGCTATATTAAAGCACCGCTGGCCAGCTTTAAATGATGCACACCTCTCATGATTTTGGTCCAATCCTGAGTATTTCATCCACTTGTACTTGAAATATGTCATCTACATAGAACAGCTTGCTCTAACTCTGCAAACTAAGAGTTGCCAGCAGGCTCCAGAGTTGGAATTCCATGTGGACAGGAAGAGGAATGAGGTCCAATGACACCCTGGGTTTGCGAATTGGTGAGAACAAAGTTCAAGGGCTAGTGTTCAGGGTCCTGTCATTGACATGCCCGGAGTTCAAGGCTTAATGTTTGGTGATCAGTGAGTCCAAGGGTCGAAGCCGAGGATCATATTGGAAGCTCGGAAGTCAAAGCCTATTGGCCAGTAGTTTGTGAATCTCTGCGAGTCTGCTGGGACAGCCAAAGGCCCAATGTCAGTGCATCCAATTCCAAAACTGAATTCGCTGGAGGCTGAAGAAGATGGCCTGTCTTCGGGTTAGAGGACTAATGCGTTGGGTGGAAGGGAAAGAGGAAAGAGGTTTGTTTTGCTGTTGTTGTTTTATTTCTTGCTGCGTTCTGTTTTGTTGTGTTCCGTGTTGTTTGGCCGAACGTTAAGGGCATGCTATGCTGGCGCTGGAATGCATGGCCAAACTTATGGGTGGCCCCAGGTGTGTTGGTTGTTCACACAAACAACACATTTCACTGTCCAGTATGTTTCACTGTATACATGATAAATAAACTTGAATCTTGAATCTTGAAAATAATCAGGTTAAGTAAGTTGACAAAGGCTGCATAAAGTTGATAAAGCAGGCATGGGGCTACCAAATGTTGAGTGAACTATATCTGCAGAATGTTATTACTTCAAATCATCCACAAAATAATTTACTAGTCATGTAATTTAAGGAAAGCATTATTGAAATCCCTAATCCAAATTTGTTCCAGATCTGCTATCTTTATATCTTGCCTGGGTGAGTTCTTGTCACTTTTCATCTGAGTGCTGGAAGATTAATATTGTCCTGGAGTTAAAACAAGTGATGTTATTCAACTTCCCTGTTTGGCCAATCATTTAAGTTGTGTAATTTATTGCATTTTTAATAGAGTTCTACCTCACACTCTTTAACATGTGATGGGCAATATCCTCCCTATGAGAAATGTGGAACAGCCGAAGTGCTATATTGGTTATTATAAGACCATAAGATATAAGATTATAAGACTATAAGAAGTCGGCCATTTTGCTGAAGGATCCACATATTCTGGTGCAGTGTGGGAAAAGCTGGGTCTTTTGCTTGTTCAGTCTCTCCTTTTGCAGCTGCTGCTTATTCTCTGCAACACAGCAGAAGTTGTTCTCATGTAGCACAGCTCCCTCTTGAACAGATTTCCACCAGGTGTATCTACTGAGTACAATGTCTTCACAGATTTTAGATGTAATGTCCGTACAGAATACATGACTATTTTGTATCATAGGAAGTAGGAACAGAATCAGGCCTTTGGGCCCATCAAGTCTGCTCCACCATTTCTTCATTGCTGATCTATTTTTCCTCTCAGCCCCAAACTCCTGCCTCCACCCCACCCCCGCCCCATTTCCCTTCATGCCTTGACCAATCAAGAATTTATCAATTTCTGCCTTAAATATACATAAAGACTTGGCCTCCACAGCTGCCTGTGGCAATGAATTCCACAGACTCACTATTATTGTAGAAGCAATATAAAGAGAAATCCCATGGACAGCTATCAGAAGTAATCCCTCACACCTTCTGAAGCAGGGATTCTCAACCTTTTTTATGCCATAGATTCTTACCATTAACCAAGGGGTCCATGGACCCTGGGTTGGAAACCCTACCACAATGTATGTGCAACACCAAGTGGCAAGAAATAATGGAATTGCACAATTGGACGTAGACAAAAAAATCTGAGTGGATAAATCTCATCCTGATTATAAAAGCTTGTAATGCCAAATCATTCATTAGAATTTAATTGTGACATTCTGTGAAGTCTTCAATTTAGATAAGTTGTAACTACTTAGAAAATGTTAGGAACAAATGTTATCAAAGGAAATATTGTTCCCAATATATTCTCAATCTAAAACCCATATATTAGCCAAAATAATCCTTTGTGTTAACTGATGTTCCACATCACTTCATTTAAATAATAAAAGTTGATGAATAAAAATTGTATGCAAGTTGTATTACCAACTCTGCTAGGAAGCATGTATTTTGTGGGTGTGGTGTTGAGAAAACAATCTTGCAATAAAAAGGTATACAAAATCATGAGGGGTGTACATAAAGTAAAGGCAAGCAGGCTTTTTCTACTGAGGTTGGATGAAACTAGCACCAGAGGTTATAGGTTAGGGTGAAATATTTAAGGGGAACACAAATGGGAACTTCTTCACTCAGAGTGTGGTACCAGTATGGAATAAGCTGCAGCAGAAGTGGTGGATATGGGTTTGATTTCAACATTTAAGAGAAATTTAGATAAGTACATGGATGGGAGGGTATAGTCTGGGTGTGGCTCAATGGGACTCAGCAGAATTACAGTTTGGCATGGAATAGATGGGCTGAAGGACCTGTTTATGTGCTATAGTGCTCTATGACTCTATTACTGTTGCAACAAGGGGCTAATTTTCTACTTTTGTACATCTAATCAGAATCAAATCACAAATTTCTTCACTGAGAAAAATAAGGTCAAATGAGCAGACTATCTGCATTTGAGAAAGCAAAAAATGTGCAGATACTCGCAACATGAAATTGAAATGAAAATGCTGGAAATATTCAGTATGTGAGTGTAACATGCATTTAAATAGTCAGGACAAAGCAGCGTTGTGAAGATTGAGCACTGTGTCATCAATGTATAGGAGCAGATGCCCAAAAGTAAGATTATAGCTCTGTATTCTCAGTTAACACCTAATATCTCATGCTTGCTGAGATTACTTCTCTGGTAATGTCAGAATTTTCATATCATATTGTGCTTTGTAGACAGGATTAAAAAATATCAGAACCCCATTGTTGCAATCCATACTTAATTATATCAAAATCATTGGCTCAACGCAAAACAGATGATTAGAAATATAGCATAAAACTAACTTCTATTGGCCAAACCTCGTCAATAAACGTTACCAGGCGTGAAATGAATTGTGGCACTTACCTCCACAAATGTGAGTAAATGCAGGGCTCCAATGCAAATATGGAAACCCAAACTTCTTGACGGACTTCAGCTGGCAAATCTAAGTATATTGCTCCTGTCCTGAACTTGGCATGAAGCCCAATGGCATGGGATGAAATTGCTGAATTTGTGTTGAGTTGTTCTCCAATCTTGGCAATTTACTTACAAACGTTTCGTCACCATATGAGAAGACATCATCAGTGCATTGTTGATTGTGATATGTCCTCTGAATATTTGGCCTTTATATACTTATCAATCAGCTGATTGGACATCATTTCGCAAACTCATTTGTGATGTGAAGAGGAAATCTTATCGCTGATTCGCTATGTGTCGAACTTCATGTGTTGTGGCCTGGAATTTTGCAAGCATTGGCACGTAAATAAGACCAAGGTCTACATGTTTGTTTACAAGATTTTTAACTGAAAACCACACTTCTAGGAATTCTCTTGCATACCATGTGTTGACTTACACCATGACTTCAGCTCAAGATGGCACTTGCGTACAACGTTCCTTTGGTCAACAATTTCTGGATAGATCATGAAACCATCTTTTTCACTTTTTTTTTACATTTGATTCTCATCTTGAATGTGATTCTGGAACTAGTAGAGCCTCTGTTTTGTGGTTTGGAGATCATTTGGGTGCTTCAGTGCTCTGCAATCTCCAAGAGCATTCCAAGAAGCAGAGGCAGCATGAGAAAAACTCGTGGCAAGAATGCTGCAGGATGGTGTGCAAGCCAATGTTTGACCCATTTCGCTGATTAGAGCTTCCACTGTTCACCAATTAAAGCAACGAGGGCGATTGAAACATCAAGGTGAGTGCAGGTTTGTAGATCGTTCAGGTGTTCGAGTGCTCCACAGTCTCCGAGAGGATTCCAATTCTGGGAAGCATAGGCAGCGTGCGCGAACTTTGTAGCAGGCAGGCTGTAGGATGGGGTGCAAGCTGATGTTTGGCTCCATTTCACCAATTAAAGCTCCCATTGTTCGCCAATTAAAGCGATAAGGGAGATTGAAGCATCGAAGTGAGTGTAGTGGGTGAGTGCCAGCTGCTTGCCTTTTGATCGGTTGCACTGTACCAGAGAGGTGTGAGCCTGCTGCTGCACCTGGAGAGTGTGGCCAGGTTGTTTTCTGCATTTTGGATTCAGACTTGAGACTATAGACTCTTTTTTTCAGTCATATAGTTTTTATATTCTGCGTTTTCTCACCCGGTCTTCTCGTTTTGTTTTGTGCAGGTGGAAGGATTTGGGGGTCGATGTGCCTGATCCATTTTGTTCATTTTTTTTGTGCAGAAGGAAGGATTTGGGATTGATGTTCCTATTCCATTTTTGTTTGGGTTTTATGTGGGGAGGTGGGATTTTGGGGTTGATGATCGTGCTGCCATTCTTTTCTTTCTTGGTTTCATGGCTACCCGGAGAATTAAAGAATTTTAGAGTTGTATACTTTGATAATAAATGAACCTTTGAACCTTTGAAACTTTGATGTCCAGTCCAATTTGTATTCTTAATCTACATGGCTATAGACTAGGGAGTGTTGGTCATGCTGCTTTACAGCCAGTTTATGTTCATGGATCCTTATGGATAGTTTCCTCCCAGTTTGGCCGATGTAATATTTGCTGCAGTCCCCACACTGGATTTTGTAGACCACGTTGGTCTTGTTTTATAGCTTGGTCCATTCTTTTAGTCTGCAAAATATTCTACTCAATGTTGCTAAGTTTAGATTTGATTATGGGATCTGCAAGCTTAATAAGTTCAATGAGATATTACAGTTGTGGGGAAGAAAGGTACGAATAAAGAAAGCTAATATTTTAAAATTATGTTTGCAGTATTGCTTTTATTCAATTACCAATTTATACGGGAGTTATTTTCACTGTAAATATGTTCATTACCCCACACATACTAATAAACAATTAAAATGTTAAATACTTCTGAGGCCCTCCATTAGTCAGGGTTGACCATGGATGTTGCAACACAGCTGAACACTGATGCCATCTCATCAAAACATTTTACTTTTGCCATTGTGCCTGTCAGTTGTTTTGACTGTCTGCTATCACTTACTTGTTTTGTGAGTTGTGGTTTGAGATTGCTTGATGTGAAAAATTCTATATTCTAACTTGTTTGGTAAGTAATCTATCAAAAAAATCATTAACTAATAAGATTTTTTTGATTAATGAATTGTTAGAACAAAAAAAAGTCATTTAGAGTGCCATGTAGTTTTTAGGTCATGTAAAAATTTCCTCAGAGCAACGGATGGTCTGTGCAGCTGTGAAAAAAAATAGAGGGAATGTTGACCTAGGCATAGAAAGCTATGGGCCAAATACAGGAAGATGGGATTAACATTTTCAGATGCCTGCTGAACACATGGGCTGAATGATCAGGAGGGTTGAATGGTCAAAATCTGATATGTACCATGATTTAAAACTGTGAGTAGAATAGGGTAACTTTGACCTCAAAGACTTATTTCAATATTCAGGTTGGCATTTACAAAGCAAAATACTGCCTATACATGCATATTTCCATGCTGGATGCAAAAACCCAATTTTGTATTCCAGTTACGTAACAGAGCTTTGACCAGTGGCCCATCCTGACGTCAGTAGTTTGGAGAGGAGGGGAATTTAATCAGGTCCACGGCCCAAGGATAAAGGGCAGGAGTGGGTGATGGCAGCGTAATAAGAGTTTTGACCAGTGGGTAATCTGGACATTAGAAGTTTGGAGAGGAGGGTACTTGGCTGAGGATAAAAGGGAGCAGCAGCAGCAGCAGCAGCACATTGCGGCAGTGTAATAGACCAGCCACCAGTCAGTGTCTGGGATTGATTAGTTAGAGCAAATTAAAGCGCAGCAACCATTGTCGCAGCGGCGGTCATTTGAGTGTACATAGTCAGAGTGGTGATCTTGAGGCTTTAGCTTTGACATGTCAGCAAAGGGAGGCTTCACTCAGAGAAAGTAAAGGAAAGGAAAGCTCAAGATTTTTCGTTCTCTTCATATCTGCTCAGCAAGGGACAGTGGGGATGACAGGCAGGATAGCGAAATGCTCCTCTTGCAGGATGTGGGAAGGCAGGGATGACTACAACTGCAAGAAGTGCATATAGCTGCAGCTTCTAACAAACCTCGTTAAGGAGTTAGAGATGGAATTGGATGAACTCCAGATCATTCGGGATGCTGGAGTGGTGATAGATACAACATAAAGAGAGGTAATTTCACGCAAGGTGCAGGACACAGGAAACTGGGTGACAGTCAGGAAGGGGAAGAGGGCTAAGGAGCCAGTGCAGAGTAACCCTGTGGCCATTCCCCTCATCGAAAGGTATATTACTTTGGATACTGTCGGTGGGGGGGGGGGGGGTGCGGATGACCTAACAGAGAAGAGTCACAGTGGTTGGGTCTTTGGCACAGAGTCTGCCTCTGAGACTCAGAAGGGAAGGGGAGAGGGCATGCTATGGTGGTAAGGGATTTGTGAGGGGAACAGACAGAAGGTTCTGTGGGTGAAATCCTGGATGGTATGTTGCCACTCGGGTGCCAGGGTCTGGGATATCTTGGATCGAGTCCTCAGCATTCTTAAGTAAGAGGGTAAAACAGCTCTCTTTCTATCTTTAATATCAGTTTTTTTCCTTTTCAGGGTTCTTTTGAAGACACTGATCTGGAGTTATACACTGACTTCAGTATGGTGGAAGCTCCAGCTGTCAGTGGGCATGAAATATGTGAAGTTACCATAACTAGAGAGAAGGTTCTTGGGAAACTGCAAGGTCTAATGGTAGATAATTCACTTGGACCAGATGGCGTACATCCCAGAGTTCTGAAAGTGGTGGCTGAAGAGATCAGGGAGGCATTAGTAATGGTCTTTCAAGAATCACTAGATTCTGGAATGGTTCTGGAAGACTGGAGAATTGCAAATGTCACTCTATTCTTCAAGAAGGGAAAGAAGCAGAAGAAAGGAAACTATATGCTAGTTACTCTGATTGTAGTGGTTGGGAAGACGTTGGAGTCGATTACTAAGGATGAAGTCTCACGGTACTGGGCGGCACATGATACAATAGGTCATAGTCAGCATGGTTTCCTCAAGGGAAAATCTTGCCTGTCAAATCTTTTGGAATCCTTTGAAGAAATAACAAGCAGGATATACAAAGGAGAACCGGTTGATGTTGTATACTTGGATTTTCAGAAGGCCTTTGACAAGGTGCCACACATGAGGCTGCTTACCAAGCTAAAAGCCCATGGTATTACAGAAAAGATTCTAGCATGGATAAAGCAGTGGCTGATTGGCAGAAGGCAAAAGTGGGAATAAAGGGAGAGTTTTCTGGCTGTCTATCTGTGACTAGTGGTGTTCCAGAGGGGTCTGTGTTGGGACCAATTCTTTTTACATTATATGTCAATGATTTGGATAATGGAATTGATGGACAGGAGTTAGATAAGTAAGGAGAATGAGCAAAAAACTGGAAAATAGAATGCAGAGTTGAGAAATGTATGGTCATGCAGTTTGATCGAAGAAATAAAAGGGTTGACTATTTTCTAAATGGAGAGAAAATACCAAAAAATACTGAGGTGCAAAGGGACTTGGGAGTCCTTGTGCAGGATTCCAGAAAGGTTAATTTGCAGCTTGAGTCTGTGGTGAGGAAGGCAAATGCAATGTTAGCATTCATTTTAAGAAGACTAGAATATAAAAGCATAGATGTAATGTTGAAACTATAAAGCACTAGTGAGGCCTCACTTGGAATATTGTGAGCACATTTAGATCCCTTATCTTCAAAGGAATGTGCTGAAACTGGAATGGGTTCAAATGAGATTCATGAAAATGATTCCAGGATTGAATGGCTTGTCATATGAAGAGCTTTTGATGGCTTTGGGTCTGTATGCATTAGAATTCACAAGAGTAACAAGTGACCTCACTGAAACCTATAGAATGGTGAAAGACCTTGATGAAGTGGATGTGGAAAGGATGTTTCCTACGGTGGGAGAGTCTAAGACCAGAGGACACACCCTTAGAATAGAGGGCTGTCCTTTTAGAATGGAGATGTGGAGGAAGTTCTTTAGCCAGAGGGCAGTGAATCTGTAGAATTTTTTGTCACAGACAGCAGTGGAGGCCAACTTTTTATGTATATTTAAAGCAGAGATTCTTGATTGGTTGGGGCATGAAGAGATATGGGGAGAAGGCATGAGATTGGGGCTGAGAGGAAAATTGCAACAGCCATGATGAAATGGTGGAGCAGACTTGATGGGCCAAAAGGTCTGATTCTGTTCCTAATTCTTCTGGTCTTTGAATCAAAATAGTCATGTATTCTGTAAGGACATTACATTTAAAATCTATGAAGACATTACACTCGATAGATACACCTGGTGGAAATCTGTTTAAGAGGGAGCTGTGTTACATGACAGCAACTTGAAGACCCACCAAAAGTCAACCCCTTAGAGATCATCATACTTGATTTGACTGATTGCTCTACTGCACAATATGGACATATTCTAAGAATATTCTGCTCAGTTCTGGATGAACTTGCCAAATACGCTTAAAATTAAAAACACCAGAGAATGCATTCATGAAATTTCAAGCTTATATTTTTAGCCCTTCTCTTGAGCGCCCCCCCAATCAAATTCCATCTTACTGTTCCCTAAGAAAATAAAGCATACAGAGCATATGCAATTAAATGGAACAACAAAAGAACCTTGTACAACCTGTTAAGTTTGCAGATAATGAAACACCGGGACGAAGGGCTATTTCAAAAAATCAAACTCAACCATATGTGTAGAACCATGAAAAGCCAGAGAGTGTGCCACCTGAAGAGTCAAAATCAAAGTCAAGGTAAATTTATTATCAAGGTATGTATACTTTAAACAACCCTGAGATTCAACTTCTTATAGACTGCTACAAAACAAACCCAACAGAACCTATTAAAACAAAAGACCGTCAAACACTCAACATGCAAAGAAAAAAAAGAAAGAGAAAAAGACAGTGCAAACAATAAAAGTGGACCATAAGACCATAAGACATAATAGCAGAATTAGGCCATTCAGCCCAACGAGTCCACTCCGATATTTCATCATGGCTGATCCCGGATCCCATTCAACTCTATACACCTGCCCTTGCACCATATCCCTTGATGCCTCCACCAATCAGGAATCTATCAATTTCCACTTTGAATATACCAATGGGAGTCGCAGAGTATTCCACAGATTCACCAATTTTTGCTGAAAAAAATTCCTCCTTACCTCTGTTCAAAATGGTCGCCCTTCCATTTTGAGGTTGTACCCTCTAGTTCTGGATACTCCCAACAGAAGAAACATCCTCTCCACATCACCCTTATCTAGTCCTTTCAACATTCGGTAGGTTTTGATGAGGTCCCCATGCATTCTTCTAAATTCCAGTAAGTACAGGCCCAAAGCTGCCAAACACTCCTCATTCCCGGAATCATCCTCGTGAACCACTTCTGGACTCCCTCCAATGACAATAGGTCCTTTCTGAGATAAGGAGCCTAAAACTGTTGGCAATACAACAAGTATGGCCTGACCAGTGTCTTATAAAGCCTTAGCGTTATCTCCTTGCTTTTCCTCTTCAAATAAATGCCAACATTGCATTTGCCTTCCTTATCACAGACTCAACCTGTAAATTAACCTTCTGGGAGTCTTGCACGAGGACTCCTAAATCCCTTTGCATCTCTGATGTTTGAACTTGCTCCCCATTTAGATAATAGTCTGCACTATTGTTCCTTTTACCAAAATGTATTATCATACATTTCCCAACACTGTATTCTGAACCTTTTTTGCCCATTCTTCCCATTTGTCTAAGTCCTGCTGCAATCGCATTGCTTCCTCAGCACTACCTACCCCTCCACCTACCTTTGTATAATCTGCAAACTTTGCCACAAAGCCATCAATTCCACTATCCACATCCTTGACAAACAATGTGACAGTAGTAGTCCCAATACTGACCGATGAGGAACACCACTAGTCACTGGCAGCCAACTAGAAAAGGCCCCCCGTATTCCCACTCGCTGCTTCCTGCCTCTCAACCATTCCTCTATCCATGCCAGTATATTTCCTGTAACACAATAGGATTTTATCTTGTTAAGCAGCCTCATGTAAGGCACCTTATCAAATGTCTTCTGAAAATCTAAGTAAATGAATTTATCATTAGTCTCCAAGTACCCCGAAACCTCATCCTTAATGGACTCCAACACTTTCCCAGCCACTGAGGTTAGCTAACTGGCCTGTAATTTCCTCTCTCTTGCTTTCCTCCCTTCTTAAAGAGTGGAGTTGCATTTGCAATTTTCCATTCCTCTGGGACCATGCCAGAATCAAGTGATTCTTGAAAGATCATGACCAATGCATTAGTTATCTCCTCAGCAACCTCTTTCAGGATGCTGGGATATAGTCCATCTGATCCAAGTGACTTATCCACCTTGACCTTTCAGTTTTCCTAGCACTTTTTCCTTTGTAATAGCAATAGCACTCATTCCTGCTCCCTGAAACTCACGGATCTCTGGCATACAGTTAGTGTCTTCTACAGTAGAGACAGATGCAAAGTACTTAATAAGCTCATCTGCCATTTCCTTGTCCCCATTACTACCTCACCAGCATCATTTTCCAGTGGTCCAATATCAACTCTCATGTTCCTTTTATTCTTTATATACCTGACAAAATGTTCAGTATCGTGCTTTATATTATCAGCTAGTTTGCCCTCATATTTAATCTCTTCTCTTCTTATAGCTTTTTAGTTGCCTTTTGTTGGATTTTAAAAGCTTCCCAATCATCCAGCTTCCCACTCACTTTTGCAACCTTATCTGCCTTTTCCTTGGCTTTTATGCAGTCCTTAACTTCCCTTGTCTGCTACGTTTTCCTAGCCCTGCCATTTGAGAACTTCTTCTGTGGGACAAATCTATCCTCATCCTTGTGACCTATTCCCAGAAACATCAACCACCTCGGTTTTGCCATCATCCCTACCAGTATCCCCCTCCAATCTACCTGGGCAAGCTCCTCTCTCATGCCTCTGTAATTCTCTTTATTGTGATACTGATACATGTGACTTATGCTTTTCCCTATGAAATTGCAGTATGAATTGAATTATATTATTATCACTGCCTCCTAAGGTTTCCTTTATGTTACATGGACTTATAAAATCTGGGTTATTATTCAACACCCAATCTAAGATAGTCTTTCTCCTAGTAGGCTCGAGCACAAGCTGCTCTAAAAAGCTATCACATAGGCATTTAACAAATACCTCTCTGCAATCCAACACCAACCTGATTTTCCCAATCCCCTTGCATATTAAAGTCCCCCATTACAATTGTGGCATTACCCTTTTTAGATCCCCTTTCCAGCTAACTTTGCAATCTCAACCCCACATCTTGGCTACCATTTGAAGGCCTATATACCGTATGATTCCCATAATGGTGTTTTTACCTTTGCAGTTTATTAACTCTACCCACAAAGATTCAACATTCCTTGACCCTATGCCACCTCTTTCTAAAGATGTACATAAAAACATAAGAAATAGGAGCAGTAGGCCATCTGGCCCATCGGGCTTGCCCCACCATTCAATAAGATCATGGCTGATCTGTCCGTAAACTCAGCTCCATCTACTTGCCTTTTCCCCATAAGCCTTAATTCCCTTACTATGCAAAATTCTATCTGACTGTATCTTAAATATATTTAGTGAAGAAGCCTCAACTGCTCCCCTGGACAGAGAATTCCACAGATTCACCACTCTCTGGGAAAAACAGTTTCTCCTCGTCTCCATCCTAAATCTTCTCCCCTGAATCTTGAGGCAATGTCCCCTAGTTCTAGTCTTACCTACCAATGGAAACAACTTTCCTACTTCTATCTTATCTATTCCTTTCAAAATTTTGAATGTTTCTATAAGATCCCCTTTCATTCTTCTGAATTCCAGAGAGTATAGTCCCAGGCAACTCAATCTCTCCTCATAGGTTAACCCCTTCATCCCTGGAACCAACCTGGTGAACCTCCTCTGCACTGCCTCCAAAGCCAGTGTTTCCTTCCTCAAGTATGGAGACCAGAACTGTACACAGTACTCCAGGTGCGGCCTCACCAGTACCCTGTATAGTTGCAGCATGACCTCCCTGCTCTTGAATGTAATTCCATCTCTTACCAATAGAGCCACACCACTGCCTATGACTTTCTGTTTGTCCTTTTGACACAAAGTATATCCTTTGACGTTAAACTCCCAACTATGACCTTCTTTCAGTCATGACTCAGTCATACTTACCAATAGAACATAGGACATAGCATATAGAAATCTACAACACATTACAGGCCTTTCAGCCCATAATGTTGTGCCTAGAATTTCCCTACTACATAGCCCTCTGTTTCTCTAAGCTCCATGTACATATCTAAGAGTCTCTTAAAAGACCCTATTGTATCCACCCCTACCACCGTCACTGGCAGTGCATTCCATGCACCCACCACTCTCTGTGTGAAAAACTTACTCTGACATCCCCCTTGTACCTACTTCCAAGCACCTTAAAACTATCCCCCCTTGTGTTAGCCATTTCAGCCCTGGGAAAAAGCTTCTGGCTATCCACACGATCAAAGCCTCTCATCATCAAATACTCCTCTATCAAGACACCTCTTATCCTCCATCACTCCAAGGCAGAAAGGCCAAGTTCACTCAACCTATTCTCACCAGGCATGCTTTCCAATCCAGGCAACGTCTTTGTAAATCTCCTCTACACTCTCTCCATAGCATCCACTTCCTTCCTGTAATGAGGTAACCAGAACTGAACATAGTACTCCAAGTGGGGTTTAACTAAGGTCTTTAACATTACCTCACGGCTCTTGAACTCAATCCCATGACTGATGAAGGCCATCACACCATAAGCCTTCTTAACAACACTGTCAACCTGTGCAATAGCTTTGAGTGTCCTTTGGACACGGACCCCAAGATCTCACTTATCCTCCACACTGCCAAGAGTCTTACCATTAATATTATATTCTGACTTCAAATTTGACCTCCTGAAATTAACCAGTTCACACTTTATCTTGGTTGAACTCCAGCTGCCGCTTCACAGCCCAGTTCTGTATCCTATCAATGTCTCGCTGTAACCTCTGACAACCCTCCAGACTATCCACAACACCCCCAACTTTTGTGTCATCAGCAAACTTGCTAACCCACCTTTCTACTTCCTTATCCAAGTCACTTATAAAAATCACAAAAAGGAGTGGTCCCAGAACAGATCTCTGTGGAGCACCATTGGTTACTATCCTCCATACAGAATACAAACTATCTACAATCACCCTTTGCCTTCGGTGGGCAAGCCAATTCAGGATCCACAAAACAGGGTCTCCATGGATCCCAGTCCTCCTTACTTTCTGAATGAGCCTTGCATGGGGAACGTTATCAACTGCCTTACTGAAATCTATATACACCACATCCACTGCTCTAACTTCATCAATGTGTTTCATTACATCCTCAAAGAATTTGACTAGGCTCTTAAGGCACGACCTGCCCTTGACAAAGCCATGCTGACTATCCTTGACCAGATTATGTCTCTCCAAATGCTCATAAATCCTGCCCGTCAGGATCTTTTCCAACAACTTGCCTACCACTAAAGAAAGACTCACTAGTCTAACCTAAATAACCCTCATTTCCTGGGTTATCTCTACTCTCATTGTTGAACAAGGGAACAACATTTGCAATGTTCCAGTCCTCTGGCACTTCTCCTGCCCCTGTTGATGATGCAAAAATCATAGCCAGAGGCTCAGCAATCTCCTCCCTCACTTCCCACAGTAGCCTGGGGTATATCTTGTCTGGTCCCAGCGACTTACCTAACTTAATACGGTTCAAAAGCTCTAGCACATCCTCTTTCTTAATGTCTATATGCTCAAGCGTTTCAGTCCGCTGTAAGTCATCCCCACAATTGCCAAGGCCCTTCTCACTGGTGAATACTGAAGCAAAGTATTCATTAAGTACCTCCGCTACCTCCTCTGCACGTTTCCACTTTGGCTCCTGATTGGTCCTATTCTCACACGGCTCATCCTCTTGCTCTTCACATACTTGTAGAATGCTTTGGGGTTTTCCTTAATCCTACTAATCAAGGCCTTCTCATGGCCCCTTCTCGCTCTCCTGATTTCATTCTTGAGCTCCTTCCTGGGACCCTTCCAATTTTCTAGAGCTCTAACAGCACCTAGTTTCTTGAACCTTTTGTAAGCTTTTCTTCTTTAACTAGGTTTTCTACATCCTTTGTACACCATGGTTCTTTTACCCTACCATCCTTTCCCTGCCTCAATGGAACATACCTATGCAGAACGTCATGCAAATGTTCCCTGAACATTTGCCACATTTCTGCTGTGCATTTCCCTGAGAACATTTGCTTCTAATTAATGCCCCCAAGTTCCTGCTAAAAGCATCATATTTCCCCTACCCCAATTAAATGTTTTCCCAAAATGTTTGCTCTGATCATTCTCCAGCACTATGGTAAAGGAGATAGTGTTGTGATCACTACCT
Source organism: Mobula hypostoma (assembly GCF_963921235.1). NCBI lineage: Eukaryota > Metazoa > Chordata > Chondrichthyes > Myliobatiformes > Myliobatidae > Mobula > Mobula hypostoma. The sequence continues at coordinate 6,937,871 of NC_086113.1, read as the reverse complement.
CCAAAATGTTCTCCCACTGAGAGATCTGACACCTGACCAGGTTCATTTCCCAATATCAGATCAACTACAGCCTCTCCTCTAGTTGGTTTATCTGCATATTGCGTCAGGAAACCTTCCTGAACACACCTAACAAACTCCACCCCATCTAAACCCCTTGCTCTAAGGAGATGCCAGTCAATATTAGGAAAGTTAAAATCACCCATCACAACAACCCTATTATTATTGCACCGTTCATGAATCTGCCTCCCTATCTGCTCCTCGATGTCTCTGTTACTATTGGGGGGTCTATAAAAAACACCAAGTAGAGTTATTGCCCCCTTCTTGTTTCTGACTTCCACCCACAATGACTCAGTAGACAATCCCTCCATGACTTACTGCTTTTCTGCAGCCGTGATACTATCACTGATTTGTAATGCCACTCCCCCACGTCTTTTGCCACCCTCCCTGTGCTTTTTGAAACATCTAAAGCTTGGCAAACTCAACAGCCAGTCCTGCCCCTGAGACATCCAAGACTATGTAATGGCCACAATGTCATAGTTCCACGTCTTGATACACACTCTTAAGCTCATCCACCCTGTTTATGATACTCCTTGCATTAAAATAGACACATCTCCAACCACATGGCTGAGTGCATCTCTGCTCTATCATCTGCTTATCCTTCCTCACAAACCCCCTACAAACTATCTCTACTTGTACGCCAATGGCCCCATCCTCTGCCTCTTCACTTTGGTTCCCACTCCTTGCAAATCTAGTTTAAATCCTCCCCAATAGCATGAGCAAACTTTCCAACCTCACAATCTCTAACTGTGCCACGAGTAAGCAAACAGCATTCAAAACTGAAGAATTAACAAAAAAATTAACAAAATAAAAGAAATTGTTGCAAACATGGTCAAAATAAATATTTTAACAAGATTTATAGTTGTGTGCTATTACATAACAACAAGGTTTTATTATAATTTGGAATAGTATAGCAAATGAGGATATCCTTGGGAGTGCATGAAGGATCTCATGTCGACACGGAGAAGGAATGGTATAAAAGATGATATTTATTTCAAGAAACAAAGCAATCAAACCACTAACTACTTTAACTATTTTTAAAATTGTAGTCAATGAAACCATAACCAGGTTTATGTGCTACAAAACTCACAAAATGGAAAGAGTGAATTAAGTTAAATTAAATAAACTTAGCTCTTTAGCAAAGAGGAAAACATTAGAAGTTAGATTAAAGATAACCTTCCATCTCAGCCATGATTACATCAATTTCTTTCAGCTGGTTTGCAATTTCTTCAATGTACTTCCCAGTCCTGAATTCTATTCCATCTATAACAGTGCAATCTTCAGCCCCAGTGAAATCCTGCAGTTCTATCTCTTCAGAAGCTGCCACATTCCAGTTGGATAACTGAAAAAAAACTTGATTGATCAAACAGAATGTTACATAAATGCTAAAATCAACAAAAAAATTAATTTACATTCATTTGTGAATATACAGTAAGGCAAGCACAGGCTTCAGAGTCCCTCAAACCTGCTCAACAATTAATAAGATCATAGTTGTGTTTCCAGTTCATTTTCCCACCAGATTCTCATATCACTAAAAGTCTTTATGTACAAAAATCTACTTACATTAGGCTTGAAAGCACCTACTGACTGAGCATCCATGGTATCTGAGGCAAAGAATTCCATGGAATTACAAACTTCTAAATCAGAAATTTCTCTTCACCTCAACTCTAAATATCCAGTTCCCTATACTGAGATCATGTCGCCAAGTTTTATTTTGTCCAGCTCGAGGAAATGGCTTCTTAGGTTTTGTCTCTCTCAGAATTTTAGATATCTCAATATGTTCATTCCATTCTACTCAATTTTTCGTTGGGAAATCAATTTAGCAAATCTATACTATACTGCTTCCAAGGCAAATGTATCCTTCTTTAGGTACATAGTTCTCCAAATGATGTTTCCCCAAACTCCTACATACACAGCAGCACCTTCTTACTTGTGTACGCTAAATCTCTTACAATGAAGGCGAACTATTTTCTGAACAGCGAGAAAGTCCGGAAATCAGAGGTGCAAAGGGACTTGGGAGTCCTCATGTAGGATTCCCTAAAGGTTAACTTACAGGTTGAGTCAGTGGGGTGAAAGGCAAATGCAACGCTAACATTCATTTCAAGAGGACTAGAATATAAGAGCAAGGATATCATGTTGAGGCTTTATAATGTATTTATCAGACTGTACTTGGAGTATTGTCAGCATTTCTGGGCCCCTTATCTTCGAAAAGATGTTCTGGCATTGGAGAAGGTCCAGAAGAGGTTCATGAGAATGATTCCAGGAATGAAAAGGTTAACACCTGTGGTGTGTTTGATGGCTCTCGGCCAGTACTTGCTGGAGTTTAGAAGAATGAGGGGATCTGATTGTAACCTGTTGAATGTTGAAAGCCTAGATGAGTGAATGTTTCCTATAGTGGGTGAATCTAGGGACCAGAGGACACAGCCTCAGAATCGAGGCACGTCCATCTAGAACAGAGATGAGGATGAATTTCTTTAGCTCGTGGGTGGTGAATCTGGAATTCATTGCCAAGGATAGCTGTTTTGACCAAATCATTGAATACATTTAAAGAGGATGTTGATGGTGTCTTGGTTAGTAAGGGTCACAAAGGTTACTAGGAGAAAGGAGGAAAATAGGATTGAGAGCGCTAATAAATCAACCATGACGGAATGGCAGAGCAGACTTGATGAGCCAAGTGCCCCAATTCTGCACCTATGTCTTATGATTTAAATCAGCCATGAAAGGATGGTGGAATAGACTTAATGGGCCAAATGGCCTGATTCTGCTCCTATGACCTACAGCCTTATTATACCATTTTCCATTTTCATAATGTAAAAGTGTTAACACACCATTTTCTTTCTTTTGCACAATTACATTTTAAATCTTCTAAATTAACATACCAGGATCCCACTGTATTCAAATATTTATCAGTTTTTCAAGAATGAAAAATTACTTTGTTGTTTTTGTTCTTCCTCTTGCTTTGCCACATTATACACCATCTGCTACATACTGATTATTCTGCTTAACTAGCCTATATGATTTTCCAGTGAGTGGTGGGTGTGTGGAACACCCTGCCAGGGGTAGTGGTAGAGGCAGATACATAAGGGGCTTTAAGAAACTCTTAAATAGACACATTGGTGATAGAAAAATGGAGGAAGAGGTTAGAGCGATCTTAGAGTAGGTTAAAAGTTTGGCAGAACATCATTGGCTGAAGGGCCTGTAATGAGCTGTAATGTTCTATGTTCTATGAATTTGTAGATTTTTGTATCCTCCTCAGTGCTCACTTTTTCATGCAGATACGAATCATCAGTTTAAATTACACTGACTTATCGGCAAAACAGTCATCATGCTGAAAGTTTAACTCTGTTTCTGCCTCCACAGATTCTATTTAAGCAGAAAATGTAGAGCATTTTCTGGTTTTAATTTTGGTTACAATACTCCGTCTTTTTATTTTAGGCATCACTTTAATTCAGGCAAGTGGAGCACATGTGTGCGCATTTTTGACTTCTTCCTTGGCCAATTATGAAATGATTCACTCATTGCAGGATATTCAGCCTCGGACCAACTCCAGAAGATCAGCTGTATTTAAGTGATTAGTCCGCTTACATTTGTAGTCTATGGAAACCCCCAGTATATCAATGGTGGGTCTCTCAACAATGGGAATGTCACTGAAGATTAAGGGAAGGCAGCACCATCCTGTTATGGCTGTAATGAGATCCCTTCAATTGAGAGGCTCTGAAACCATTGTTAATTTCTGTTAATAATTCCAAATATATATCTTTTTAGGAAAGGTTATTGTTATAAATGGCAGAAGATTTTGATATTGGGCATTGGAATTTGGTTTAATGTCTTGGAAACCACTAGCAGTATTGAAATGGAATTCAATGTTGTTTTAGTAATAACCTCCTTCACCATTTAGTAATAAGACTGCTGCCACTGCAACAAAATCATTATCATTACTTTTTATATTCATGCTTAGGATTTTAATAAGAAAGCATCCTCCTCTTAACTGCAGCACAAAACAGAAACTGAGAATTAATGTTCTGTGATCTGGAATGTGATGAGAGTACTGCAATATCTTCCAACAAAATAATTCAAATAAATAACACCATATGAAACATTAACTTTCTTTGTGACATATTCAAGCTATACTAATTCTACACACAACAGATTCTACAGATGCTGAAAATCCAAAGGATTTCCCGGTGGCCATTCTGACATGTTGGTTCGTGGCCTCCTCTACTGCCACAATGGGACCACTCTCAGTTTGGAGAAGAACATTTCATATTCCGTTTGGGTAGCCTCCAAGCTGACTGCATGAACACTGATTTCTCCAATTTCTGGTAATTTCTCCCTCTTCCTCTCCCCCTTCTCTCCCTATAAATTCATTTCACTCAAACTGTTCCCATATCCTACAGACTGACTTTCAAGGACTTTTGTTTTTCTTTTTTTTTTGTATTTGCACAGTTTGTTGTCTTTTGCACATTGGTATTTTGTCTGTCCTGGTGGTCTTTCATTGCTTCTATTGTGTTTCTTATATTTACTATGAATGCCCACAAGAAAATGAATCTCTTAGTTGTGTATGGTGACACAGGTGTACTTTGATATAAAAAAATTACTTTGAACTTTGAAATTCCTCATTCTGGTTAGCCAGAATTCTGCCTATCACCTCCCTCTGGTGCTCCTTCTCCGTTCAGAATCAGAATCTGAATCAGGTTTATTATCACTGGCATGTGACGTGAAATTTGTTAACTTAGCAGCAGCAATTCAATGCAATACATAATCTAGCAGAGAGAAAAAATAATAAATAAAATAAAACAATAATAATAAATAAACAAGTAAATCAATTACATATATTGAATAGATTTTAAAAAGTGCAAAAACAGAAATACTGTATATTAAAAAAAAGTGAGGTAGTGTCCAAAGATTCAATGTCCATTTAGGAATCGGATGGCAGAGGGGAAGAAGCTGTTCCTGAATCATTGAGTGTGTGCCTTCAGGCTTCTGTACCTTCTACCTGATGGTAACAGTGAGAAAAGGGCATGCCCTGGGTGCTGGAAGTCCTTAATAATGGACGCTGCCTTTCTGAGACACCACTCCCTGAAGCTGTCCTGGGTACGTTGTAGGCTGGTACCCAAGATGGCGCTGACTAAATTTACAACATTTTGCAGCTTCTTTTGGTCCTGTGCAGTAGCCCCTCCGTACCAGACGTGATGCAACCTGTCAGAATGCTCTCCACGGTACAACTGTAGAAGTTTTTGAGTGTATTTTTTGACATTCCAAATTGCTTCAAACTCCTAATGAAGTATAACCACTATCTTGCCTTCTTTATAACTACATCAATATGTTGGGACCAGGTTAGATCCTCAGAGATCTTGACACCGAGGAACTTGAAGCTGCTCGCTTTCTCCACTTTCGATCCCTCTATGAGGACTGGCATGTGTTCCTTTGCCTTACCCTTCCTGAAGTCCACAATCAGCTCTTTCATCTTACTGACGTTGAGTGCCAGGTTGTTGCTGCGGCACCACTCCACTAGTTAGCATATCTCACTCCTGTACACCCTCTCGTCACCACCTGAGATTCTACCAACAATGGTTGTATCATCAGCAAATTTATAGATGGTATTTCTCCTATGGTCTGCTCTCCTCTCCTATCAGAGTGCTTCTTCTTTAACTCCTTACCTTCCCCACCTATCACGTCCCAGTATCTCACTGCACCCCACCCACCTTCCCCCTCACTAGATTTCACTTATCATCTTCCAGTTTGTAGTTCTTTCCATCCCCCCCCCCCACCACATCTTCTTATTCTGGCTTCTTCCCCCTTCCTTTCCAGTCCTGATGGAGACCTGAAACATTGATTCTTTCTCCATCACTATAGATGCTGCCTGACCTGCTGAGTTCCTCCAACATTGTGTGAGTGTACTAATTCTAAATTGCATACACCCACCAGAAATTATCTTCAAAGGTCTTTAATTTATATAACCAATAATAAAGCTAATTATAACTTAATGAGAATGCAAATTGCATCTTATTTTATTCCCAGCTATAAATAAACGATTGATTTAAGATGCCATCACAGAGAAAAATTGCCTTTTTACTTGTGCTACATGCTGCACTCATACCAAAGTTAAATTATTACTATTTTTAAACATAAATATTATATAGATTTTCTTAATTTAAGAAGTTTTCTTCTGTTTAAGAAAAGAATTAAACAGCTGTAATGTACTTGCAGATATATTACACTGAAGGTTAAGTAAAAGTTGGTTGTCGAAAGGATTGGTTCTTAAATCTTATTCTTCAAGCCAGAAGTTTATAATATAAAAATTGATTTGTTACAATTTGCAATTGTTCTCATATTCATGGACATGGATGGCTGCGGGGGATCAGACCTGGGAATTGAATGTACAAGGGTATACGTGCTATCGAAGGGACAGAAAGGTGGGCAGAGGGGGTGGGGTGGCCCTGTTGGTGAGGAATGAGATTCAGTCCCTTGCAAGGGGGGACATAGAATCAGAAGAAGTAGAGTCAGTGTGGATGGAACTGAGGCACAGTAAGGGCAAAAGGACCCTAATAGGTGTTATCTACAGGCCCCCAAACAGTAGCATGGATATTGGGTGCAAGTTGAATAGGGAGTTAACAATGGCATGTGGCAAAGGAAATGTCGCAGTAGTTATGGGGGATTTCAACATGCAGGTGAACTGGGAAAATCAGGTTGATACTGGACCCCAGGATAGGGAGTTTGTAGAGTGCCTACGGGATGCATTTTTGGAGCAGCTTGTATGAGAGCCGACCAGGGATAAGGCTATTCTGCATTTAGTGTTGTGCAATGAACAGGATTTGATAAGTGATCTTGAAGTAAAGGAGCCATTAGGAGGTAGTGACCATAACATGATAAGTTTTTATCTGCAAGTTGAGAGGAATAAGGGCAGATCAGAAGTGTCAGTATTGCGGTTGAACAAAGGAGACTATGGAGCCATGAGGGAGGAGCTGGCCAAAGTTGACAGGTCGGATATCCTAGCAGAAAAGACAGTGGAACAGCAATGGCAGGTATTCTTGGGAATAATGTACAAGGTGCAAAATCAGTTCATCCCCTGGAGAAGGAAGGATTCAAAGGGGGGAAAGTGGCCACAGTGGTTGACAAAGGAAGTCAGAGATAGCATAGCATTAAAAAAGAAGTATAACAGAGCTAAGGTGAGTGGGAAGACGGATGATTGGGAAATTTTTAAGGAGCAACAGAACTTAACTAAAAAGGCAATACGGGGAGAAAAAATGAGGTATGAATGCAAGCTAGCTAGGAATATAAAGGAGGATAGCAAAAGTTTTTTTAGGTATGTGAAGAGAAAGAAGATAGTTAAGAACAATGTTGGGCCCTTGAAGAATGAATTGGGAGAAATTGTTATGGAAAACAGAGAAATGGCAGACGAATTTAATAAGTACTTTGGATCTGTCTTCGCTAGGGAAGACACAAGCAATCTCCCAGATGTATGGATGGGCCAAGGACATAGGGTAACAGAGGAACTGAAACAGATTGAAACGGTGATGAGTAGACTGATGGGACTGAAGGCTAACAAATCCCCAGGTCCAGATGGTCTGCATCCTAGGGTACTAAAGGAGGTGGCTCTGGAAATTGCGGATGCGTTGGTGATCATTTTCCAATGTTCCTTAGATTCAGGATCAGTTCCTGAGGATTGGCTAATGGCTAATGTTATCCCACTTTTTAAGAAAGGAGGGAGGGAGAAAACAGAGAACTATCGCCCTGTTAGCCTAACATCAGTAGTGGGGAAGATGCTAGAGTCCATTACTAAAGATGAAATAGTGGCATATCTTGATAGCAGTGATAGGATTAGGCCGAGCCAGCATGGATTTACCAAGGGCAAATCATGCTTGACTAATCTATTGGAGTTTTTCGAGGATGTAACCAGGAAGATAGACGCAGGAGATCCAGTGGATGTGGTGTACCTTGACTTTCAGAAGGCATTCGATAAGGTACCACATAGGAGATTGGTGGGTAAAATCAGAGCTCATGATATTGGGGGGAGGATATTGACATGGATAGAAAACTGGTTAGCAGATAGAAAGCAAAGGGTAGCAGTGAATGGGTGTTTCTTGGAATGGCAGGTGGTAACTAGTGGGGTGCCACAGGGCTCGGTATTGGGACTACAGCTGTTTACGATTTACGTCAATGAGTTAGAGGAAGGCATTGTGAATAACATCAGCAAGTTTGCTGCTGATACTAAACTGGGTGGCAGTGTGACATGTGATGAGGATGTTAGGAGAATTCAAGGTGACTTGGATAGGCTGGGTGAGTGGGCAGAAACTTGGCAGATGGCGTTTAATGTGAATAAGTGTGAGGTTATTCACTTTGGGAGCAAGAACAGGAAGGCAGATTATTATCTGACAGGTGTGGAGTTAGGTAAGGGAGAAATACAAAGAGATCTAGGAGTACTTGTTCATCAGTCTCTGAAGGTGAATGAGCAAGTGCAGCAGGCAGTGAAGAAGGCTAATGGAATGTTGGCCTTTATTACAAAGGGAATTGAGTACAAGAGCAAGGAAATCCTTTTGCATTTGTACAGGGCCCTGGTGAGACCACACCTGGAGTATTGTGTGCAGGTTTGGTCTCCAGGGTTAAGGAAGGACATCCTGGCTGTGGAGGAGGTGCAGCGTAGGTTCACTAGGTTAACTCCTGGGATGTCCGGACTGTCTTACGCAGAGAGGTTAGAGAGACTGGGCTTGTACACGCTGGAATTAAGGAGATTGAGGGGGGATCTGATTGAGACCTATAAGATTATTAAGGGATTGGACAAGATAGAGGCAAGAAATATGTTCCAGATGCTGGGAGAGTCCAGTACCAGAGGGCATGGTTCAAGAATAAGGGGTAGGTCATTTAGGACAGAGTTGAGGAGGAACTTCTTCTCCCAGAGAGTTGTGGAGGTGTGGAACGCGCTGCCTCAGAAGGCAGTGGAGGCCAATTCTCTGGATGCTTTCAAGAAGGAGCTAGATAGGTATCTTATGGATGGGGGAATCAAGGGTTATGGGGACAAGGCAGGAACCGAGTATTGATAGTAGATGATCAGCCATGATCTCAGAATGGCGGTGCAGGCTCAATGGGCCGAATGGTCTACTTCTGCACCTATTGTCTATTGTCTATTCCAGTTCAAATGATAGCTAATACATTAAGTATGAATGAAACTTTAATCAAACAAACATTTATAAAGCATAAACTCAAAAGCAGTTTATGTGGATATCAAATCAAATAACCCACGTTTTTTATGCAAGGTGCAATGATCCCTTTGAGAATGACTAACTAATCAAATAAAGAGACATCCAGTAGACAATAACAAATCTTAGATAAATAAAGTTAGTTAAGAGAGTAATGAGTCATCAGTTGTTTATAGTGAATAGTTATCATTGGATCAGCTACCTATTATACTTGCCTTCTGAGACTGTATTTCAATGATGGAACAGCAAGGCAAGAGATGAGTAAATTCATCTAATGTACTTGCTTCTGTTTACCCCTAATAACACTGGAGAGCAAATTTTTCTTTTGAAAGTGTTGCTCCGCCAGAAAAGTTTTGTGGTTATGATAGAGCACTTGAAGCTGAATACAAATATAATGTCAGCCTACTTCCATCACACCCAAATTTGGAGAAACCAGAAATCAACTTTTATTGATTGTAATGCATTTAATTGCATAACAGTGCTGATGCTTTGCAATAGTCCAAGTAAGCTAAAAGTGATTTCCAGTTGTACTCATCCTGAGGCTTCTCACTTAAAGTGCCAACAATAATTAGCCAGAATTGATGGATTCCAGTTGCCCTGATACCATTTCTCCATGATCGCAATGTCCTGGTGAAACCTTTCACCATGTTCGTCACTGACAGTGCCATGATTTGCACACACGTTACACTTCATGGCTTTGTATGCTCAAAGCATATTGTTAACCAGTTACACATAGTCTGGTGCTCTGTAGTTGTCAAGAAAATTTTCAACAACATATTTGAATGTCTTCCATGCGATTTTCTCCGGTCCCATTAGAAGTTCTTAAAATTGCCTGTCATTGATGAATTGTTTGATTTGTGGACCAACAAAAATTCCTTCCTAAATCTTGACACCAGTAATTCTGGGAAACGTCTGACTCAAATATTGAAATCCTTCAGATAAATTTTTGTGCCTAGTGACCACATAATTCTGCTTTTGCCTTTGACAAACCCAAGTCTCTGACCAGGTTATTAAACTCAGATTGAGTTATCAGATGAGGCTCATTCAACGTATAAGAAACCGTGTCGCTTTCCATTTCTGGCTCGTGCATTATGGTCTCTTCATCTGCCTCCTCTAGACTCCATGTCTTGGTACTGGAAGACTATCTTTATGCGACATAGGTCTCATGGCTGAATGAAGAATGGGGTATTCAATAGATATCTTGTTTCTAGCAGAGAAACCAGACACATTGGTCATACAGAAATAGCAGTCTGTCACATGATCCTTCTGCTCTCGCCATATCATCAGGACAACAAATGGCACTGACTTCCGAGTACCTCTGAGCCACACTCTAAGATCAACAGTGCATGTTGTGCAACGAATATGAGACGCCCTGGCTTTGTTTTGGTTGCCAGTTTTACAACCAAAGTAGAGCTCATAGGCTTTCTTAATAAGAGGAGTCATGCTTTGTCTTTTGAGATTTAAGTGTATACTTGTCACAAATACAATAGAAAGTATCGCGGCTGTGGCAACTTGGTGAGACATTTCGCTATCACAAATACTCCTGAAAATACAATTACTTTATTATAATGAGTACATACAATATGCTAAACATGTAGACCACATGCATCAATATGAGCACAAACCGATATAGTTATAAACGCAATGCATAGAACAGTGAGTGTGAGTTGCTTTTATAGCCTTTCTAAAACCTGTCCTGCCGTGCAGCATCCACCCTACCTAAGCATGCCCAGGCATGCCTGAATAAGACAGAAAATTTTTCGGCTGACATTATGGGCAACATTTTATTTAACTTGAATTATGAATTGAAATAACAAATAAAGGCGATTTTTTTTTAAAATGGAGAGTGATAGGGAAAATTCAAGGTGATTTTCATGATAGCAGCCCGAAGTCCATAAGATGCAGCCCAAAGTCCATAAGATACAGCCAAAAGTATTCAACAAAAATCTTTGTTGTCCAGTGTAACCAAACTCAAATATCTGTCCAAGGACGTTTTATTGGTTTGTAATGTGTACTGTGAACCTACCTTGTTTTTCTGGCCTTGAATTTTGCCACCATCTTGTTTTTCTAGCATAAATGAATGAGCAAGTTTGTCAGAATCATTAATTTGCTTCAGCATTTTTTCCAAATCCTGCAATAAATTTTCTGCCTGAAAAATATCTGAAGAAAAAGATTTTGATTTAATCTTATATGACAATAGAATATCTATATGCTTGTACTAATATATTTGAATAAAATGCACATATGAGGATGATTCAAGAGTATGGATAAAAATAAGAATTGTTTTTGTATTTTTAACTGTTAACTGCATTTCATTTTTAAAATATTTAATTCCATGAGTAATTGCATTTTATTGTGAAACATTATAATACATTTTGCCAGGCCATCACCTCCACATGAGAGACAAAGCAGAAATTAATTAGTGTTTGCAGACAAATATTAGGCTCACGCATAGGACTTGAATTTAATAAACTATGTATAGAAAGCTCTTTCTCACATTTGGCACAATCCCGGAACAAACCATGCAATATATTTTGATAAATACTGTTCAATCCTTACAGAAGACTGTATGCATTTTCCATGCACTTCTCACCTTTTCCTAAATTATATGAAAGGAAGAAGTCCCAACAAAAAGAAAGCAAGTCAACATAATGGCAGGAAATGAAGTTTTTGTTAGAAAATACCTGTCTTCTGGTTTATAACTGCCAAACTAGAAATAAGTCTCTATAAGAATTACAGGGAGAGTTTCCTAAGTTGATAAAGCATGTCACCGCTATGCCCAGTGTTCTCACGCTCACAAAATCATTCAATGTATTTTGTAATGTCTTGTGTTTATGAACTGACATTCATACATAGAAGCCAGTCAGAATTACCTCACGGTGGCATTCTTTAATTTACCACAATGTCTGCAAGCACCGAGACATCAGGAGGTAGATTCAGAGATTTCACAGTGCATAATCATGTTGATGACAGTACCAAATTCTGTTAGCAAAGGTCTGGCTCTGCACTGCTATCCCTATGATCATTTGGTTGCCATCATTGACTCTTACAACGTTAACTTAGTGTGATGACTTTGTCTGCTTGTTGTCTTTATTATTCTGTGGAAAAGGAAATTAAGATCTTGACAACATTGACTGATATCAATCTTTGTTGTAATGCATGTGTGAAAAGTATTTTGGTTGAGGTATCAGCTGATCATTATGCTAATCTAAAAGGAAATAAAAACAGAAAGACTTAAGGAAGTAATGATCTTGATGGCAAGTGGTCATCCTATCTCCATTTTACTGATTAGCTGAAGATAATCTTACAATAGTTTCTGTAACTCTGTAGTAATACACAAAAATGTTGGAGGAACTCAGCAGGTCTTGATGAAAGGCTTTGACCCAAAAATTCGACTGATTATTCCTTTTCATAGTTGCTGCCTGACCTGCTGAGTTTCTCCAGCATTTTGTGTCTGTTACTCTGAATTTCCAGTATATGCAGAATTTCTTGAGTTTCTATGACTATAACTGGCTGTGTGCTGATCTGGAACCTCCAGAGGTAGCTCTCCTTAATTGGGTCAGTATGCATAAATCTGAAGAGGACAACATATTGATGGGAATAGAGAATCTGACAATGGCACATTAAGTTTGATGTGACATGCATTCTTTCATTTTCAGGTATAATACTTTAATGAAGTAATTTGGTGTATATTTCATAGAAAAAAGAAAAGTATAACACAGAAACTGACTCTTCAGCTTAGCTTGTCCGGGCTCACATGGCTGATACCAATTTATACTAATTCCATCTGCTTGTACATAGTCTATATCCCTTCATTTTCTCTATGTTCACATGTCTGTCTAAATGCTTTTAAAACATTGCTATCATATAAAGGAAAATGATTCCTTTTTTTCGATAAGGAGGATTACAAAATTAAACTAGCCTTTAATAAGACCATAAATTTACAAGACCAGATTGATCAGAATAGATAACCCCAGGAGATCCATGAATAAGTGGCAAGTTGGATTCAAAATTGATTCATTGGCAGTTGCCTATATGACCAGTAGGTTATTTGCAATGTTTTTCCACAGGGCTCAATTCTAATATCCTTGTTATTTTTGAACATGTAACCAACTTAGACTTACATTCAAGAAGCATGATTAAAAGGTTTGCTCATGCTATAACTAGCTGTGTGATTAACAATGAAGAGATAAGCCTGAGGTATAGGAAGAAATAATAAACTGGTTCAGTGGGCAATGAAACATAATCCACTGAGAGAAGCATGAGGTAACACGTTTGGGGGAAGGAAAACAAGGCAATGGAATACAAAATAATAGGATATTGATAATAAGCATGAGCAGATGTAATCCATAGAAGTAATCTATTGTCACAGAATCCTATAATTTCCCCCAAAAGAGGATTTGGATCCAATTCTTGGGTGGTGTAAGGAGCCAAGCAACCTCCTTTCATACCATAAAATTTTAATGATAAGAGACTTATGCTGACAACATGTTCTATGGGGTTCAGTGTTAATTTCCTATGAGAAATTAAAAACATTTCTTTGAAGAAGTAACATGCTGTGGATAAAGATGAATCACCAGATTTTCAGAGGTAACATATTGGCATGGAGTGAAGATTGGCTGGCAGTAAAAAAGGCATAAATGATTGGTTGTGACTGATAAGCTACTGTAAAACGAATTGTAAACTTCTCAAGGTTCACATCAATGACTTGTATGAGGGCACCAAATTGGCTAGGGACTCATGATATGTCAGAAAGTAAGCAGTCAGGAGGCCACAAAGTATAAAATTATGTTAAATAAGTTGAGCAAAGATCTGGTAAATGGAGTATCATGTGGAAAAATGTAAAATAGTTCATTTTGTTAAGAAAAATAAAGAAGCAGAAGCACATTATAAGTAATCCCCATATTATTAGGGAAGAGGAATCAAAATCAGAATCAGGTTTAATATCACTGGCAGATGTCATGAAATTTGTTAACTTATCAGCAGCAGTACAATGCAATACATGATAAATAAAAAAATAAATCAATTACAGTAAGTATATATATGTATAGGAAAGAGTTCAGTTAAAAATAGTGCAAAAAAAAATTAAAAAGTGAGGTAGTATTCATGGGTCAATGTCCATTTAGAAATCAGATGGCAGAGAGGAAGAACCTGTTCCTGAATCGGTGAGTGTGTGCCTTTAGGCTTCTGTACCTCTTTCCTGACAGTTGCAATGAGAAGAGCGCATGTCCTGGTGATGGGTGTCCTTAATAATAGACACTGCCTTTTTCACACATCACTCCTTGGAGATGTCTCGAATATTACAGAGGATAGTGCCGATGACGGAGCTGACTAATTTTACAACTTTCTGTAGCTTTTTTCTGTCCTGTGCAGGAGCAACCCCCCCCCCCCCCACACCGCCCCATACCAGACTGTTACGCAGCCTGTCAGAATGTTCTCCATGATACATTTGTAGAAGTTTTCGAGTGCATTAGGTGACAAACCAAATTTCCTCAAACTCCTAATGAAATATAGCCGCTGTCTTGCCTTCTTAATAGCTGCACCGATATGTTGGGACCAGGTTAGATCCTCAGGGATATTCTGATCCCTCTATAAGGATTGGTTTGTATTCCCTTGTCTTACCCTTTCTGAAGTCGTAAATCAGTTCTTTGGTCTTACTGACATTGAGTGCAAGGTTGATGCTGTGACACCACTAAACTAGCTGGTATGTCTCACTCCTATATGTCCTCTCGTCTCCATCTGAGATTCTGCCAACAGTGGTTGTATCATCAGAAAATTTATAAATGGCCCCTGAGCTATGCCTAACCACAGCGCCATGGGTATAGAGAGAGTAGAGCTGTGGGCTAAGCACACTTCCCTGAGGTGCACAAGTGTTGATCATCAGCAAAGAGGAGGTGGTATTATCAATCTGTGTTCTTCCGGTTAGGAAGTCAAGGATCCAAATGCAGGGGGAGATACAGAGGCGCAGGTTCTATAGCTTTTCAATAAGGACTCTAGGATGGTCGTGTTAAACGCTGCGCTATAGTCAATGAATTGCATCCTGACATAGGTGTTTGTATTGTCCAGATGATCTAAGGCCCCATGAAGAGTCTTTGCAATTACATCTGCCATAGACCTATTGTGGTAATAGGCAAATTAAAGTGGGTCCAGGTCCTTGCTGATTCAGGAGTTAATTCTCGCCATGACCAACATCTCAAAGCATTTCATCACCGTAGATGTGAGTTCTACTGGACGATAATCTTTAAGGCAGCTCTCACTACTCTTCTTGGGCACTGGTATAATTGCTGTCCTTTTGAGGTACTTAATGAATACTTTGCCTCAGTATCCACCAGGGAAAAAGACCTTGGCAATTGTGGGGATGACTTACAGTGGACTGAAACACTTGACCATATAGACATTAAGAAAGAGGCTGTGCTGGAGCTTTTGAAAAGCATTAAGTTAGATAAGTCACTGGGACCAGATGAGATATACCCCAAGCTACTGTGGGAAGCGAGGAAAGAGACTGCTGAGCCTCTTCTGATGATCTTTGCATTCTCAACAAGGACGGGAGAAGTACCGGAGGGTTGGAGGTTTACAAATGTTGTTCCCTTTTTCAAGAAAGGGAGTAGAGACAACCCAGTGAGTCTGACTTCAGTGGGTGGTCGAGTTGAAGATCCTGAGAGGCAGGATTTATAGAAACAAAGAAACATAGAAAATAGGTGCAGGAGTAGGCCATTCAGCCCTTCAAGCCTGCACCGCCATTCAGTATGATCATGGCTGATCATCCAACTCAGAACCCTGTACCAGCCTTCCCTCCATATCCCCTGATCCCTTTAGCCACAAGGGCCATATCTAACTCCCTCTTAAATATAGCCAATGAACTGGCCTCAACTATTTCCTGTGGCAGAGAATTTCACAGATTCACCACTCTCTGTGTGAAGGAAGTTTTTCCTAATCTTGGTCCTAAAAGGCTTCCCCTTTATCCTCAAACTGTGACCCCTCGTTCTGGACTTCCCCAACATCGGCAACAGTCTTCCTGCATCTAGTCTGTCCAATCCCTTTAGGATGTTATACGTTTCAATAAGATCCCCCCTCAATCTTCCAAATTCCAACGAGTATAAGCCTAGTCAATCCAGTCTTTCCTCATATGAAAGTCCTGCCATCCCAGGAATCAATCTGGTGAACCTTCTTTGTACTCCCTCTATGACAAGAATGTCTTTCCTCAGATTAGGGGACCAAAACTGCACACAATACTCCAGGCAGCATCTCTAGGAAGAGGTACAGTCAACGTATCAGGCCGAGACCCTTCGTCAGGATTAAATGAAGGAAGAGTTAGTAAGAGATTTGAAAATGGGAGGGGGAGGGGGAGATCCAAAATGATAGGAGAAGACAGGAGGGGGAGGGATGGAGCCAAGAGCTGGACAGGTGATTGGCAAAGGGGATACGAGAGGATCACGGGACAGGAGGCCCAGGGAGAAAGACGGGGGGGGGGGAACCCAGAGGATGGGCAAGGGGTATAGTCAGAGGGACAGAGGGAGAAAAAGGAGAGTGAGAGAAAGAATGTGTGTATAAAAATAAATAATGGATGGGGTACGAGGGGGAGGGGGGGCATTAGCGGAAGTTAGAGAAGCCACTGTTCATGCCATCAGGTTGGAGGCTACCCAGACGGAATATAAGGTGTTGTTCCTCCAACCTGAGTGTGGCTTCATCTTTACAGTAGAGGAGGCCGTGGATAGACATGTCAGAATGAGAATGGGATGTGGAATTAAAATGTGTGGCCACTGGGAGATCCTGCTTTCTCTGGCGGACAGAGCGTAGGTGTTCAGCAAAGCGGTCTCCCAGTCTGCGTCGGGTCTCGCCAATATATAGAAGGCCACATAGGGAGCACTGGATGCAGTATATCACCCCAGCTGACTCACAGGTGAAGTGTCGCCTCACCTGGAAGGACTGTCTGGGGCCCTGAATGGTGGTAAGGGAAGAAGTGTAAGGGCATGTGTAGCACTTGTTCCGCTTACAAGGGTAAGTGCCAGGAGGGAGATCAGTGGGGAGGGATGGGGGGGACGAATGGACAAGGGAGTCGCGTAGGGAGCGATCCCGGCGGAAAGCCGGGGGGGGGTGGGGGAAGGAAGGATGTGCTTAGTGGTTGGATCCCGTTGGAGGTGGCGGAAGTTACGGAGAATAATATGTTGGACCCGGAGGCTGGTGGGGTGGTAGGTGTGGACCAGGGGAACCCTATTCCTCGTGGGGTGGCAGGAGGATGAAGTGAGAGCAGATGTCCAGCTCTTGGCTCTATCCCTCCCCCTCCTGGCTTCTCCTATCATTTTGGATCTTCCCCTCCCCCTCCCACTTTCAAATCTCTTACTAACTCTTCCTTCAGTTAGTCCTGACGAAGGGTCTCGGCCTGAAATGTCGACTGTACCTCTTCCTAGAGATGCTGCCTGGAGTATTATGTGCAGTTTTGGTCCCCTAATCTGAGGAAAGACATTCTTGCCATAGAGGGAGTACAAAGAAGGTTCACCAGATTGATTCCTGGGATGGCAGGACTTTCATATGAGGAAAGACTGGATCGACTAGGCTTATACTTGTTGGAATTTAGAAGATTGAGGGGGGGATCTTATTGAAAGGTATAAAATCCTAAAGGGATTGGACAGACTAGATGCAGGAAGATTGTTCCCGATGTTGGGGAAGTCCAGAACGAGGGGTCACAGTTTGAGGATAAAGGGGAAGCCATTTCACGCACATCTGCTCTCACTCCATCCTCCCGCCACCCCACTGTGAATAGGGTTCCCCTGGTCCTCAACTACCACCCCACCAGCCTCCAGGTCCAACATATTATTCTCCATAACTTCCGCCGCCTCTAACGGGATCCAACCACTAAGCACATCCTTCCTTCCCCCACCACCCCCCCCGGCTTTCCGCCGGGATCGCTCCCTACGCGACTCCCTTGTCCATTCGTCCCCCCCATCCCTCCTCACTGATCTCCCTCCTGGCACTTATCCTTGTAAGCGGAACAAGTGCTACACATGCCCTTACACTTCCTCCCTTACCACCATTCAGGGCCCCAGACAGTCCTTCCAGGTGAGGTGACACTTCACCTGTGAGTTGGCTGGGGTGATATACTGCGTCCAGTACTCCCGATGTGGCCTTCTATATATTGGCGAGACCCGACGCAGACTGGGAGACCGTTTTGCTGAACACCTACTCTCTGTCCGCCAGAGAAAGCAGGATCTCCCAGTGGCCACACATTTTAATTCCACATCCCATTCCCATTCTGACATGTCTATCCACGGCCTCCTCTACTGTAAAGATGAAGCCACACTCAGGTTGGAGGAACAACACCTTATATTCCGTCTGGGTAGCCTCCAACCTGATGGCATGAACAGTGACTTCTCTAACTTCCGCTAATGCCCCACCTCCCCCTCATACCCCATCCGTTATTTATTTTTATACACACATTCTTTCTCTCACTCTCCTTTTTCTCCTTCTGTCCCTCTGACTATACCCCTTGCCCATCCTCTGGGTTCCCCCTCCCCTTTCTCCCCGGGCCTCCTGTCCCATGATCCTCTCGTATCCCCTTTGCCAATCACCTGTCCAGCTCTTGGCTCCATCCCTCCCCCTCCTGTCTTCTCCTATCATTTTGGATCTCCCCCTCCCCCTCCCATTTTCAAATCTCTTACTAACTCTTCCTTCAGTTAGTCCTGACGAAGTGCCTTGGCCTGAAACGTCGACTGTACCTCTTCCTAGAGATGCTGCCTGGCCTGCTGCATTCACCAGCAACTTTGATGTATGTTGCTTGAATTTCCAGCATCTGCAGAATTCCTGTTGTTTGCACAATACTCCAGGTGTGGTCTCACCAAGGCCTTGTACAACTGCAGTAGTACCTCCCTGCTCCTGTACTCGAATCCTCTTGCTATAAATGCCAGCATACCATTCGCCTTTTTCACCGCCTGCTGTACTTGCATGCCCACTTTCAATGACTAGTGTATAATGACACCCAGGTCTCATTGCACCTCCCCTTTTCCTAATCGGCCACCATTCAGATAATAATCTGTTTTCCTGTTTTTGCCACCAAAGTGGATAACCTCACATTTATCCACATTAATTTGCATCTGCCATGAATTTGCCCACTCACATATCCTATCCAAGTCACCCTGCATCCTCTTAGCATCCTCCTCACAGCTAACACTGCCGCCCAGCTTCGTGTCATCCGCAAACTTGGAGATGCTGCATTTAATTCCCTCATCTAAGTCATTAATATACATTGTAAACAACTGGGGTCCCAGCACTGAGCCTTGCGGTACCCGCAATTATGGGTAATTGGAAAGACATAATCTGATTAGGGATAGTTAGCATGGCATGCCTTACGAGCCTGATTGAATTCTTTGAGGATGTAACAAAACACTTTGATGAAGATAGAGCAGTGGATGTAGTGTATATGGATTTCGGTAAGGCACTTGATAAGGTTCCCCATGCAGAAAGTAAGGAGGCATGCGATCCAAGGATCCAGAATTGTCTTGCCCATAGATGTGGAGGTCGATGACCAGTGGTGTTCTGCAGGGATCTGTTCTAGGACCACTCCTCTTTGTGATTTTTATAAATGACCTGGATGAAGAAGTAGAAGGATGGGTCAGTAAGTTTGCTGATGACATAAATGTTGGGGGTGTTGTGGATGGTCTGGAGGGTTGTCAGAGGTTACAGTGGGATATCGATAGGATAGAGAACTGGGCTGTGAATTGGCAGATGGACTTCAACCCAGGTAAGTGTGAAGTGGTTCCTTTTGGTAGGTCAAATTCGAAGACAGAATATAATATTAATGGTAAGACTCTCGGCAGTGTGGAGGATCTGAGAGATCTTGGAGTCTGTGTCCATTGGACACTCAGAGATGCTGCACAGGTTGACAGTGTTGTTAAGAAGACTTATGTTTTGTTACAGCTATATAGGACCCTGGTCAGACCCCATTTGGAGTACTGTGTTCAGTTCTGGTCACCCCACTACAGGAAGACGTGGATACTATAGAGAGTGCAGAGGAGATTTACAAAGATGTTGCTTGGATTGGAGGGCGTACCTCATGAGAATAGGTTGAGTGAACTTGACCTTTTCTCCTCAGAACGACGGAGGACGAGAGGTGACCTGATAGAGGTGTATAAGATGATGAGGGGCATTGATTGTGTGGATAGCCAGAGGCTTCTTTCCAGGGCTGAAATGGCTAACATAAGGGGGCATAATTTTAAGGTGCTTGGAAATCGGTACCAAGGGGTTGTCAGGGGTAAGTTTTTCACACAGAGAGAGGTGGGTGCGTGGAATGCTTTTCTGGCGGCGGTGGTGGAAATGGATTCAATAGAGTCTTTTAAGAGCCTCTTAGATAGGCGCCTGCAGGCAGTTACAAAGGTGCGAGAGACTGTCATCAGAGACTTCTTGTTTGCTGATGACTGCGCACTCAACACCAGCACAGAGCAGGAGATGCAGCATGAAATGGACTGCTTCTCACAAGCCTGCGACAACTTCGGTCTCACTATCAGCACCAAAAAGACCGAAGTTATGTACCAGCCTGCCCCAGGAAAGCCATACCAGGAGCTGCGCATCACGGTGAAGGGCCAGAACCTTCAGGCAGTCGACAACTTCACCTACCTGGGCAGCATACTCTCTCGCGCAATGAACATAGACGCTGAGGTCAACAACAGGATTGCCAAAGCCAGCGCCGCCTTTGGGAGACTCCGTGAGAACGTCTGGGAGGGGAGAGGACTCAGCCTTACCACCAAGCTGAAGGTCTACTGTGCAGTGGTCCTTACCACCCTCCTTTATGCCAGCGAGACCTGGACTGTCTACAGCAGACACGCCAAACAGCTCAACCACTTTCACCTGAGCTGTCTCCGCAGACTCCTCCACATCAGGTGGCAGGACAAAGTCCCCAACACGGAAATCCTGGAACGAGCTGGGCTCCGCAGCGTCTACACCCTCCTGCTGAAAGCCCAAGCCAGGTGGGCTGGACATGTGGTCAGAATGCCAGATAGCCGATTGCCTAAGCAGCTGCTGTACGGAGAACTGTGTCAGGGCAAGCGCTCAGTCGGGGGGCAGAAGAAACGTTACAAAGACTGCCTTAAAGCGTCCCTCAAAGGCCTGGGTGTCAACATCAACACGTGGGAGACGCTTGCCCTCGACCATCCAGCTTGGCACAGAAAGATCACCACAGGAGCCCATGCAGCTGAAGTCAGGTGTATCATCGAGGCACAACGAAAGCGTGCTGTGTGCAAGGCCCGAGCAGCATCCACTGCCACGACAGCACCCACCCACTTGTGTCCCACATGTGGGCGAGCCTTCAGGGTCTGGATTGGCCTCATCAGTCACCTCCGGACCCACAGCCACCAATCTCCCATTTGACTTTGAAGCCATGGTCATTTTCGACTACGAAGGACGAACAACAACAACAAGAAGATAGGTACATGGAGCTTAGAAAAACAGAGGGCTATGCGGTATGGAAATTCTACGCAGTTTCTAGAGTAGGTTACATGGTTGGCACAACATTGTGGGCTGAAGGGCCTGTAACGTGCTGCAGATTTCTATGTTTCTATGTTTTGAAGCAGCTGAGAACTACCAACTATAGCAGTGAGAGATTGAAAATATCTTTGAATACAGTGTCTCTGTTCATAGAAAACAATCCATATTGCAATTTTATGTTATCTGCACATATGCCAAGACAATGTGGATTGGAGAAAAAAAATAAACTTTGCACTTATTAATTTTACTTGTCACATAAATTCCATGACAGCAAACTGGGTCGTAGACTGAATTACGAATTCTGTAAAGGCAAATTTCTGTTACCCAAATGGTGGTATTGCAGGAATCACTTGTTTCTAACTGTTGAAAGATTGTTGAAAGTCACCCCTCTAGGATGCAGAGAGATCCAAATGCTTCAGTACAAGATTCACAAAGGGATAAGACAAATAATTAGGAAAGCTAGTAGGATGTTTTTATTTATTGCTAAAGGAATTGCATACCTTGTTAATTGAAGAAAGGTTGGATAGTTTAGGGCTGTATCTGCTGGAGTTCAGAAATGAGGACTTTATTAAATCTTGAAGGGTCTTGACAGGGTCGATCTGGCAAGGTTGTTTCCTCTTAGATAAAACTCAGGTTTAGAGGCCACTGGTGTCATGAATCCTTGGAACTCTGAATATGTAGGGATAGATTATATACTGGGATGAAAGGTGAATGGTGAGTGCAAATGCATGAGAATATAGAGTAGAAGCTATTAATAGATCAGTCGTGATTTCATCAAATGGCAATGAGGCTTGAGGGCTATGTGCTTATGTTGGTATGAATATGAAATTGAATAAAATGAGACCAAAACACGAGTTACATGCACTAATTTTTTAAGGAATTAAATGCACTAGATATAACTATTTCATTTATCTATTAGGAAAACATTATCAAATATAATATCACAAGCTCTGAAAAAACTAACTATGAAATGAAGAGGAACCAGAAGGTAATTTCTTATTTTTACACCATTAAACCAGCATTGTGTGTCATCCTAATGGTATTTTTAAATTCTAATAAAGTTCACAATACACTATTGTGAGATTTCTAGAACACCATCATCAGGCTGTCCTGGTTAAGGCTGTACTGTGTCACTTTCAGCATGCACTATAGATCTTAAACATAATTTCAGGCTCACTTCACAGCTGCAGACTCAGGAACCAATGTTTAAGAGGATGCACAAAACCAGGAATACTCTTCTACTTAACAGAGTGTTGCTAGTCTAAATGTGAAAGCTGTAACAACAGTAAATGGAAGGGTGATTCCAAATAAAAATAAAATTAAAAAAAAAAAGAAAATAATGCCTGCAGAAGGCATGTTTTGTGTGAAAAGGTGACCTCCAGGAATATAGGCAGATTTCTTGCCATATGCCAAGGTTGGTAATTTTGCATAATATTGCTCTACTACACATTAAGTTTTGTTTTCAACAGCACTGCACTTTTTTTGGGGGGGGGAAAGGATTTCTGGGTAAGATTTTCTATAAGACTGAGAGTTGAGTAATGGAAACATCTCACAGTAAAAGGTCAATCCTTACTGTTCCAATGCAAAGGATTACAGGTTCTATCCATTCTGCCTTGTATGGAATGAAAATTAAACCACCTACTTTGATTCCAGGCAAGAAATCTAGGAGTAAACTTTGGTTAGTTTTCTAATCAAACTCCCACACTCTGACCTGCTTACTTTGAAGTTCAAAGTATGTTTACGAGGGGTGATTGATAAGTTCGTGGCCTAAGGTAGAAGGAGTCAATTTTAGAAAACCTAGCACACTTATTTTTCAACATAGTCCCCTCCTACATTTACACACTTAGTCCTGCGGTCGTGGAGCATACGGATCTTAGACCTCCAAAAAGTGTCCACAGATGGGTGATTGATAAGTTTGTGGCCTAAGGTAGAAGGAGATGAGTTATACAGTTCTCGTTACATGCACATGCAGGTCAACTCTTTGAGTGATTATACAGAAAGTTTGAAGTTAGTAACTCATCTCCTTCTACTTTAGGCCACGAACTTATCAATCACCCCCCCCCCGATGAGTTATTAACTGATGAGTTATTAACTTCAAACTTTCTGCATAATCACTCAAAGAGTTGACCTGCATGCTCATGTAACGAGAGCTGTATAACTCATCTCCTTCTACCTTAGGCCACAAACTTATCAATCACCCCTGCTGTGGACACTTTCTGGAGGTCCAAGGTCTATATGCTCCACGACCGCAGGACAAAGTGTGTAAATGTGGGAGAGGACTATGTTGAAAAATAAATGTGCTAGGTTTCCTAAAATTGACTCGTTCTACTTTAGGCCACGAACTTATCAATCACCCTTCATATTTTCAAAGTACATACTATATATGTCACCATATACAACCCTGAGATTCATTTTCCTGTGGGCATTCAGAATAAATACAAAGAAACACTACAGAATTAATGAGAAACTGCACAAAAGATGACAAACAACCAATGTACAAAAGAAAACAAACTGTAAGTACAAAAAACACCCAAAATAATAATAATGACTATATAAGCGATAAATATCGAGAACATGAGACGAAGAGTCCTTGAAAGAGATTCCATAGGTTGTGGGAACAGTTCAGTGATGGGGTGAGTGAAGTTGAGAGACGTTATTCTCTCCTGTTCAAGAGCCTGTTGGATAAGGGATAATCACTGTTCCTGAACCTAATGGTATGGGAGCTGAGGCTCCTGTACCTTCTTCCTGATGGCAGCTGCGAGAACAGAGCATGGCCTGGATGGCCTGTTTACCTGATGCTTTACCTGGGTCAATTCATTAATTCTCTTTACCTTATCCTCATTTTCATAATGTGATTTGTCGCATTTTGAGAAGGATTTTCTGATCCTCTGGTTCCTCTTTAATAATATTTAGATATTAGATATAAAATCAGAGACTTGTCTCCAAAAGAGAGGCTGGAGATGAAAATCCAAAGACCTAATAATAAACCCTCATAAATTTCACTTAATCTTTAGTTTTTATTTGCTAATACTCAAAAATGATACATACCATTGGTTTCATTTGCCAATGCCAATATATCATTTTGTCCAATTGTTAATGAAGATTCCTGTGTAGTCCTTCGAATTTTCCTGAAAATAACAAGTAACACCATATCCATGAAAATTTGGTATGTTATAAAGTATAAATCTAAAATATGTTCAAAATAATATGAAATACCCTTTTATTTTATAGTAGTTACCGAATTTCAAAGTCATCAATCCATTTCCATCAATAATTAATGAATAATAACCAATTATACTACTTGATTTATTTAGAAAGTTTATAACAAACACAGAAAAATCTCTAAATGTTGGACATCCAAAGCAACACACAAAAAATACTGGAGGAACTCAAGTTCACTGGTGTTCCTTCTGGATTTTAACAAGTAGTCTTTTTGTAATGCTTTAGGTCCCTGATGTCTAAGTTACCTAATCATTGTAAACACTTCAGTGGATTGACTACATATGTGGAAGACATTGGAAAACAAGCATATAAGAAACAAATATGGATGTAGGTCATTGAGCACCTTGTGCCTGTTCTGTTATTTAATTCAATTATGGATGATATTTTACCTGTGCTACTTTGCTGCACTAACCACACATTCCTCGATTCTCTTAATATCCAGAAACCCATCAATCCCTGTCTTAAACATGATCAGCAAGTAAGCCTCTTGGCTCCCTTGGGAAGGAAATTGCAAAGATTCACCATCTTATGGGTAAAGGAATTTCTTCAAATCTGAGCCCTAAATGCCTAACTCATTTTCAAACTGCATTCTTGATACCCAGCCAGGGGAAGCATCACCTCTGCAATGACCCTATTGAGCCACAAAAAGGTTCTGTATGTCTCAGATAAATCATCCATCATTCTCCTAACCTCTAGTGAGAATCTGCCGATTTTGGTTCTTACATTGGCTTGTTGCCAAAGACAAACACTTTCCTTGCAACACAGCTGATCAGAATGAACAGATGTTTGGATTTGTGCCTATGGCCAGCTTCCAATAGGTGTGGATATTACTGAATACATCCATCTGCCAATTAAGGCAGACCTAAATCATTGAAGAGTGTTCAGCAACTGCTACAGTTTTCATGTCATCAATATGTAACTGAGTCCACCACAGAAAGAAGCTTATGCAAATGTGTACAAGTTTCCTCGGTAATTGTCATGACATTGTCATTCTGAATAATTCTCCAACCCTTATCTCTTCTTACTTTACAGCAGAACTGCAGGGAAGCTCCTCTGATACAAGATAACCAGAAAACGAGATTGATGATTACAAAAAAGAACCCCATCAAATGAAGCCAGGAGCAACACCACAAATGACAAATGACAAGCTGGTATATGACAGGGCAATCTTTCAACTTGTTAAAAATGATTGAACAAAGCCTATATACACTCTCCCAGAGTAGCCAAGTGGTCATGGTGTACTTTGTCATGCACAACATAGCACAGACATCAGCCTTGGGGCCCATACGAGAAACAAGAATACAGGGGTTTATAGATGAATCAAAAAAGGAGGCTGAGGAACTTGATCCCACCCAATCACATTTAGGATGACATAATTAAAATAAGCACTTTAACATTTGGAGTCCTATGTCTAAAATATACAATCCCCAATTCTAAAATACATGATTGTTAAAAGGGAACCTTTAAGTTTTGGGCTATTATCCCATTTCCATTGCTAATTCCTAATGAAACCTCAAGTGACGAGTAATGTGAAAGGAGTGGATTATAAGGACTCTGATACATGCATTTTACTATCTTCCAGGATTCCCACATACTGCTTAAAATGGTCATTCTTAACTCATCAAGAGAATAAAATCCAGCCTCAAAAGGCTGTAAAACTATTCACACTTTCAGAATATCAACTATAAATGGCTTGAGAAGATTGAGAAATACTTCAAGTGCCTGCTATATGAAACTTATTCAAAATATGTAAGATAACCCATTGTCACAATTCTCTTTGTCCCCTTTCACCTAGATCCAAATGTTGCAGCTCCTTTTAATTGTGCCATTCTAGATGTAATGTGGTGGGATCAACTTCCTCAGCCTCCTGATTCCTTTAACAGGTTCTGCTCTCTGCAGAAGGCAGAAATACTGCTCAATCTTCTCATCCACCTGGCCCAAATAAACACATACATATTAAGCTGAGTAATAAGCAAAGGCTTATTAGTACTATGGGGGTCCCAGCAACATATGTTTCTTGTACTCACATGAGCAAGGATGGGTGCCATATTTCCTTACATTGCACACCTACTTTGAATGTAAACAATTTCTAACCCTTTACCTTTATTATTATATAATCAAAATTAATCCAATTTCATGTGCTTCAACTTACCTTTTATGTTTTCTTGATGTAGGTTGTCTTATCCATCTTTTAGACTTCTGATGGTCTTTCACCTAATTTTTTCCATTAAAAATTAATTAGTATTTTCAATTTATGGTAATACTGAGTTAGAAGTTTTGGTTTTATTTAGGACCGCACATATGAAAATGAGTTATTTTATGGGATTAGTTTCTCATTTCTATTGTATCATTCCAGATTTAGCCTGACACCTTTCAGCCACACTTTAATGTTGTACTGCCAATACAATTTCATTGATAGGCATGATAGAACAGTCATTTTGTAGTAGTGTTACTCCCTGAACAGAGTCCTGCATGAACTGAGAATCCTATCCAGGCTTCAAATGAAAATAGTAGATTGAGCCCCAATAACAAGAAGAAAGAAAAAAGCCCTTAACTCTGGGTGGAGTCATTGGGACGCTATCATGACAGTGTTTTTTTAGCAGGCTTTCTTATTTTTATGAGGCCGAGTTGCTAGCTCGACGCTCAACCCAGCACGGATGGAAAGCGTGCAAGGGAGCCGGCTGGATTCGAACTCAGGAGCCTTCACTCTGAAGTCCGGTGCTGATGCCACTACGCCACCAGCTGGCGGAGCCCCAATAACATAGTCTAAAAGTTTTTAAA
Organism: Mobula hypostoma; assembly: GCF_963921235.1. Taxonomy (NCBI): domain Eukaryota; kingdom Metazoa; phylum Chordata; class Chondrichthyes; order Myliobatiformes; family Myliobatidae; genus Mobula; species Mobula hypostoma. The sequence goes on along the minus strand of NC_086113.1, from coordinate 6,910,140 downwards.
TATATCAATATGCATTAATCACCCATCTAACCAGAAATTAATTGAAAGCCCTAATCCAACGTCTGTTGAGGCAGTGCTGTACCAGAAGTACTAACTACAGTGACTTTCAGTGTGAAAGTAGACAGAGAGCTTCCAGGCAAGTATAAGAGATTTGAATAACTAGCACAATCCTTTTGCCATCGTTAATAAAATTTAAGCCATTATTTAACTTCAGTGAAATTAATTTTTCACACAAATACAATATGTATACAGGTTTCACTGTAGCATTAATTCTTCAAACATTTATTTGTAAAGTTATAAGAGATTTATACTAACATGAAGTTCCAAGCAACTAAGAGAACTTTGAAAATGGAACATAGAACATTATAGCACAGTGCAGGCCCTTCATCCCACAATGCTGTGCTGATTTTTTAACTTACTTCAAGATCAATCTAACCCTTCCTTCTTCCATAGCCCTCCATTCTTCTATCATCCATATACCTATCTAAGAGCTCACCATTTTCTCTTTTTCCCCTGAAGTTGATTTATTTCGCACAATTTTTCTACTCTTTCTACTGTCTGATTTCTTCAACGCTAGAAAAAAAATAGCACACAATATACATGGTTCATACAATGGAGATATGTGTTGACTGCTCCTAATCTTACACAAGATAGGCTAGTCAAAGTAATATTCAAAGTAAAAGCTAATATTATCAAAGTACACAAATCTCACCATACACTGCCTTGAGATGCATTTTCTTGCAGGCATTTATTGGAAAACAAAGAAATATAACAGAATTTATTTAAAAACTGTACATAAATATAGATTGACAAACAACCAATATGCAAAAGAAGACAAATTTACTATATATATGTGTGTGTGTGTGTGTGTGTGTGTGTGTGTGTATTATAAATAAATAATAATGAGAACATGAGTTGTGGAATCAGTTCAAAGTTGTGGTGAGTAAAGTTATCCATGTCAGTTCAGGAACCTTATGGTTGTAAGGTAATAACAGTTCTGAACCTGGTGGTGTGGGACCTAAGGCTCCTGTACCTATAATATTGTACAAATATTATGCACCTCTTACTTAGTATTTGGAATCCTCATTGCAACTTAAGTCACTGAGAATCAGTGGATAAATAGGATCCTTGCTATGATTTTCCCTGTGGCAAATGACAGGAAAACCTGTTACCTGTGGTAATAAATTCCACAAATTCACCGCCCTACGACTAAAGAAATTTCTCCTCATCTCTGTTTTAAATGAATGCCCCTCTTTCCTGAGGTTGAGCCCTCTTGGCCTAGAATCCCCCATCATGGGAAAAATCCTTTCCACATCTACTCTGTCTAGGCCTATCAACATTCGCAAAGTTTCAATGAGATCCCTTCTCATCCTTCTAAATTCCAGCTGGTACAGGCCCAGAGCCATCAAACATTTCTCATATACTAACCTTTCATTCCTGGAATCATCTTTGTGAACCTCCTCTAAATCCTCTCTAATGCCAGCACATCTTTTCTTAGATGAGGAGCCCAAAACTGTTCACAATACTCAAAGTGAGGCCTCACCAGTGCCTTATAAAGCCTCAGCATCACATCCTTGCTCTTATATTCTAGATCTCTTGAAACGAATGCTAACATTGCAGTTGCCTTCCTCACCACTGACTCAACCTGCAAGTTAACCTTTAGGGTGTTCTGTGGTATTACCGTTTGGTCATGATTCTCTGGCATGCCCTCCTCAAATTTCTGAAGAAGATAAGGTTATAACAAGCAAGATAAGGCCTCCATATCAGACTTCTGCCATGCTGGAGTAGCACTGAGATTAGACTGCATAGGTAAGATAGAATCAAGGACATACAGTATATGTTAAAGATAGAGCTGTAGAGATCTTCGAAAAGCCATGGCTGGCTCTTGTACTTCATAATGCCTCTTCCTTTTGTGTGTTTCAGGTCTTTGGGTGTCTGTGCTGCTGGTGGTCTTGGCAGCACTGAAAAACACCTTTGACACAATGAAATTCAAGCCTTTAGTCCATCACAGACCCAATCCTTGTGTTGACCAGGGTCAATCTTGGCTTTCATTGCACTCACCCTTATCTCAGTCCTACACCTCAGATCCAAACTCCATGCTGCAATAAAGTCAATTTACACAAGGAATAGCAAACTGTTCAAACTTCGCTATCTCCATCCCAGAGTCAAGATCATCCTAATTCTATTTACTGATCTATAAAATTCAGATGGTTCTTCCATATGTGCATAGTAGGAAGACAAATTCCAAGTAATATTGAATCTTGCATACAAATGTGAGGTGTTGTATTTTGAAAGCACTAATGAGGCTCAGGCATATATTGGTAATATATTAGAGACTACTGAGGAAAGCAGAAACCTTGGCGTACAAATCCATATATTATTGAAGGCAGCATTACAAGTAGATAACATGGTTAGTAAGGAACATAGGATAGTGCCTTTCAATAGTCAAGGCATTAAATACAATTCGTGGAAAGGTTTTGCAACAACTTAGAAAACTTAGTCAGACCTCTACTGGAGTATTATATGCAGTTCTGGTCATAAAGATATAGGAAGGATGTGATAGTGCTCGAGAGATTTCAGGAGTTCAAGCAATTCAGTTATGAGGAGAGACTGGAGAAGCCTGGTCTTTTCTCGGTGAACCAGAGGAGGTTAATGGGGGCCATGACTGAGATGCAGAAAATTACGTGGGGCAGGACACTTTTCCCCATATCAAAAATAGATAAAACTAAGTAGGTTGAATAACATCTGTTGGGGTCAAAATCCTGCATCAGAATTTTTATAAACCACCTTAATTTTTAAATACAATTGTTTCGGAAGACTTCTTCCTGGAAATCTTCAAAAAGTAATGTGAATCTTTAACCCTCAAATACGTGAAATGCCGTGAACTTTGAATATGGAATGCTCCATCACTGGGAATAACTGATCTAAGGTCATTTGCTCTCTTAAGGCAGAAGTGGGAAATATATTCAATACAAAAGTGAATACAAAGCATGGGAAAGTGGAGAGTGACTATTTTTGTTATTTTCTGAATATTTTAGCAAAGTGCTTACACTAAAATAGTGGGTTAAACAATCTGATCTGGCATTGCCAACATCAATGAATTGCTAATTATGGTATTAATCTCAATTTTTTTTCTTCAGCAGTTTACCTTTATTTAAATACATTTCAGGATTTGTATCTTATGAATATTGGAAGCAAGAATAGTATAGATTAAAAAAATCTGTATGTATATAGGAATGTAACCAATCAGTTCTCAGTGAGCAGTTCATTTCCATTTATTCCTTAAGTTGCAAAGGTGCTTTGTTTAAGTAAGTTATAGTTCAGCGGAAAGAGTTGCTGAAAAAGAATGTGGCACTGTTGTCGCAACAGAGCAGGGAAAAATGTCAAAAAAAAGTCTAAGGGCATCATTATCAATTACCTCCCAGGACTATGATATATCAAAGCTTCGCTGGACAATACTAAATAATTTAGCCTGTACCAGATTCTTAATGTTCACCATTAATAAAATTGCAATATGAATGCAATATGAATGCCATAGTTGGATGCATCAGCAAGGGAGATGAGGCTGAGTACAGGGCTACGGTAGGAAACTTTGTCACATGGTGTGAGCAGAATTATCTGCAGCTTAATCTGAAAAAGACTAAGGAACTGGTGGTAGACCTGAGGAGAGCTAAGGTACCGGTGAACCCTGTTTCCATCCAGGGGGTCAGTGTGGACATGGTGGAGGATTACAAATACCTGGGGATACGAATTGACAATAAACTGGACTGGTCAAAGAACACTGAGGCTGTCTACAAGAAGGGTCAGAGCCATCTCTATTTCCTGAGGAGAATGAGGTCCTTTAACATCTGCCGGACGATGCTGAGGATGTTCTACGAGTCTGTGGTGGCCAGTGCGATCATGTTTGCTGTTGTGTGCTGGGGCAGCAGGCTGAGGGTAGCAGACACCAACAGAATCAACAAACTCATTTGTAAGGCCAGTGATGTTGTGGGGATGGAACTGGACTCTCTCACGGTGGTGTCTGAAAAGAGGATGCTGTCCAAGTTGCATGCCATCTTGGACAATGTCTCCCATCCACTACATAATGTACTGGGTGGGCACAGGAGTACATTCAGCCAGAGACTCATTCCACCGAGATGCAACACAGAACGTCATAGGAAGTCATTCATGCCTGTGGCCATCAAACTTTACAACTTCTCCCTTGGAGGGTCAGACACCCTGAGCCAATAGGCTGGTCCTGGACTTATTTCCTGGCATAATTTACATATTACTATTTAATTATTTATGGTTTTATTACTATTTAATTATTTATGGTGCAACTGTAACGAAAACCAATTTCCCCCGGGATCAATAAAGTATGACTATGACTATGTATATGTACCATCATTGCTTAGCTTGCACATTTTTAGTCGTTCTTCAGTTGTAAGTTCTGACAACATTCTTGCTTCTTCCAATGCGCTTTTATACCACTGTGTGGATCTTTTGAAGTGTTCTGCCTGCAGATATAAAGAATATATAATAATAGAAGTTTTCTTGCAACAATTTTGACAAGATTCTAGATTTTTTTTAACAAAGAAGTCACACATGCTTCACAAAGATTCAGAAAATAACTGCTAGACTCATCTAAATACAAGCAAGGTGGTTACGGTGAAAGACTGTTGAACAGCAATTTCAAAAGCAACAGTTAAGATATATAAGAGATATCATTATTCGAACTGATTACTGCCAAGTTAACTCCAAAAAACGAGAAAAAATGCTGCACACATCAAAGTTGCTGGTGAGCGCAGCAGGCCAGGCAGCATCTCTAGGAAGAGGTACAGTCGACGTTTCAGGCCGAGGGACTAGTCCTGACGAAGGGTCTCGGCCTGAAACGTCAACTGTACCTCTTCCTAGAGATGCTGCCTGGCCTGCTGCGTTCACCAGCAACTTTGATGTGTGCTGCTTGAATTTCCAGCATCTGCAGAATTCCTGCTGTTTGCAAGAAAAAATGCAAATGTTTTTCTGAAAAGGAAAAAGAAACTTAAAAGAGAATTGATAAAGTCAATTTTAGTGGGAGTACAATAACATGATAGGCAGGGGAACCAAAACAAAAAGATCCAATATATTTTACTGTATAAATTTTGTCTGTGGACTATGTTTAAACATATGGTCATAAAGGCTAGAAGTTCAAGTAGTTCATTCTGCCTCTTGTCCCTCTTTAACCAAGCATGTGGATATATTTCATTCTCTTAATAGCCAGAAATTATTGATCCCTACTTCGAGTAATCCGGCAACAGACACTCCACAGCCCTTTGGCATAGAGAATTCCAAATATTTATCATATGCTACATGCAGAAATTTCTTATATTGCAATTTTGAATGGACAGCCCTGAATTTAAGACAGTGATTCCAGGTTCTAGATCAAATTTTGTGGAAGAAATTTGAGGACTTGTGTGAATCATAAAGTACATGATGGTCTTCCTATGTCTTCTGTGCACCTGACATGCAAACACATGGGGGTATGAGGATATAGGCGTAAATCATCCAACAGGTGTCTACTGTAAAAGAATCTTCCTACAGCAAAGGTCTCCATATATAAAGCTGATAAATTACTTAACATTTGATCAGGAGTATGAGGGATTGTTCTTTTTTATAATCATTAAACTGTTTTGGAAAATATTCTTTGCACTTTTCCTTTCAAAGATGCATAAGGAATATGGACAATGGATCATCAACAGTAATACATTTCCTCGGTTGGCAATAAGTGCACGTCGACATTCTTCAGCACCAAGGATACCCGTTTCCTTACTGACTTTCCCCTTTTGATGTGGCATTTTAATATTCATACAGATGAACACTGAAAGATTTTTTTGTCCTGACTAGTATAGCTGTTAACCATGCTTAAAGATTTAACCATTTTCTCTTCTTTCCAATTCGTATTTACCAAATGCCACAATAGCGTAGTGGTTAGTGCAATGCTATTACAACAAGGGTCGTGGGAGTTCAATTCCAACATCATCTGTAAGGAGTTTATATATCCTCCCTGTGGAGTGCATGGGTTTCCTCCAGATGCTCCGGTTTACTCCCACATTCCAAAGGCATACCAGTTAGCAGGTTAATTGGTTATTGTGAATTGTCTGTGAATAGGCTAGGGTGAAAGCGGGGGTTGCCAGGCAGCATGGCTCAAAGGGCCAGGCCTATTCCACATTGTATTTCAATCACTCACTAAATAAATAAACAAACAAACCTGCCTTGAATCTTTATCCAAAATAGCAAATGAAAATAAAAATTGTAACTTGACATTAAAATATGTATTTTAATGTCAAAATTAATTCCAATAAAAATGGTGAGATATTGCATGAACTTTACATATTTTAAATGGCATCTCTGAAATCTCTTCTGATATTTGATATAAAGTAACAGAGCAGACGTAAAGAAGTAAACACTTAGCTAGAGTTCCAAAGATGTTGCTTGGCATCTTGAGCACTTACAACATTTTTTGTTTTGTTTTGGATTTCCAACATCCATTCTATTCAATTTGAACAATACAAACAACTTTGAAAGATATTAACTCCAAAATTTTAATCTGTGTAAGTCTTGGATGCCAAAGTTAGTACACAATATAACTGATACTGAAATTTGGTAAGATAATTGTCCAAACAAAGTAAATCTTTGAGACTTCTACAATTTAAATTTATTTCAGACATTTGCTTACCAATTTGCCTCTTGTGTAATAAGGCTCAACTTGTCCCACTGAAATCCAAGACCTGGTATGTGGCTTTCCCAAGAATTCTGTATGATATTGTTCCACATAACCATCTTTGTCATATATTACATATTCTCCAGTCAAACCTTCGGTACAGAGGATGGAAGGCCATCTGATGAAGTAAAGTTAACTATTTAACAACATGAAATTATACAAGTAGAACTAAATAGTACTGTGGTATAGGGAAACTAAAGCCTGAAGACCAACTATATTCACAGAAATACGTTCAATAATGGTTTAATGGTCAATAACATAAGTTTATAATCATGGAAATTTAAAAAACCCATTGAGACATAAATTCCTGTTAATCATAAGAAATCCAATATAACTCGGTTTGGTGGTAAACAATAACAATACAAATAAGACCATAACATATAGAAGCAGAACTAGGCCATTTGACCCATCCAGTCAACTCCACCATTCAATCACAGCTGATCCTTTTATCACCTCTTCAGCCCCTCTCCCTGGCCTTCACCCCGTAACCTTTGATGCTGTGGCCAATCAAGAACCTATCAACCTCTGCCTTAAATACATCCGACGACCTGGCCTCCACAGCTGCCTGTGGTAATAAATTCCACAAATTCACCACCCTGTGGCTAAAGAAATATCTTCTCATCTCTGTTTTAAATGAACGCCCCTCTTTCCTGAAGCTGTGCCCCCTTGTCCTTGAGTCCCCCACCATAGGAAAAAATCCTTTCCACATCTGCTCTGTCTAGGCCTATCAACATTTGAAAAGTTTCAATGAGATCCTCTCTCATCCTTCTAAATTCCAGCGAGTACAGGCCCAGAGCCATCAAACATTTCTCATATGATAACCCTTTCATTCCCAGAATCATCTTTGTGAACTTCCGCTAAATCCTCTCCAATGCCAGCACATCTTTTCTTAGATGAGGAGGCCAAGCTGTTCACAATTCTCAAAGTGAGGCTTCACCAGTGCCTTATAAAGCCTTAGCATCACATCCCTGCTCTTATATTCTAGATCTCTTGAAACAAATGCTAACATTGCAGTTGCCTTCCTTACCGGTGACTCAACCTGCAAGTGAACCTTTAGAATATTCTGCACAAGGACTCCAAGTCCCTTTGCATCTCAATTTTTTGGATTTTCTCCCCTTTTAGAAAATAATCTGAACGTTTATTTATTCTACCAAAGAGCATAACCATGCATTTTCCAACATAGTAGTTCATTTGCCACTTTCTTACCCATTCTCCTAATCTGCCTAAGTACTTCTGCAGCCTTCCTGTTTCCTCAACACCACCTGCCCTTTCACCAATCTTTGTATCATCTGCAAACTTGGCAACAAAACCATCTATTCTATCATCTAAGTCACTGTCATACAGCATAAAAAGAAGCAGTCCCAACACTGACTCCTGTGGAACACCACTAGTCACTGGCAGCCAACCAGAAAAGGATCCTTTTATTCCCACCTGCTGCCTCCTATTAATCAGCCAATGCTCTAACCATGCTAGTAAATTTCCTGTAATATCATGGGCTCTTAACTTGGTAAGCAGCATCATCTGTAGCACCTGGTCAAAGGCCTTCTGAACATCCAAATATACAACATCCACTACATCCCCTTTATCTATCCTACTTGTAATCTCCTCAAAGAATTCCAACAGGTTGGTCAGGCAAGATTTTCCCTTAAGGAAACTGTGCTGACTTTCTCCTATCTTGCCCTGTTTCACCAACTACTCCATAACTTCATCTTTAACAATTTACTCCAACATCTTCCCAACCATTGAATCATTCCTAAATGGTCTATAATTTCCTTTCTTCTGCCTCCCTCCTTTCTTAAAGAGTGGAGTGACATTTGCAATTTTCCAGTCCTCCGGAACCATTTTGCCATGATTCAGTGATGGCCACTGATGATATCACACCTAACAATCAGTATGTGTAACAAGATCATCCACCTTATTTCTTCTACAATGTGCACTGAGATATAATAGTTTGAGTACTGTACTTGCTACCCTTTTTGATTCTGTATCCCTAATGCACTGATACACCCCTGCCGGCTGCAAATTTGTCTATCATCTGCTTGCCCTTCCTGATAGTCTGACTGCATGCTATCTTTGCACCCTCTCCTCCTCCAAAATGTTGTGGACATGATCCAAGACGTCCCTGACCCTGGCACCTGGGAGGCAACATTTGTTCCTCTGACAATCTTTACATTTATTTAATAAACATTTTAAATGCCCAAGTAAAGTTAAGCTACTTACTATTATACTGTTCCTCTCTTTTTTCAGCATGACATTTTTTCCTCAATATATAAACAGGGCATCATCTGAAAAGGAGAATCTCACACCATCCTACTGCTTTCCTGACCCCAGCCTGCATATCATGCTATAATGAGGTCTTTCTCCTCTTTAGAAAAATGTTATACCTCATTTTGTAAACATAAGACCATAAGACATAAAAAAGGCATCCGTTAGTCTTGCGAGACCATGGATCTGCACCTGGAAAGTCATCACTCTCCAGGGCACAGGCCTGGGCAAGGTTGTATGGAACACTAGCAGTTGCCCATGCTACAAGTCTCCCCTCTCTACGACACCAATGTTGTCTAAGAGAAGGGCATTAGGACCCATACAGCTTGGCACCAGTGTCGTCGCAGAGCAATGCGTGATTAAGTGCCTTGCTCAAGGACACAACACATTCCCTCGGCTGGGGCTCGAACTCGCTAGTCCAATGCCTTAACCACTTGGCCACGGGCCCACACAAGATTTAGGATCGTAAGACATAGGATCAGAATTAATGCCCATAAGACATAGGATCAGAATTAATGCATTTGGCCCATTGAATCTGCTCTGCCACTCCATCATGGTTAGTTTATTATTCTTCTCAATCCCATTCTCCTGCAAAGTTCCTGCCTTTAGACTGAAAAGTCACTAATATCATTTTACTCTATAAGAATAGAGGTAGGCAGAAGAAAGGAAATTATAGGCTAGTTAGCCTGACATCAGTTGTTGAGAAGATATAGGAATCTATTATTAAGGATGAGGTTTCAGGGTACTTGGAGGCACATGACAAAATAGGCCAAAGTCAGCATGGTTTTCTAAAGGGGAAACCTTGCCTGACATATCTGTTCGAATTCTTTGAAGAAATAACAGACAGGATAGACAATGGAGAGTCAGTGGGATTTGCTTATTTTGTTTTCAGAAGTCCTTTGACAAGTGCTACACATGATCTTGTTTCACAAAATAAGAGTCCGTGGTATTACAGGAAAGATAGTAGCATGGATAGAAAATTGGCTGACTGGCAGGAGGCAAAGAGTGGGAATAAAGAGCGCTTTTTCTGAATGCCAGTGACTAGTGGTGTGCTGCAAGGGTTGGTGTTGAGACCGTTTCTTCTCATGTTATATGTCAATGATTTGGATAATGGAATTGATAGTTTTGTAGTCAGGTTGGCAAACGATATGAAGATAGTGGAGGGGCAGGTAGTATTGAGGAAGCAGTGTATCTGCAGAAGGACAGGAAGATTGGGGAAACTCATTGAGAGGGGATTTCATTGAAACATCGAATATTATAAGGCATAGAGTGGATGTGAAGAGAATGTTTTCTATAGTGGAGGAATCCAGGACGAGAGGGCACAACCTCAGAATTGAGGAACATCCATTAAGAACAGAGATGAGGTAAAGTTTCTTAACCCAGTGGGTTGTGAATCAGAGGAATTCATTGTCACACACAGTTGTGCAGTCCAGTTCTTCGGGTATATTGAAGGCAGAGGTTGATTGGTTTTTGATTAAACAGGGCATCAAAGGTTACGGTGAGCAGGCAGGAGAATGGGTTTGAGAGAAATAATAAATTAGCGGTGAGGGAATGGCACAGCAGACTCAATGGGCCAAATGGCCTATTCTGCTCCTATGTCTTATGGACTCACTCCCAACAAGACTTGTTCTTTTCAAATGGCTCCTGCCTTGCAACGATGACTCTCTCTTTCTTATTTGCTATTTCAAATTATGATTCACTCCCAATTTTGAGACTTGTTCTTTTTCAAATGGTTCCTGCCTTGTAACAATGTATCTCTCCAACTAATAACATGGATCAGTTCTTTCAATAAGAGTTAATTGTGAGCAAATAAGGTTGACATTGCATGCAACCAAACACTTCAAACATCAAGCTTTGTATATGGATGAATGAGTAAATTCACACTTCAGAAAGACAACCAAATATTTATCATTCACTCTGCATCTTAGAATGGAGTAAAGAAATAGATTATGCTCCTCGAATTATGGTTGAGACCAGCTTGTGGCAATGGTATCAAAGCAATTTTCAGTTTGATGTGCCAAATTGAAGCAATAATATTTTGGAAAAGGATGCAAATTACTCTTGAGTCCAAATCTTTACAAGAAAATATTTGTATAATGCATGATCACTGCAAACCAGTGGTGCAGTGCTAGCCAGAGCGCACCGGAGTGCGTCCGGCACATCTTTAAGAAAAAGCTGAAATAAACAAGCTAATTAATTAGGTGCCGCCCAGGGTGATTTGAGTATCTCAGGAACTGCTGATCTCCTGGGATTTTTATGCACAACAGACTCTGAAGTTTACAAAGAATGGTGCCAAAAACAAAAAAAAATCCAGCGAGTGGATTTAACAAGATGTTTTCGCTCACAGAACATTCACTCGCTGGATTTTTTTTGTTTTTGGCACCATTCTTTGTAAACTCCAGAGTCAGTTGTGCGTAAAAATCCCAGGAGATCAGCAGTTTCTGAGATACTCAAATCACCCTGGGCGGCACCTAATTAATTAGCTTGTTTATTTCGGCTTTTTTCTTAAAGATGTACCGGATGCACTCTGGTGCGCTCTGGCTAGCACTGCACCACTGGTACGAACTATGTTCATTTTTTCTGATGCTACGTAGCCAATAAAAATAATGAATAAAGTTCGATTTTGCAAGCATATTCATCTGAATATATATTTAATTCAAAATAGATTTTGTTTCTTTCCAGGAGACCTAAAATTTCATCTATGAGTAGGCAATGCTGAACCTGCTTTCCCTCACGCTGTCTTATCCTTGCACTATTTAAGTGATTAACTTGTTCAGTAAATGAAATAGTAGTACTCATCTTCTTCCTCAATTTTATTTTAAAAGTTGAGGTAGAATTTGAGCCTTTAAGCTCTTCATTAAAAACCTATTTTGCATACACACCTGTTGCCATCCTTACTCTAACCAACCTGTGAAGTAAGCTTGATTTTATATAGTTCAAAGTTGAAAGTAAATTTATGATCAAAAAATGTATATGTCACCATATACAACACTGAAATTCATTTCCTTGTGGGTAACCACAGCAAGTATGAATTGCTTGCACTGGGGAAAAAAATCTGCTAAATACGTCAAGAATAGAGTCTAAAAATCCTTGAAATATATTACACTTAATTTTAACCAACTTTTCTCTCTGAACAAAATAGCTGAGAAATTCAAATGCAGCAAGTTTCAACTCCAAACTAAATCTACCTTGCAAATAAAAGAACAACAGACGACAGATATCATAAACACTTGTACATCATGTAGCATCTATGGAAAAAAACAGTTAACTTTTCAGGTTGAAGATCCTACATCAAGACTGCCCAAAACAATCCAGTGCCAATTTTTAAAAAGTATAATCTTGCCTTTTGCAACTCTGAACAGCTTCTTTACAGGGTAAGCTGATTTTAATGTATGTGAGGATCTCTCTTGCCTCTCTCTCACTGAACTATTGTCATTTTACCCATTACAAATTTGTCCAGTCTGATTATGTTAGTCAGTCTTATCCAATCTTAGTGACTGTCACGTTTTCTCCTTTCAAATATGAAACTGAATTCAATCATAGATTAAATAAATATTTGTGAACTATTTGTTAAATGAATAGTGTTAATTAGTCATTACTAAATCTAATATGACCTGATTTGTTGTAAAGATGCATTATCATCCCTGTTGTTTCTTGCACTCTTTCAAAATAGACATACGGCTCACCTGCCCTCAAGTGCTGGAAATTTAGAAATATCCTCCAAATAAATAACGAAAAAGCCATTGTCTTTGATCCAGTAGACAAGCCTGGCCAGCTATTCTATCATACTCCCTTCTATCCCCAGCAAACATGAGAATTGGAACCAGCCTCTTTGCAGCTTTGCTGTCAATGTTCAAGATAACTCTGCCTAACCCAACGCAGATTGGGGGACCGCTTCGTTGAGCACCTCCACTCCGTCCGCCAACCCGTCGCAGATTGGGGGACCGCTTCATCGAGCACCTCCGCTCCATCCGCCAAAACAGACAGGATCTCCCAGTAGCCACCCACTTCAACTCTGCTTCCCACTCCCATTCAGATATGCCCATACACGGCCTCCTCTACTGCCATGATGAGGCTAAACTCAGGTTGGAGGAGCAACACCTTATATACCGTCTAGGTAGTCTCCAGTCCCTTGGTATGAACATAGAATTCTCCAACTTCTGGTAATTCCCTCCCCCTCCCTTCCTCTATCCCTATTTCACTCTGCCCCCTCCCCCAGCTGCCTACCACCTCCCTCTTGATTCCACCTTCTTCTACTACCCATTGTGTTTTCCCGTATTCTTTCTTCATCTTTCCTGCCTATCACCTCCCTGCTTCCCCTCCCCCACCCCTTATCTTTCCCCTTACTGGTTTTTCACCTGGAACTGACCAGCCTTCTCCTTCCCACCCTCCCCCCACCTTCTTTATAGGGCCTCTGCCCCTTCCCTCTACAGTCCTGACGAAGGGTTCCAGCCCGAAACGTCAACCGATCTTTTCCACGGATGCTGCCCGACCTGCTGAGTTCCTCCAGCGTGTTGTGAGTGTTGCTTCGACCCCGGCATCTGCAGATTATTTTGTGCTCCTGGTTCACATGTCTGTGCCAACACTTATGAACACCTATTTCCACCCTTGTAACAAAATTTGATTCTGCCACTATCCATGCTGAATATCAACATTTGGCTCCACACAAGCGTCTCAATTTTAAAATTCTCCTCTTTACAAATTTCTCCATGGCCTTATTTTTCCAAAATACATCACTGGTCTAAACCTCATATCCATTTAACTAAACTAGAAATAATTTGGAAAATGAGTAGCTCGGGTAATTGATGGTTAGTTCTCCAATTTACTTAACTGCTCAAATACCATCTATAAATTTGCTGATGATACAATTGTTGGCAGAATCTCAGATGGTGATGAGAGGGCATACAGAAGTGAGATATACCAGCTAGTTGAGTGTTGTCACAGCAACAACCTCGCACTCAACATCAGTAAGACCAAGGAGCTGAATGTGGACTTCAGAAAGGGTAAGAGGAGGGAACACACACCAATCCTTATAGAGGGAGCAGAAGTGGAGAGAGTGAGCAGTTTCAAGGTCCCGGGTGTTAACATCTCTGAAGACCTAACCTGGTCCCAACATACCAATGCAGCTAAAATGAAAGCAAGACAGTGGCTATATTTCATTTGGAGTTTGAGGAGATTTGAAATGTCACCTAAAACACTTAGTTTCTACAGATGTACCATGAAGAGCATTATGGCTGTCTGTATCACCATCTGATATGGGAGGGTTATTGCACAGGATCGACGTAAGCTGTAGTGAGTGATAAAATTAGTCATCTCCATCATAGCTAGTATCCAAGACAGCTTCAGGCGGCATCCGATTATTAAGGACCCGCACCACCCAGGACATGCCCTCTTCTCACTGTTACCATTAGGAAGGAGGTACAGAATCTTGAAGTCACATACTCAGCGACTCAAGAATGCTTCTTTCCTTCTGCTATCTGATTTCTCAATAGGCATTTAAATCATGAACACTAACTCTCTACTTTTTTTATTTATGTTTTTGTACTGCTTATTTTAATTTAACTATTTAATATACATATTTATACAGTGTAATTCACAGTTTTATTCCTATATTATTGTGTATTGCATTGTACTACTGCCTCAAAGTTAACAAACTTCACAACATATGCCGGTGATATTAAACCTGATTCTGATTCTGAAGATTGGTGAACAACTCAACCCAACCATAAACTAAACTTTAAATTTATTTATGCCATCATTGGTGCCAATGCATCACTTGACAAGGCTCAAGCTGAATTTATAACTCAATGTCATTTTAAGCCATTTATAAATCTACATCGAACTTAACAACTCATATCTCATCAACAAATCTGTAAACTGAACCTATGGCTTTCGTAGAAATACTGTTTTTATATATCAGAACTACAGCTCTTTAAAAACTACTCCCAATGTTACCTAATAAAGCAACAATTCGATAAATGTTATTTTACAAATTTCACATAACTTTCCCAAACCATTTTCCATGAATTTCATTTCTGAAATAACCATATAGTCAGTTTCAGGATTTGTTGCTTTGACATTGTTGACAGACTTTTAAACGGAAACATTCAATACTGTGCATATACCATGAAGCACTGTATAATTTTGAATAAAAGTATGCAATTTGAAAAATACCTCCTGACTCCAGAGGTGTGTCTCACCTGGGCCATCCTGGCACTTTTGTTTTAACCAGACTTCCCACAGGAAGTTGTGAGTAGACAAGTTTCAATCCATGTTGGTGGAATACATTTTTCTTGGGGAAACTCTCTTCAAGCACAGAACAGCAATTAAAGCTAGAATCACTATTCATGTCACAGTACCAGGGCAAACTTAAATCCACACATGCAGCATCTTCCTTTGTCAAAAGCCTCCACTTCAAGCAATCTTCATATTCACACTGAATCCACACCTTGTCTGCATACGATCCTTTATCAAAAAGATCCATTATTTTGATTTACTGTTTATCATTCCAAGCTCTGGAAAACCTTAAAATTAAAAATGAAAAGAAAATAATAAATATCTCCATCAATTTATTTAGAGCAGGATTTATCTAGAAAAAAAAACTACAGTATTTTTGGATGTCTTTTTGGGCAAATTCCCTCACTGGAGTAATCCAACTTGTTCATTCACCAAAGAGATGTAAAGCTTGATCAAAGATTGAGGAAAAATTTATGCAAATATATTGCATCAAAATTAAAAGTTATTAATGAATCAAAAGTAGAATATAAAGAGAGTATTATTGATATTGGAAGTATTGTGCAAATATCTACAAATAATGTAACACAGTATGCAGTTAATTAATCCCAACTTCCAGGTTGATGTACCATTTCTATTTTTATTATTATTATCATGTCTGAATGTGTCTGGAATACTCCAGATAAAGCCTGAGCTCAGTGATTTTCTAACCAGACAGGCCAATTTAGAAAAAAAGACTAATAAATGAATATTCCTGCAGCTGAGCAGTGAAAAATAAACCATAAACGAAATGGCTTTCATAAATGTAGTTTTGCTTTACCTACCAATGCAACATATGCAAAATACATTACAGCACACTTCAGAAATGTAACATCACAATTGAAAATTACGTGTGAAATGTGTCAACATATATGAACTACTTAAGATATAGATGTCGAAACATCAATTCAGATCATTAATTGGGGATAGTGAATTTAATCCAATTAGGCAGTCAATAGTACCATTTCAGCTTCATTAAGAATGTGGATTGTAGTCATTAAGTTCCCCTTACAGCTGGCCATGTGGGGCTAAAGTACTTGCAGAGCCAGTAGGAGCATATCATGACAAACATTTGTTCAATTGTTAGATATTAATGAGGGTGGCATTTGCAAGAAGTGCATCATAAATTTTTACTGTAACCCATTTCAGGTAAAGAAGAAGCACTGCTCAATATCTGAAATGCAACCCTAGCTATCAGCAGAAAACAAAAACATTTTGATCAAAACATCAAAAAATATGGCAATATTATAAGGCTGAGTATGAAACTGAAAGATAAGACAGTGTCAGGAAAGTTGTTTCCACTGGTAATTGAGACTAGAACTAGGGAACATAGACTCAAGATTCAGGGGAGTAGACTTGGGATGGAGATGAGGAGAAACTGCTTTTCCCAGACAGAATCTGTCTCTCTGAAGTGAATTCTCTCTGCCAAGGATGCAGAAGAGGCTAGCTCGTTCAATATATTTAAGACACAGTTAGAAAAGAGCTTGGCATAGCAGCGGAACTAAGAGTTATGGAGAAAAGGCAGGTAGGTGGGGTTGAGTCCACAGCCAGATCAGCCATGATCTTCATGAATACTGGAGCAAGGTTAGTGGGGCAGATGGCCGACTCCTGCTCCTACTTATGATCTTATTGTCTTGTGAAAACAGAAGTCAATAAGAATTTTAATAACAGTTAAAAGGTTCAAAGGTTCATTTTTTTTAATCAAACTCTGTATGCAGAATACAAATCTGAAATGTGCCTCTTCTCCAAATAGCCATAGATTACAGAAAACCATATAAGTAGCTGAAAGACATCAATCTTCCTCCCTGCCCCACACAAAAAGAAAAGGAACAAAATCTCGCAAACCCCAAACACCCCCCACCCCTCCTTTGCACAAAAACTAAAAGATCACCCAAAACCCCAGTCTGCCAATTTGTAACAAGCAAGAATGGGTGAGCACAAGAAAAAAAAACATATAACTAGTAGAGGCCAATATGAACTACTGTTAGTTTGAATTACAGTCCAATCCATAAATCTCAGAATTTCGATAACATCTCCGAGAGCATCGGAACCCAAGGGCAGTGATGCATACCAGCAGCCTCTCTGAGGGCAGCAAGTTGAATCAGCAGACTCTCTGAGGAAAGCGATTCAAACCAGCAGCCTCTCCAAGAACCACTCGCTCTCCTCTGCACTTGCCTCGATGTTTCAATCTACCTCAATGCTTTAGTTGGCAAGAAATGTAGTTGATCATGGCCCCTAGTCTCATCCTGAGCTTCTCTTCATGGTAGTTTGTGCTCGCATTTCTCTCTTGGGGTATTCTCAGAGACAGCAGAGCACTAGCTCACTTGATCAATCTACAGACTGTAAGTCACAGGCTCCGACAGTTTCAAAAACAAAATTAAGATAAAATGATTAAGTAGAAGATGTAGAAAAGCTGAAATAGGAACAAGAGACTGCATTTCAGCCATTGCCCAAAGTATTCTTAGGTACTAGGAGTGAGCATGACGGAGGATTTTCTTAATCATCTCAAAGTTCAAAGGCACTGTAATCAATCAATTCTCTTCTAAAAGAAACACCAATTCCAGAGTTTGTGAACATATGAAACAAAAGCAGCTAATTTAGCACTACAAGCCTACTTTTCAATATTATTGCTGATCCATTTTCCCACTTAATCTCCACAACCTTTGATCTCCAACCGCACTCCCTCTAACAGAAAGTATATTCTTTGCCTGATAAGATTACAATTGTACAACAATCCAAGTGTGATATCATAGAAATCCTATGAATCCACTCTGTACTCAAGTCATTCTTCAAAAGGGTAACAAACCATTTTTCCTTCATATTTGCTTGCTGCACTTGTAAGTTACCTTGCAGTGACTTGCGTACAAGGATATCAATGTCCCTTTGAATGTAAGCATTTCTCAATCTCTCATCGTTCAAAAATACTTGGGATTTTTTTCTACTGAAATAGAATTCATTCTTCCACATTATGCTTCATCTGTATCTTGTTGCCCTTTAAAGTCTATCCCTTTGAAACTTCTTTGCATCCTCACTGTTACTCAGATTTCCACTTAACTTTGCATCAAAACCAAACTTACATTTGGTCCTCTCACACAAGTTGCTTCTCAGGTTATCAAATCAAATTTTTAAATGTATTACTCAAAGATTTTAGGCAAATGACCAAACCTTTTCTCACAAGGGAGGTTTTGAGTAGCAACTTAATGGAGAAAAAGTGGAGGCAAGAGAATTTACAGAGGGTCCTTGGCAGCTAAAGACACGGTCACCAGAGGTAAAATAATTTAATTGATAATCTTCATGAAGCCAAATTGAACAAGTGGCGATATCTCACCACTTGTAGGACTGGAAACAATTTTTCAGACTGTGATGCATGAGGACAAGGATTTGAAAATGAAAAAGAAAATTTTAGCATTTAAGTGTAACTTACTGGAATCCAATGCAGACCAACAAGACTGGGATTAAGTCTGGACATAGTGGAAATTTGGATAATGGAAGGTACAGCAAGGGAAGCACTGGTAAAAGGAAAACATGGAGATAATAAAGCTATGGCTAAGGATTTCTACAACAGAAGTAATGAAGACTCAGCATGAACATCTAAGAGTTTATTGACTGCTAGCATCACAGCCTAGTATGAAAACACCAATGCCCTGGAATGGAAAATCCTACAAAAAGTAGTGGATATGGCCCAGTCTGTCACTGGTAAAGCCCTCCCCAACACTGAGCACATCTACTGTACATGGAGTGCTGTTGCAGGAAAACAGCATCCATCATCAAGGACATGCACCACCCAGGCTGTGCTCACCTCTAACTGCTGCCATCAGGAAGAAGGTACAGGGGCCTTAGCACCCACACCACCAAATTCAGAAACAGTTATTAGCCCTCAGTCATCAGGTTCTTGAACAAGAGGGGAAAACTTCACTCAACTTCATTCAGCTCAACATTGAACTGTTCCCACAACCCTTGGACTCACTTTCAAGGACACTTCATCCCATGTTCTCGATTTATTGATTATTTATTTATTATTGTTCTCTTTCATATTTGCACAGCTTTGTTGTCCTTTGCACATTGGTTGTTTGATAGACCTATTAGGTGAAGTCTTTCATTGATTATATTGTGTTTCCTGGAGTTATTGTGTATGCCCGCAAGAAAACAAATCTCAGAGTTGTACATAATGACATATATGTACTTTGAAAATATATGTATTTTGAACTTTGAGATTGAATGGCACCTGGCAATCTAATGGAAGTGGAAATAACCAGACTAAAAATGTGTATATGTGATCCGAAGTTCTTCTCAGGGATAAATAGGCATAAGGGATCAACCTCAGATTTACAGTTGACAGGGAGAGAAATAGAACATTCAAACACTGATGAAACACCGTAGAAAATCAATGAAGATTACATGTCTCATTATTACATTCAGTTCTGGTCGCCTCATTACAGGAAGGATGTTGAGGCTTTGGAGAGGGTGCAAAAGAGGAGTATCAGGAGGCTGCCTGCATTAGAGAAGCTGTACTGTTCTGTGTTCTATTTCTATTCATGCTGAACCAGTATGATTATGGAATGACCACAGGAACTGCTGAAACGGCTATCTCAGTCTGTACGCTTTCTAACCAAAACCATAATTTCAGCAAGGTGATTAACTGTTTCTGATGAAGCTTTGCTTGGAGAGGTATTTTTATTACTCATGCCAGTTCCTGCCAAAACTCTGTTATGAAGTACTTCTTCAAAATGCCAATTAATCTGTGTTAGAGAAAATTGCTGGATTACATTGAGACTGCTGTAATGGATATCCTAATCTATTCACCAATATGGTCACTTTTCTAGCAGACTGTAAATAAAACCTACACTCTGAAAAGTCTAATCTGTGAATTTATTATACTGAGTATGCTTGATATGAAATGTACACACAAGAGATTCTGCAGATGATGGAAAACCAGCATCTATGGAGCAGAATAAACCATCAATGTTTCAGGCTGAGGAGATTATTTATTCCCCTCTATAGATACTGCCTGACCTGCTGAATTCCTGCAGCATTTTATGTGTGTTGATATGAAATGTATTTGATTCAACCATCTTCTCTGGCAGCAAGTTCCAGACTTCAATCATTCTCTCTATGAAAATATCTCCCCTCAAATCCTCTTTAAAACTAATAAACTCTTCTCAGGCTTCCAGCTGGGTACAGGTATTGACTTCAACTGACATTTCGATGACAAATTCTGCCATCTTCACCAGGGTTGATACCCAGATATGTCTGGTCCAATGGTATTTATACCCCCATCGTCCATCCCTCCCGATTTGTTAGTCCTCATCCAATCAGGTTTCCGCTGTCCTACCTTGTTTACAATTGAATTCCAGTTCTTACTTACAGGGAGACCTTCGTCTTTGGTAAAATTCTTTTTCTCTAGTTTTATTTCAATGGCTTTCTTCACCAGGCAGTCCTAAAAGCCATTGGCTCAGTACAGTAGTTTTGTGCCATCAAAGCCGATGGCCATTGGGAATGCAATATTCTGCTACAGCCTATTTCTCTGGGTAGCCCAAATGGCTATACCTCTTGTGCTCCTTGATGTGGATTTCCACCATGCCGATATACACTGCTCTGCATTCACAGGGAATCCTGTACACACCCCTGTCCTGAGTCCCAGGTCATCTCTGATCCACATAAGTGTGATTTGAACTTCCTTACAAGAACATAAGCAAGCTGAACGTAGAACAGTTCTTCCTACTGTGATTAACCAAGCAAAACCTATTTTGGACCCAGAAAATCTCCATGAGAAAAATAAGATGATTATTCATGACATTCGTACGGCTATATATGGCTAATACGATATGGGAAATTTTTAAGGTGACTGGAGGAGAATATGGGGCGGGGGAACGGGGTGTCAGAGGTAGGTTTTCTCAAACAAAGTGGTGGGTGAGTGGAACGCTCTGTCATGGTCCCGTCCGGCAATTCCCCATCTTGCTATTACCTCCTTAATTGGGCCTTAATCCCCTCGTCTGATTTCCAATCATTCCCAGTTCCACTAATTACAGTTCATTGGTTGACTCTTTTGTGAGTAAACCTCGTTTCCTGATTCCTTGGGACTGTCAGTTCTAAGCATCGCATCATTTCCTGGATACTCTATGTAAACCTTGTCTCCGTGTAAAGACTCTCCTGGATACCGGTTCCTCATTCACGGCGGTGCTAACACCTCATGACTCTGCCTCCGCGCCTCTGTCCTGCACTTGGGTTCATCCTCAGCCTCGTCCTTGCAACAGAACGAATTGGCCAAAATGAACCCAGCGGACACGGACCCCGTGCAACAGGCTCTCACCAGCCAGGGCTACCTACTGGGCGCCCAGGACCAACTGCTCAGAGAGGTCACGGAAAACCTTCATGCGCTGTCCACGAGTGTGAGGAAGGTCAATGAGCAGGTTGACCGGGTATCCGCTTCCCTTACTCCATCCCTTCCAAGAACCCCGACTGACCAAACCGCACAGCCTGGGATGGCTGCGCCCCTTGGATCAGCAATACAATCTCCTCAAGAGACGTATGTACCCAAACCGGAACCCTATGCTGGGGCCTAGGAAAGTGCCAGGCCTTCTTATTACAATGCTCTTTGGTCTTTGAGCAACTGCCACATACATACACCTTGGACAGGTCAAAGATTTGATACATCACAGGGCTGCTACGAGGGGATGCATTGGCGTGGGCCACCGCAGTCTGGGACAACCGACCAGAGGTCTGTTCCTCCTTCCCTCCGAAATGAGGAAGGTCTTTGAACAGCCCATTCGCAATAAGGATGCCGCTAAGCGCTTGCTAACTCTCTGTGACGGTTCGAGAAGCGTAGCAAAACACTCCATCAAGTTCCGAACATTAGCAGCTGACTCTGGGTGGAATGACGAGGCACTATGGGAAGTGTTCCGACAGGGCCTCTCAGATAAGACAAAAGATGAACTGGCAGTGAGGGATGACGCGGACAGCCTGGACTCTCTGATCTCTCTAGCCAGCAGGCTCGATAATCAACTTCTAGAGCATCTGAGAGAAAAGACCAGTTGCCCCGCTCCTCAGGTCAGCCCAAGTCCCACCTTACCATCTTCAGCCAGCCTCCATTTCCCTGCCGCTCCAAGTATAGCTCCTGCTCCGACCCTCCCCACTACCCTGGGGGAGGAACCGATGCAGCTGGGATGGAACCATCTCTCCCCTGCTGAATGACTTCGGAGATGGAGAGGTGGGGATTGTTACTATTGCAGCCAGCTGGGACATTTCCGGGATACCTGTCCTCTGCGGCCAAAGGGAGGGCTCACCAGTAGAAAGGGGGACCCTGGTGAGCTGGACGACACTCCTTTCAGTCCCCCAGACCCGGATGCAGATCCCGGCTACCGTGAATTATCAACAACAGTCTCTGTCCCTATCTGCCTTGGTGGATTCCGGTGCTGAGTGAAATCTGCAGGACGAGGGCATAGCCTCCTGGGCCAGAAATACCTTGGGAGCTGTTAAGTACTCCTCTAGAGGCCTGGGCGCTGGACGGAAAACTGCTGGCTCGGGTTACCCACTGTACACCACCCCTGACCTTGATTCTGTCCAGAAACCATCGAGAGGAGGTACGATTTAATCTCATCCATTCTCCTCAAGCCCTTGTAGTTCTAAAATATCCTTGAGTGAACCACCACAACCCCTACATTGACTGGTCTACCGGGAGGATAGCCAGCTGGAGCCCGTTTTGCCACGCCACCTGTCTGTGGTCGGCTCCATCCCCTACAGAGGCTACCACAACCCCGCCTGTCTTGGAACCCCTCGACTTGTCCGGAGTCCCCGCAGAATACCATGACCTGGGGCAGGTATTCAGCAAACAACAGATTCTTTCCCTGCCTCTGCACCGCCCGTATGATTGCGCTATCCACCTTCTCCCCCGGGCCTCATTACCCACCAGTCGTCTTTATAACTTATCCCGACCGGAGAGAGACGCCTTGGAGAAATACATCAGTGAGTCCCTCGCGGCGGGCATTATTTGACCTTCATCCTCCCCGGTGGGCGCCGGTTTCTTCTTTGCAGAGAAGAAGGATGGGTTGCTTCGTCCTTGTATTGATTACCGAGGCCTAAACAATATAACAGTTAAAAATAAGTACCCACTACCCCTCATTAACTCAGCATTTGAACCACTTCACGGAGCCACCATCTTCTCGAAGTTGGCCCTTCGTAGGGCCTACCATCTAGTCAGGATGAGGGAGGGAGATGAGTGGAAGGCGGCCTTTAATACACCTTTGGACCACTTTGAATACTTGGTCATACCGTTTGGCCTCACCAATGCCCCGGCTGTTTTTCAAGCCCTAATCAATGATGTACTGAGGGACTTTATTAATCGCTTCGTGTTCGTCTACCTAGATGATATCTTACTATTTTCTAGCAGCCCCCAGAAACACATTCACCATGTCCTCCATGACTCTCGTCCTCCAGAGACTGTGGAAGAACAAGTTATTTGTGAAGGCGGAGAAATGTGAGTTACGCGTCCCTCTGGTCAGCTTCCTGGGCTACATCATCAAGAGCGGGCAGGTGAGGGCAGATCCCAAGAACATCTGGGCGGTGGAAGAATGGCCCTGACCCATGACCCACAAGCAACTTCAGCGGTTTTTGGGGTTTGCAAATTTTTATTGCCGATTTATCAGGGATTACAGTCAATCACCTGAAGAGGTGGTTCACAACTGCTCTCATCCTGGTCCAACCGGACCCCTCCCATCAATTCATTGTTGAGGTTGATGCCTCCGACTCTGGGGTAGGAGCAGTCCTGTCCCAACGATTAAGTCCAGACGAAAAGCTTCATCCCTGTGCCTTCTTTTCTCGCCGACTGTCCCCCGCCGAGCTCAATTACAACGTTGGGAATTCGGAATTACGGGCAGTCAAGCTAGCATTGGAGGAGTGGAGGCACTGGCTGGAGGGGGCGGAACACCTGTTTATGGCTTGGACTGATCATAAGAACCTGGGATATATTCAGACCGCCAAACGTTTGAACTCCCGTCAGGCCCGTTGGGCATTATTTTTTGTACAGTTCAAGTTTTCCTTCATCTACCATCCAGGGTCCAAGAATGGGAAGCCGGACATGCTCTCCCGCCAATACAACTCCAAGGAGGACACTTCCAGCCCAGGGACTATGCTCCCACCTTCCTGTGTGGTGGCAACCCTCACTTGGAAGATTGAGTCCATAGTAAAGGAAGCCCAACGGGATGACCCTGACCCTGGCAATGGACCCGTCGATCGCCCTTTGTGTCTGATTCCGTCAGATCTCAGGTTCTCCGGTGGGGGCACACATCTCGGTTTGCCTGCCACCCGGGAGTGATCAGACCCTGGCTCTCCTGAAAAGACACTTTTGGTGGCCTTCCATGGAGGCGGATACCCGTTCCTATGTCTCTGCATGTTCTGTCTGTGCC
The DNA here is from genome assembly GCF_963921235.1 of Mobula hypostoma. Lineage (NCBI taxonomy): Eukaryota > Metazoa > Chordata > Chondrichthyes > Myliobatiformes > Myliobatidae > Mobula > Mobula hypostoma. Next base: position 6,885,462 of record NC_086113.1, on the reverse strand, counting down.
CGTGGAAAAGCCTCCTACTGGCCACCTGCAGGATTACTTTGTCCCCTACCTGTCCCTGGTCGTCCTTGGTTGCACATTGCCCTAGATTTCGTCACTGGTCTACCCCCTTCACACGGAAACACCACAATACTCACCGTGGTAGACCGGTTCTCCAAGACAGTGCACTTTGTAGCCCTCCCTGAACTCCCTTCTGCTCAGGAAACCACAGACCTTCTCGTCCACCATGTCTTCCACCTCTACGGAATCCCCGTGGACATCGTCTCTGATTGAGGACCCCAATTCATCTCGCAGGTGTGGAAGGCCTTCTGTCAAGCCTTAGGTGCCTCAGTCAGCCTGTCATCCGGCTTCCACCCACAGACAAATGGGCAAACGGAACAGGTCAACCAGGACTTGGAGGCGACGCTACATTGTATTACAACCAACTAACCGTCTACCTGGAGTGACCACCTCGTGTGGGTTGAGTACGCCCACAAGTCTCTGGTTAGTACCGCCATCGGAAGGTCTCCCTTCGAGTGCTCCCTTGGGTACTAACCCCTGCTGTTCCCCGCGCAAGAAGAGGAGATTGCGGTGCCGTCTGTTTAGGCCCATATCGATTGATGCCGCAAGGTTTGGGAGGACACATGCATGGTCCTGCTCAGAACAGCCGATCACAATAGGAGGATTGCTGATTGACACCGGACTCCTGTGCCTGAGTATCGACCTGGGCAGATGGCGTGGGGCTTTCATCCAAAGACATCCCTCTCAAAAACGAGCCTAAGAAACTCGCCCCTCACTTCCTGGGAACTTTCAGGGTCAAAAGTATGATCAACCCCACAGCAGACCGACTTAAACTACCAAGATCTATGCACATCCACCCTACTTTTCATGTTTCCCAATTAAAACCACTTTCCGTCAGCCCCTTGTGTCCTCTGACCGAAACCTCTCCACCCACCCGGATCATCGACAACCATCCGGCATACACTGTCTGGCGGCTACTAGTTGTGCGCCGTCAGGGCAGGGGCCTCCAATACCTGGTCGACTGGGAAGGGTACAGCCCAGGGGAACGTTCCTGGGTTCCCCACTCCTTCATCCTGGACCCCTCCCTCATCCCTCATCCAAGACTTCCATCGGGACTATCCCAACAAGCCTGGAGGATCGCCTGGAACTCCCGTTGGGGGGGGGGGGGTACTGTCATGGTCACATCTGGCAATTCCCCATCTTGCTATTACCTCCTTAACTGGGCCTTAATCCCCTCGTCTGATTTCCAATCATTCCCATTTCCACTAATTACAGCCCAGCTAGTTCCCATTTGCAAACATAGGATAAAACTCAGGCAGCCCAGCCACGCCTTGCCAGTTTGTTGGTTGACTCTGGCGTGAGTAAACCTCGTTTCCTGATCCCTTGGGACTGTCAGTTCTAAGCTCCGCATCATTGTCTGGCTCCCCTACGTAAACCTTGTCTCCCTGTAAAGACTCTCCTGGATACTGGTTCCCCGTTCGCAGCGATGCTAACACCTCAAGACTCTGCCTCCGCACCTGTGTCCTGCACTTGGGTTCATCCTCAGCCTCATCCTTGCAACACGCTCTGCCAGGAATGGTGGTACATTACGGTCATTTATGAAACTCTTTGATAGGCACATTGATGACAGAAAAAAATTAAGGGCTATCTATGTAGGAGGGAAGTGAGTTTGAACTTAAGAGTATATTAAAAGGTCAGAACAACATCGTGGGATGAAAGGCCTGCGCTAAAGATCAATGTTCTAGGTACTGCTGCAACAAAACAAGCAATTTCACGACGTATGTCACTGGTAATATACCGGATTCTGATTGACATGTGTGAGAATATTGGGCTCGGCTAGGAGCAGCAGGTTTCATCGCTGTGTGTGTGGGGGGGGGGGGTGGTTTGCCACTGTCTGCAGGTTGAAGAACCGTCCCATCCTCCGGGCGGCTGCCCACCGAGGGGCGGCAGGGGGCCGAGCCTCTCCCCTGGGAAGGTGCCGTGCTGCTCCCTGCCTTTGTAGCAGACGTGTGCCCCTACCTTCCCGAGCGCCGGACTAGTTCAGAAGCCGTTCCCCGGCGCTGGGATGTGGTACCGTTGAAGCGGCCTCCTTTTCCCCCAACCTCGCTCGCCCGAGTCTGTCCGTTGGTTTAACGTCGCGCGAGCTCTCGGATACCACCCCGCCCCGTTCCCGCCGCAATCGGAGCACGAGGGCTCTCGGCTCCCGGCGCGGAGCGAGCGAGCGCGACGGCTCCCGGCACCCGCCGCAGTCCGAGAGCGGGGACTCCCGGCTCCCGCCGCAGACAGAGAGCGGGGACTCCCGGCTCCTGCCGCGGAGCGAGCGCAACGGCTCCCGGCTCCCGCCGCACGCCGCATTCCGAGCGCGGGGACTCCCGGCTCCCGCCGCAATCCAAACGCGTGCGGTCCCAGACCCCGCCCGGCTCCCACCACAATCCATCTATTTGTTGATATAAAACTTGTGCAGTGGAACTGCACCTTTCAATTATTTTGTATTCTGAACTAATGTTATTTCCAATTCCATAGTAGGGAAGAATATCGGAGAACTTACTGCTAAGAATTTAAAACTTCTTATCCCCTGGGAGGGGGGAGAAGATGGCGGCACGACGATAGCGCCCGTGGCCACTTCGGTGATGATGTCTGTTATCTGTCAAGTAGGGGACCGTGTACAATTCTGATTTGATGGAGACACACGTGAGAAAACGAAGGAACATCTGGAAAACTTCTGAAATGCCTGCTTCGCTGCCGCTGCTACTGTGTGGTAACCGGAATCTCCGGAGCTGAAGGCCCCAAAATTTTCAGCATTGCTTGTTTCAGCAGCCAGGGCGAAGTCGAAGGCGCTCGGCAGAGGATGGTGTTCGGGAGGCTGTATCGGAGAGGCTGGTCAGAGGCACAAAGTTTTCAGATGGATGGACTCAGGGTCAGCTGTGATCGGCTGCTTCCAAGGTATTGGCAAGCTGACAGTGCCTGGAGGTTTATAGCAGGGAGTTTCTCCCTTTGCAGCCTGCTATCAGGGACTCGGGAGTTGATTGACTCGGGACTTTGAGACTTTTTTTTACTGTGCCCATGGCCTGTTCTTCATCAAATTATGGTATTGCTTTGCACTGCTGTAACTATATGTTATAATTATGTGGTTCTGTCAGCGTTAGTCTTTGGTCTGTCCTGTTTTCTGTGATATCACTTCGGAGAAACATTGTATTATTTCTTAATGCATGTATGCATTTCTAAATGACAATAAAAGAGGACTGAGTATTCTCATAATCTAAAAAAAATTACTGTATATGCATCATTGTCGGGACTTCAATCAAGCTAGCCTGAAGTAATAGCTATCCAATTATCAACATATCACCTGAAGTTCCAGGGGTCCCACTGCATTTGATACTATGGTATTAACATAAGGAATGCCTACCATTCCATCTCTAGACGCATTTTGGGAAATATCACCTGGTTGTCCTCCTCCTACCGGCATACAGGCAAAGGCTAAAAACCAAGGCAACAGAGGTAAGGATGTAAAAAGGATGGTCACATGAGGCAAAGGAGTGGCTACAGGAATGCTTCAAGTCAGTGGACTTGTCCATGTTCAAAGATTCATCAGATGATCCGAATAAATATGCCATGTTTGTCACAGACCTTATAAAGACACTCATGAATGAGTGCGTCCCCACAAATTCACTCAGTCTTTCCCAACCAGAAGCCCTGGATGAACCAAGAAATCCACAATCTGCTGAGGGTTAGATCAGTGGCATTCAGGTTTGGCGACCAAGGAAAGTACAATCTTCGGAAAGCCAGCTCACATGCAAATTGGCAATTCCAGACCAAACTTGAATCACTAGCGTCAATGCTTTGAGATATTGGTCATGAAATATGTCAACTCCTGCTTGTTGAGTGACTTAGATCCACTTCAATTTGTCTATCATCACAAGAGGTTCACAACAGATGCCATTCATTGGCTCTTCACTCAACCGGGACTGAAGATGCATGCATCAGGATGCTCTTCATTGATTACAGCTCTGTATTAAAAACTATCATCCCATCAAAACCAAGCTCCAAGTCCTCGGCCTTGATATCTCCTTGTGCAATTGGATCCTTGATCTCCTCACTTGCAGACCCCTGTCAGTTTGGATTGGCAACAACATCTCCACAATCTGCATTAGTGCAGGTGCACCACAAGACTGTGTGCTTAGCCCTGATCTACTCGCTTTATACTCCCAGGGCATGCCCTTTTCTCACTGTTACCATCAGGTAGGAGGTACAGAAGCCTGAAGGCACACACTCAGCGATTCAAGAACAGCTTCTTCCCCTCTGCCATCGGATTCCTAAATGGACGTTGAATCTTTGGACACTACCTCACTTTTTTTAATATACAGTAATTCTGTTTTTGCACGTTTTTAAAAATCTATTCAATATACATAATTGATTTTTAAAAATATTTTTATTTCTCTGATAGATTATGCATTGCATTGAACTGCTGCTGCTAAGTTAACAAAATTCACGTCACATGCCAGTGATAATAAACCTGATTCTGATTCTACCTATGAGGCTAAACACAGCTCCATTGTCATATTCAAATTTGCGGACAATATCACCATCGTTGGTCAAATTAAAGGTGGTGAGGAATCAGCATATAGGAGAGAGATTAAGAACCTGGTTGAATAGTGCCACAACAACAACCTCTCATTCAATGTTAGCAAAATCAAAGAGCTGTTTATTGACTACAGGAGGAGGAACCAGAGGCCTATGAGCCAGTCTTCACCAGGGGATCAGAGATGGAGAGGATCAGTAACTTTAAATTATTTGCCGTTATCATTTCAGAGATCTGTCTGTCAAAATCACGGACTCTGCTGTAGGGTCTGCACACCCTTGCAGGTAAAAGAGTGGCATTTATTTAGTGTTAAATTACTGCTTCTGAGCAACAGTGTCGCACCTTCAGTTTGGGAGTTTTAGTTAATGGCCCTGTAGGCCTATTGTTCATTGTTTTATCATTGATCGTGCATAATTCTCACTAAAAGTTAGTGAACTGTTCATCCACTTCAGTGTTATTCTCTCTACCTTTGGATTATCACCACACGTTCCTGTCGGCAAAGCTCGATCACAAAAGTGGACCCAGCAGAGAGGGTAAAGCTGACCAAGGCCCTGAAATTCATCGATCAGATAGCAGAGAAGTCAGTGGAGGCTGCGTTGACAGTGGTGACTCGCACAGTGCAATAGCAGCTTGCAGAATGACAAGCTCAGCCCAAACCGAAGTTTGAGGAGGAGAAGCTAAAATCAGTAGAGTCTGGGTTGGCAGAAGTGTCTCGTGTAGTGCGACAACTACTTTCAGAGTGGCAAGCCCAGTCCAAGCAGAAAGAACCAGTGTCAGCATTCATAGCAACAGTTCAGCAACTCACCACAGACAACCAGAATTAGGAGGCACTGATTACTGCTCTCAAGACCAGGGTTCAGCAGCTTACTACCGACAGCCAGAATCAGGAGGCAACCATCCCCATTCTTGCTGCCATAGTTCAGTAGCCTTCAGCCAGGTCAGTCCCACTCCCAGCATCTCCCACATTCTCCTTTTTGAAAGTCTTATCAGGTTCAGCCACTAATGCCCGATTCCCATGACCAGAACTGAACCGAGGATTCCTCCGCCAGGCAAATATTCTGGTGACCCCAACGGCTGCAGGACTTTTATTACCCAGTGTGAACTGACTTTCCAAGCCCAGCCAGGTCTGTTTGGTGATAATGCATGGCTTACATGGTGAATCTCTTAGACAGACCCGCGCTCAGCCTGTTCAATGCTCCATGGGAACAAGGTTTCTCAGCAGTCCAGTCATTCCGGCAATTTGTCGTAAAGTTCAAGAGAGATTTTGATCTCCCAGAACTCAGTCAGGAGGCTACCCACAGATTCCTGGACCTGCCCCAAGGGAAAGGTACAGTGAGGGACTATGCAGTAAAGTATCGCATGCTTGCGGCTGAGATGGAGTGGATTGAGAAATCCCTCATTACTGTCTTCCGTCATGGGCTGAGCACAGGGATCTCAGTGCATGATGATCAGGACAGCCTGGATGACCTGATTAATCTGGCCATATGAATTGAGAACCGGGCTACTAAGTGGCACAGAAAAAGATTTCCCTGAGCTTCCTACTCCTTAGATAACCATCTGTCTTCACCCCCTTCCACTTTACCCAGTACACAGTCCACAGAGGAGCCTATGTAAGTGGGGCACATTTCCAGAGGCATGAGATCAGCGCAGGAGAACAGATTCCTGCCTGTACTGTGACAATCGAGGACACTTCTGGGCATGGTGTCCCAAACATTCCTGTGTACGGGGTCTTTCCTTTGTATGTTAAATTTAAAATGGCTTCTTTGTTATGTTAGTCTTTTAAACTGCTGCGTGTGTGGATTAAAATGGCTTCTATGTTATGTTAAACGCTGAGAAAGTCTTTAGCTAGAAATTTGCTTGGGTTAATACAGACAGCAGAGTGCTATTAGCCAATGGGTGTTTATGTTATCATTTCTTGGGGTGATAATGCTGTCTCATATGACTGGGAACGAGGTTTTTGGCGGGGAGTCGGACGGGAGACGGGAGAGACGACGGATGTGCGGGGACGCTCCGGTCGATCACTCTGGGTGGTCCTGAGCCGTGAGTCGACGGGGTCCGGGTGGTCCCGAGCCATGTGTCCACAGGGTCCGGGTGGTCCTGAGCCGTGTGTCCACAGGGTCCGGGTGGTCCCGAGCCGCGAGTCGACGGGGTCCGGGTGGTCCTGAGGAACTTTCTGAACTCCAACTTGTGCATGAAGAACTTGAACTTTGGTAAGTCTGGCGCCTTTTTCCATTACTTCTTTTTCAGTATCGAACTTATATTAATTTCATAGACTTACTAATATCTATAAAGTGTACTTGGTGAAACATACTGTGTGTGCTGCCTGATGGTTGATGTTTGGGACTGACTTGGGTGGCAGTGGTACAGCAACCGATCCAGCGGGAAGCGTCCAGGTGGGCGCCGGGCGGGATTTCCCTTAGATATATACGAGCCAATATAGCGGAGCTTTACACCTGTAAAAGAGGATACCAGTCGGCAGGAGGGGGAATTGTGACAGGTCAATTCTCCTGCAGTCATCTTCCCCTCAATGTGAAATGCTCACAGCTTCCTTGTCATGGGGGGGGAGGGGTTTTCTCAGACTCATGGGCTTTAGGCATTCATTGACTTTGGGGCATCCAGGAACCTCATGGATATGTCTCTGGCTCAGAGATGGAAAGTTCCGGCTCAGCAATTGAGAGAAAATATCGCTGTCAAGACTCTGGGTGCTCAGTCTCAGGCTGCCTTTCCTCAGATCCCCTTCAACTTGTGCGAGAAGACAACCATAGGGAGTAGCTCTCCTTCTGGATTGTCGGTTCGCTTGTGTCACTGGTGCTTGGCTTTCTTAGGCTATCTCCACACAACCCACAAGTTGATTAGTCCCTAAAGGCACTGCAAGAGTGGGGACCAGCATGCCTGTCTATGAGTTGGGTCAAGTTCAAGCCCCTGTCAGCATTTCCCCTTCTGTGTCAACTGCTAGTGTGGACCTGTCTGGCATTCTGTTGAATATGTTGACCTTCTTGAGGTCTTCAGTAAGAAGAAAGCCTCCTACTGCCTCCACACCGGCCATAGATTGCGACATTGACCTCTTACCCAGTACTAGTCCTCCCTGGGGCTGGATCTTTTCCCTCTCCTCCTGAAACTATGGCCACAGAAGAGTACATCAAGGAGGCATTGGCCTTAGGATTTATCAGTCCATCAACCTTGCCAGCAGGAGCGGGCTTCTTTTTTGTGAGCAAGAAGGATGGCAAGCTCTATCCTTGCATTGATTTTTGCAACTCAACGACATCGCAATGAAGAGCCACTGCCCTCTTCATTTTCTTGCCTCTGCTTTTTAATACTGGTCCTCTCAAACATTGGCTGTGCTGCTTAAATCTAGCTTCTTTTTATTGGATCTTGCTAATTATGCACAACCCAATGTCTCCTTGGGAACTGTGGTGCGCAAAATTGTGTTGACTGTCCCCACTCATTTCTTTTAAACTCTCTTCCTCTACACAATCTAATGTCTTTTTGAGAACTGTGGTGTGTGAAACGTGCTGATTGTCACAATTTACTTCTTTTAAACTACCCTCTATGCAATCCAATATCCCCGCAGAAACTGTGACATGCAAAATTATGCCGACTGGCCCTGCTCACTTTTTTAAACTCTCTCTTCCTCTACACAATCCAATGTCTCCTCGAGACTGTGGTACACAAAATGTATTGTTCAATTGACTTTATAAACTTTGTTTAAGATATGAGCTATTTAATTTTTGTTGCAATTACTTATCTAGTTCATCTATAAGTGTAAGTTGCATCATCTCACATTGCGAGTGAAATGTTCATGTTTAATGTGACTACAGTCTTGTATCACAATGTCAATAATCCACCTCTTGAATATAGTTCTTTGCCTGAATTATGGAACTGAGATATTCAATCTTCATTATTTTGTTCCACATTAATTTTCATGATTATTAATTAGATTTGCCATCTGTAATATCACCTTTGTTAAAAAGGTGTTTGACAACTAATAGATTCTATTTGAAGAATGATGAACAAAGTTTAAAAATGGAGATGTAGTACAAGTGGTGTTTATTACCTTCATTAAGCAACCACTCAGGTTCCACACACTAGTGAGTTAGAGAAAGCTCAGAACATGAAATGTAGATATTGCATAAAGACCTGGATAAATGTGGAATTACCCATTCTTGCTCATCTGTCTTAAAATTACATGGTCACTATATACTTGATTCAAAATGAGCCCAAGTTGCTGATGCCTTCCCAATGGCCCCTATGCAGACACCAGAACCTTTCATAATTCACCGGAGTTTTTCTTGACATTCATCGATCAGTTGTCATGCAGTGCTTTTTTTCAGTCAATTAATTGAACCACCACCTGGATGATCCAATGCACAGGGTAGCAAGAAGCTGTAGAGTCAGCCAGCTCCAACACTAGCACAAGTCTCCCCACCATCAAGGAAATCTTGAAAGAGTGATCCCTCAAGCAGTTGACATCCATGATGAAAGACCTTCAACACCCAGGCATGCTGTATTTTCGTTATTACCATCAGGAAGGGAGTACAGGAGCCTGAATATGCTATAACTCAATGTTATAGGAACAGCTTCTTTCCCTCCACCATCAGATTTCTGAATGACCCATGAACCCATGAGCACAACTTCATCATTCCTCTTTTGCACAACTTATTTACTTCTTAATAGTAATGCACTGTACTGCTGCCACATAACAACAAATTTTGTGACATATATTCAGTGGCCATTTTATTATGTACACCTGTATGCTTGCTTGTATTGCAAATAACTTATCAGCCATTCACATGGCAGCAACTGAATGCATAAAAACATGCAGACATGGTCAAGAGCTTCAGTTGTTATTCAGACCAAACATAAGAATGGGGAAGAAGTGTGATCTGAGTGACTTTGACCATGGAATGATTGTTGGTGCCAGACAGGGATGTTTGTGTCATGGTCCGGTCCGTGAAGTCTGCACTCCGGTTCACGGTCCGGTCCATCGTTCTTTATTCCAGGTTTTCCAGTTTTCCCTTGTTCTGTTGGGTGCTGTAATTGAGGCACCTGATTCACATTTTGGGCTGGCTGCATAAATAGCTCCTTGGTTCAGCTTCATGGGATGGCTGGCACTGGATTCACCATGCAGCAGCTGCACTGATGGGGTGGATGGACGGCTGTTGAGGGCTGGGCTGGAGAGGCTCATTTTGGAGTGGGCGCATGTGTATGCGTGAATGTGGTTTGGAACTTGTTGAGGGAAAGAGAGTGGGGAAGTAGTGGGAATTGCTGGGGGCGGGGTCGTGTGGGTCCAGTAATGGTGGACAAGGTGAGAGGGGGGGTTGAGGGAAAGAGAGTGGAGAAGGAGCGGGATAGGGATTTGGGATCAGAGGTAGGCAGCTGGGGAGAAACGGATTATTGTGAAGGAAGAAATAAAGGGAATGAGGAGATAGTGAGGGGATGGATGATTGAAAACCGAGACAAAGGGAATAAGAAATGACAGTGGAGAGAGCTCTGAAAGTGAGGAAGGTGAACAAGTTTAGAGAGAAGGTGTTGTCATAATTAGGTTTAATGAGAAGGCTCAGGGACACATGAAGAAAATTAACCCATTTGTGCTAACAACAACTCTGGCAAATAAGATAGGGAAAATAGTATTGCGAAAGTCCTTAATGATGGCAACCTATTGGTAAGATGTGTGAATGAGAAACAACTTGAGAAAGCACTCAAGCTAAAAGAGATAGGAAAATGCAAGGTGGAATACACAGGGAGGGTGGGAGCACGAAATGGTGGTTGTAAAGGAGTGATCACGGGGGTATCAATGAGTACAAATATGGAGGAGTTAAAGAGGAATATCAAAGGAAGAAAAGTGATGAATGTTCAAAGACTGAAAACAACAAAGGAGGGAGTGAAAAAGAAAAGTGAAACAGTATTGATTGAATTTGAAGAAGAAAGAGTGCCAAGGATGGTATTCCTGGGTTTCATGAGTTACCCAGTAAGGGCGTATGTACAAAAGCCATTGAGGTGCTATAATTGTCAAAGGTTTGGACACATTGCTAAAAACTGTAAAAGGCAGAGGAGATGTGCTAGATGTGGGGGTGATCATGAATATGGAAAGTGCAGAACAGGAATGCAACCAAAATGCTGCAATTGTGGAGGAGCTCATAACGTGGCATATAGTGGGTGTGAGGTTATGGGACAGGAGAATAAAATTCAAGAAATAAGAGTGAAAAGAAAGATCACTTATGCAGAAGCTTTAAGAATATCAAGAGAATAGAATAATGCTCCTATTGAACAGGGAGCAACAGTGATGCGAGAGATGCAACAAAGAACAAATAACAGGATTTATGTAGACAAAAAGGCTCTAGTAACATTCATTGCAGGAGCGTTTAAAAAGAGGACCTCCCTATCCGGTGGGCAGCGGAGTGAGTGGTAGCAGAGTGAAAGGGCTTTGGCTCTGCAGGCTTTGGATGAAGTGTGCAGAGGCTGAGGAGGAGCTTGCTCCCAGTGAGGCCCATACCACTCCTAAGGCAGTCGGCAACATTCCACATCCACATTTCAAAAGTTGAGGCAACGTATTGGGTAGGTCATGACAGCTGAGATCGGCCCCGTGGTTTGTTCATCCTGCAGCATGTGGGAAATCAGGTCCCTGACGACTATATGTGCAGGAAATGTGTCCAGCTGCAGCTTCTGGCAGACCACATTGAGCGGCCGGAGCTGCGATTGGATTCATACTGGAGCATCCGCGATGCTGAGAAAGTTGTGAATAGCACGTTCAGTGAGTTGGCCACACCGCAGGTAAAGGCTACACAGGCAGAAAGGGAATGGGTGGCCACTAAACAGCGTAGCAGTAGGTGGGTAGTGCAGGAGTCCCCTGGGGTCATCTCCCTCCTAAACAGATATACTGTTTTGGAAACTGTTGGGGGAGATGTCTCATCAGGGGAAGGCAGCAGCAGCCGAGTTCATGGCACCATGGGTGGCTCTGCGGCACAGGAAGGAACGAAAAGGAGCAGGAGAGCTATAGTGATAGGGGATTCGATTGTAAGGGGAATAGATAGGCATTTCTGCTGCTGCAAATGAGACTCCAGGAGGGTATGTTGCCTCCCTGGTGCAAGTATCAAGGATGTCTCTGAGCGGCTGCAGGACATTCTGGAGTGGGAGAGTGAACAGCCAGTGGTCGTGGTGCACATAGGTAACAACGATATAGGTAAAAAACAGGATGAGGTCCTACAAGGTGAATTTAGGGAGTTAGGAGATAATCTAAAAAGTAGGACCACAAAGGTAATAATCTCTGGGTTACTACCAGTGTCATGTGCTAGTCAGAGTAGAAATAGGAGGATATTTCAGATGAATAGGTGGCTTGAAAAATGGTGCAAGGGAGAGGGATTCAAATTTCTGGGGCATTGGAGCCAGTTCTGGGAGAGGTGGGACCAGCACAAACAGGACGGTCTGCACCTGGGCTGGACTGGAACCAATGTCCTAGGGGGAGCATTTGCTACTGTTGTTCAGGAGGATTTAAACTAATGTGTCAGGGGGATGGGAACAAGTGCAGAGAGACAGGGGTGTAAAATGAGGGTAGAAGCAAAAAGTAGTAAGGTGAAAAGTAAAAGTGGCAGGCAGGCAAATCCAGGGCAAAAATCAAAAAGGGCCACTTTTCAACATAATTGTATAAGGGCTAAGAGTGTTGTAAAAACAAGCCTGAAGACTTTGTGTGTCAATGCAAGGAGCATTCGTAACAAGGTGGATGAATTGAAAGTGCAGATAGTTATTAATGAATATGATATAGTTGGGATCACAGAGACATGGTTCCAGGGTGATCAGGGGTGGGAGCTCAACATCCAGGGATATTCAATATTCAGGAGGGATAGACAGGAAAGAAAAGGAGGTGGGGTAACATTGCTGGTTAGAGAGAAGATTAATGCAACAGAAAGGAAGGACATTAGCCTTGAGGTTGTGGAATCGATATGGGTAGAGCTGCATAACACTAAGGGGCAGAAAACGCTGGTGGGAGTTGTGTACAGGCCACCTAACAGTAGTATTGAGGTTGGGGATGGCATTAAACAGGAAATTAGAAATGTGTGCAAAAAAGGAACAGCAGTTATAATAGGTGACTTCAATCTACCTATAGATTGGGTGAACCAAATTGGTAAGGGTGTTGAGGAAGAGGATTTCCTGGAATATATACGGGATGGTTTTCTGAACCAACATGTCGTGGAACCAACTAGAGAGCAGGCCATTCTAGACTGGGTATTGAGTAATGAGGAAGGGTTAGTTAGCAATCTTGTCGTGCGAGGCCCCTTGGGTAAGAGTGACCATAGTATGGTGGAATTCTTCATTAAGATGGAGAGTGACATAGTTAATTCAGAAACAAAAGTTCTGAACTTAAAGAAGGGTAACTTTGAAGGTATGAGACGTGAATTAGCTAAGATAGACTAGCAAATGATACTTAAAGGGTTGACGGTGGATATGCAATGGCAAGCATTTAAAGATCACACGGATGAACTACAACAATTGTTCATTCCAGTTTGGCAAAAGAATAAACCAGGGAAGGTAGTGCACCCGTGGCTGACAAGGGAAATTAGGGATAGTATCAATTCCAAAGAAGAAACATACAAATTAGCCAGAAAAAGTGGCACACCTGAGGACTGGGAGAAATTCAGAATCCAGCAGAGGAGGACAAAGGACTTAATTAGGAAGGGGAAAAAAGATTGAGAGAAAGCTGGCAGGGAACATAAAAACTGACTGTAAAAGCTTTTATAAATATGTGAAAAGAAAAAGATTGGTTAAAACAAATGTAGGTCCCTTACAGTCAGAAACAGGTGAATTGGGCGGCAGTGTTTGCTGTGAGGAGGATGCTAAGAGGATGCCGGGTGACTTGGATAGGTTAGGTGAGAGGGCAAATTCATGGCAGATGCAATTTAATGTGGATAACTTTGGTGGCAAGAACAGGAAAACAAATGATTATCTGAATGGTGGCCGATTAAGAAAAGAGGAGGTGCAATGAGACCTGAATGTCATTGTACACCAGTCATTGAAGGTGGGCATGCAGGTACAGCAGGCGGTAAAAAAGGCAAATGGTATGTTGGCATTCATAGCAAGAGGATTCAAGTACAGGAGGAGGGAGGTTCTACTGCAGCTGTACAAGGCCTTGGTGAGACCACATCTGGAGTATTGTGGGCAGTTTTGGTCCCCTAATCTGAGGAAAGACATTCTTGCCAGAGAGGGAGTACAAAGAAGGTTCACCAGATTGATTCCTGGGATGGCAGGACTTTCATATGAAGAAAGACTGGATCGACTAGGCTTATACTCGCTGGAATTTAGAAGATTGAGGGGAGATCTTATTGAAATATATAGAATTCCAAAGGGATTTGACAGGCTAGATGCAGGAAGATCGTTCCCGATGTTGGGGAAGTCCAGTACGAGGGGTCACAGTTTGAGGATAAAGGGGAAGCCTTTTAGGACCGAGATGAGGAAAAACTTCTTCACACAGAGTGGTGAATCTGTGGAATTCTCTGCCACAGGAAACAGTTGAGGCCAGTTCATTGGCTATATTTAAGAGGGAGTTAGATATGGCCCTTGTGACTAAAGGGATCTGGGGGTATGGAGAGAAAGCAGGTACAGGGTTCTGAGTTGGATGATCAGTCATGATCATACTGAATGGCGGTGCAGGCTCGAAGGGCTGAATGGCCTACTCCTGCACCTATTTTCTATGTTTAAATCATACCAAATAACATATAAAACCTAAAATAACACTAACATATATACATATATATAGTAAAAGCAGGAATGATATGACAAATATACAGCCTATATGAAGTAGAAATAATGTATGTACAGTGTAGTTTCACTGAACAGAATCGCCAAAACCAATTTGTAGAAAAAAAATCGGCACGTACACGCATGTGCACGTCACGCATGCGCACACAGGGGCCCGCACAAGGCTTTATGGTCATGGTTGTCTTTCTTGGGGTAAACACAGTGAGAAAGTTGACAACCCTACCCCGCCCCCCCCCCGAATATTGTCAATATTAAACCAGTCCGCGGTGCAAAAAAGGTTGGGAACCCCTGCCATATAGGGTACTGGAAAAAGGAGATGATCAGGAATACATAGTGGTGGAAGTGTGGGAGAGAGGGGAGGGAGTGGTTATAATTAACTACTACAATCCATGTAAAAGGTTGGATTTGGACAGCCTATTAGGGATACAAGGACAAAACAGACATAAAGTAGTGTGGTGTGCAGATTTCAATGCTCACAGCACAATATGGGGGGATCCAATTACAGATTCAAATGGAAAGATAATTGAAGATTTGATGGAAGAAATGGATTTGGTGTCTATGAATGATGGTAGAGGAACAAGGATAGACATAACAACAGGAACTGAGTCAGTGTTAGATATTACGTTAGTGTCTAATGCCTTGGCTGGCATTAGTAACTGGGGAGTTTGGACTGCCTCAACAGTAGGCAGTGATCACTACCCAGTTTTATGTTCAGTGGGTGAAAGAGTTGAAGTAAGATCAGGTGGTGGAATCCGAAAGTGGGTATTTGGAATAGCAGATTGGGGTAAATTCCAGAAGTTGAGTCAAGAAGCATTGACAAAGATTGACATTTCTGGAAATATAGATGAATTAAACAGTCAGGTGACTTCAGCAATTATTATGGCAGCAGAAGGATCTATACCCAGGAGTAAAAATAGGATGAATAGAAAACTGGTACCATGGTGGACAGAGGAATGTTGTCAGGCTGTAAAAAAACAGAAATAGAGCATTCAGGCTAGTTAAAAGAACCCATAATATTCAGCATTTGATGAGTATAAGAAGGCACAGGCAGTGGTGAGAAGAACTATACATCAAGCTAGAAGGGCAAGTTGGAGGAGTTTTTGCAACAAAATAGGAAGAACAACACCTGTGGGAGAGGTATGGGGAATGATTAAGAGAATTGGGGGAGATAGAAGGGAATGGGAATATCCAGTAATGATATCTGAGGAGGAAACAGCAGTCTCCTGTAGGGATAAGGCTGAGTTCATGGCCAAGTCATTTGTACAGATACACAGTTCAGAAAATTTGTCTGAAGAAGGGAAAAGGAGAAGGGAAAGAACAATGAGTCAACACCAGGTGTGTTAAACAGGAGGGAAGAAACAGATGATATAACTGATGATCCATTTACGTTGGCAGAAATGGTGAGAGCAATAAAGAGATTGAAACCAACCTCCCCAGGGAAAGATCTGATATGCTATGTTATGCTAAAAAATCTAGGAGAAGGAGCGCTCTTGAAGTTGCTGCATTTTTATAACAAAGTGTGGGAGGAGGGAAGATTACCAGGTGCATGGAAAGAAGCAGTAGTAATTCCAATAAGGAAACTGGCAAGGATCCGTCAAAACCCACTAGCTACAGACCAATAGCATTAACATCAAATATATGTAAGATAATGGAAAGGTTGATAACAGAAAGGTTATCGTATGAGCTTGAGAAGAGGGGAATGCTGGCAAGTTATCAGAGTGGTTTAGGAAGGGAAGGAATTCCATGGACTCAGTGATAAGGTTAGAGACTGAAATAAGAAGGGCCCAGGCAAATAAAGAATCAGTAGCTGCAGTGTTTATTGACATTGAAAAAGCCTATGATATGATGTGGAAGGAAGGATTATTAATTAAACTGCACAAGATGGGGGTTGGTGGGAGAGTTTTTAATTGGATCAAAGATTTTCTGTTTGGGAGAAAAATTGAAGTTCGGATTGGATCAGAATTATCAAAACAGTACATAGTGGGAAATGGCACACCTCAAGGTAGTGTGATTAGCCTGTTACTTTTCATCGTTATGATCAATGATGATTTCACAAAGGTACCAGTGGATATAGGTAGGTCACTGTTTGCGGATGATGGGGCCTTGAGGAAAAGAGGCAGGAACATGGAGCATATAATCAGGAAATACAAGGAGCAATTGATGAAGTGGTGGAGTGGGGTTATGATTGGGGATGTGGATTTTCAGTAGAAAAAATTCAAACTGTATTTTTCACCAGGAAAAGAGTTGAGGTCCGGGAAGAAGTTAAGGATGTATTGGATTGAATTAGAAAGGGTTGGATCATTGAAATTTCTGGGAGTTATATTTGATTCACGATTAACGTGGGCAGACCATATCAGGAAAGTTGAGGAGAAATGTGAAAAAGTAATAAATGTGATGAGATGTTTGACTGTTAGGGAATGGGGAGCAAGTTGTTCAGCGTTGAAGAGAATGTATGTGGCTTTAGTAAGATCTGTGTTGGACTATGGAAATATAGCATATGGATCAGCAGCTAGTTCTCTTATAAGGAAACTGGATGTGATTCAGTCTCAGGCTTTGAGAGTGTGCAGTGGGACTCTTAAAACATCACCAGTGTCAGCCCTACAGGTAGAAATGGGAATAATGCCTTTGGATCTAAGAAGGATGCAATTGATGGGAAACTACTGGGCTAATTTGCAGGGGCACAATGATTCTCACCCTACTAAAGGAGTGTTGCAGGAGTCCTGGGAAAATCGGAGGTTTCAGAGGGATAACTTTAGTCGGGTAGGGAATGATATTGCTAACGAATGTGGAGTGTTTGATCGAAGGATAAGTCCTTCAGTAGTTTATCCAGTTGTAGCTCCATGGAAGCTTGTATGGCCTGATGTAGACTGGCATTTGTTAGAGGTAAAAAGGAAAGGAAAATATAAAACTGATTTGGTAAGTGCATTTAACTGTCATGTGATGAAAAAGTATAGTGATTATACTCAGATTTATATGGATGGTGCTAAGGAACCTGAAACAGGAGTGACAGGATTTGGGGTGGCTATACCAGCAAAAGAAATTGGAATCAGCAGAAGAACATCTAATAACTTAGGGGTGTATACAGTGGAGATGCTGGCAGTGTTGGTTGCGTTGCGATGGGTGGAGAAAGCTAGACAAGTCAAATCATTGATATGCTCAGATTCATCCTCAGTTCTAGCAAGTTTAAGGTCTTTTCACTCAAATAGTCGGCAAGATGTACTTTATGAAGTCCTTCAGTTAGTCACAAGAATTACAAATCAGGGAGGTCAGGTAAAATTTCTATGGGTTCCAGCACATGTAGGGGTGAAGGGGAATGAGAGGGTGGATGAGTTGGCAAAGAGGGTGTTAAAGAAAGAAAATATAGAAATGCACATTAGTAACAGTAAAGCAGAGGTTAAGTGCATAATCTGGGAAAAAAATCAACCAAATGTGGCAAGAAAGATGGGACAGGGAGGGGAAAGGGATGCATTTATATCAAATACAAAAGAGTGTTGCAGGTACTAGGGTAGGTAGTGGAAACAGAAGAGAGGAAACTGTGTGGACTAGGTTAAGGCTGGGGCACTGTGCATTAAACAAAACATTGAAAATGATAGGGAAACACCAGACAGGATTGTGTGAGGAATGTCAGGAAGAGGAGTCAGCAGAACATGTAGTTTTGTGTTGCAGGAAGTATGGGATACAGAGAGAGATGATGAGAATTAAATTAAGGGAATTGGGGGTGCAGGAATTCACATTAAAAGGGTTGTTGGGCAAAGGTGAGAGAGCACAGGTTAGGGTATTTTTAGCTTTCTTAAGGGGTACAGGGGTTTTTTGTAGGATATGACAGATAAACAGGAATAGGGTACTAGGATGGCCAAAGATAGGAGGATAAAGTGTAGGTTAGGGTATGTGTGGGTGTATTATTGGGTGAAGGGATTTAGAATGTAAGCCTATTGCACACTCCGGAGCAGAAGGTGGCGGTAATGCACCATTAAGCTGGGTGCCAACCACCGTAAAACAAGACAGAGAGAGAGAAAGAGAGACAGAGAGAGCTTCATGGGCTGGACTGTTCCCTTCCCTTCCCCTTCCTTCTGAAGCCTCTGCCTGCAAACTCGCCTGTGTCCTCGCTTGTATCGCTGTCAAGTTCTACTGCTGGAGCAAGACTGGAGCCTTGCTGTATCTAGATAAGGAACTGTCTTTCGTTGTTTGGAACTGTCTCTTTGTGTCCATGCCTTCACTAGGTAGGTCCGGCCATTTGCCGCTACCTTGAGTTGGGAACTGTCTCTGTGTCCACGCCTTCACTAGGTAGGTCCGCCCGTTTGCCGCTACCTTGAGTGGAGATCTGTCTCTGTGTTCTGTGTATGAGTTCTGGCCCCAAGTCCTGTTCCCAAGGAGGAGCCTCGGCTCTGTGTTCCATGTTCCAGTTCTGCCAAGACCAAGTCCCTATGTTCCAGTTCTGACAAGACCAAGTCTCTGTGTTCCAGTTCTGACAAGACCAAGTCCCTGTGTTCCAGTTCTGACAAGACCAAGTCCCTGTGTTCCAGTTCTGACAAGACCAAGACCCTGTGTTTCAGTTCTGACAAGACCAAGTCCCAGTGTTCCATTTCTCTCAAGACCAAGTCCCTGTGTTCCAGTTCTCTCAAGACTAAGTCAAGGCTTCGGGTTCTCGTCCTGTCCATGTGCCTCATTCTGTGCAGGAGTTCCATGTCCAGTCCTGTAGCCACGAGATGTCTTCGCCTAGTTCTGGAGTCCGAGCCTGAGTCAAGACCCAGGTCCTGGGTCCTAGCCCAGTCTCAGGCTCGGAGTCCATACCCAAGTCTCGAAGAACCCAAGCCATGTCCAGTCCTGTAGCCATGTCTCGAAGAACCCAAACCGCATCCAGTCCTGTAGCCACATCATGTCCTCACCTAGTTCCAGGGTCTGAACCCAAGTCAAGACCCAGGTTCTGGGTCCTTGTCCAGTCTGTGGCTTGGAGTCCAAGTCCAGGCTCCTAGTTCCCATTTCCTTGTCCTGGTCCCGCTTTCCTAGCCAAGTCCTAGCCCAAGTCTGTGTCCTGTCCCATCCCTAAGCCTGGTCCAGTCCAGTTCCTAGTACTTCAGTGTCTGTGTCTTGCATTTGGGTCCACTCCCAGCGCCCCTGTATGACAGATTGTATATCTGAGAAACAGCCGATCTCCTGAGGCTTTCATGCATAACAGTCTCGAGCTTGCAGAGAATGGTGCAACAAACAGAAATCATCTCATCAGTAGCAATTCTGGGTCAGTAAGTCAGAGAATGGTAGGGCACTGATGAGTGCAATAGAGCAGAGGGAACTTGGAGTACAGATCCCTAATTCCTTGAAAAAGGCATCACAGGTAGATAGGGTCATAAAGAGAGTTTTTGGCATATTGGCCTTCATAAATCAGACTGTTGGATACAAGAGATATAGGATGTTATGTTGAAGTTGTATAAGGCATTGGTGAGAGCTAATTTGGACTACTCTCTGCAGTTCTGATCATCTACCTATAGGAAAGAATCACTAAGAACGAAAAAGTACAGAGGAAATTTACAAGGGTGCTGCTGGGACTGAGGACCTTGGAGTAGGTTAAACAGTGGGCTGGAGGGCCTGCACTGTGCTGTGACGTTCTGTGGTCTATGTGCTCACTGATGTTCATCATATATCCAGGCTACCTATCTAGAACTTTGCCATTATGGTTGTGATCAGATTTTTGACTCATAAACCTCAGATTCAGAATCAGGTTTATTATCACCTGCATGTGACGTGAAATTTGTTAACTTAGCAGCAGCAGCAGCAGTTCAATGCAATACGTAATCTAGCAGAGGAAAAAAATAAAATAATAATGAATAAACAAGTAAATCAATTACAGTTGTCAGTTTGTACTGAACCTGTGAACACTACCTGACAATTTTACTTTTTTCAGTACTTATTTATATTTTATAAATATAAATAAAATTTCATGTTGTAACTTATCATATTTTTTATGTATTGTGCTATATTGCTGCCACAAAACAACAAACTTCACAACATGTCAGTGATAATAAGCCTGATTCTGATCTCTGCTTTTCCTCCCAACCTCCTGAAATAGCACGAAAAAGAGCAGCAGATTCATTGCAAAATTTTGATAACATTCTTTCTTGCCTCATAAATGTACAAACTGCATTTGAAAATAAACTCTATTTAATAAAAACACAATGTTTACATATTAATATATTTTCAATTCTGTTTGTTAAAAAAGTATCCTCCAACCATCTTGAATTTGTGACTCCAAATAAGGAAGGTTCCACACCACATAACATTGATCGATCTGTTTTTTTGTAGCCACACTCAGTCACTGTGACAAAGCAGCTCATTAGTGTTTTCCCTGTTGACACATCAGACAGATTGTTTTAATATTCACTACAATTTACTCTCAAACACACTGTCTGATAGCAATATATATTAAACTAAAAATGTTTGGCTCTCAAATCACAAATTGCTTATACTGTTATCTTAATGCCATTTGACATTAAATCTATGCTTCAGGCATAACCGTGCCACTAATGGAAGACAACTATTACTTCAGTAATTTACAATGTACAGTAGTACCTATAATTTTTGCCTAGGTTTATGTTGTGTAACTCATCTGTGTATTTATTTTACTGTGGAGAATTTATCAGCCACGTTAAATACCAAAAATGTTAGCAATCTTCCTCATTGCTAAATAAACCAACTTTGTAATGGAATTGGAAAAGACTGGAAATATTTAATAATCTAGATACCCTCATCAGTGTTACTCTAATGCTGATACAAACCAATTTATTTTATGTGTCAAAATCATGCCAGCGGAACATCTATACTAGAGAGTCCTTATTAAATGCTGAATAATTGGGTGATTACAGTCCCTCTAGAAATTGGATAGAAAAAACATTTTGTTAAGATTGACAAACAAGATGTTAACATTTTCAAGATTCAAGATGGTTTATTGTCATTCTTCAGTGCACAACTGTAAAGGAGAATGAAATGATTTTTACTCCAGATGCAAAGCAGCATAAAAAATACAATGAGCATAAAGAACATACTACAAAGAAACACAATGCATATAAATTGTCTATCATGTCCAACGATGACAAGAAACTCGTGTAGGAGAGCTTTTAAAGTGGAAAAGCCATTTTACTGGTGCAGTTGCATTCTCTCAACCTCAGAAGTCTGACTCCAGTGGTACTAACAAGCATCACAAACCGTGATCTTCCTTGGTTACAGTGATGTCTTCTGTACCTTGTCAGGCCTGTCACTCTCCACAGAGCAATGCAATACTGCCTTCCTAGCCGTCAGATTTCTCTTTGAATCTCATCTGCCCAGTCAGTCGGAAGGAGCTGACTTCACATGCCAGGACAGGCATGACCCTCTCTCACCAGTATATAAGGCTACTGGCCTTATAAGATTACGTAATTAAATACATAATATTAGCTTACTGTATATACATAGACTCATGATATGACCATACATAGGAGCAGAATTAGGCCATTTGGCCCATTGAGATGGAATTGCCATCATGGCCAATTTATTATTCCTCTCAACCCCTTTCTCCTGTTTTCTCCTGTAACCTTTGACACACTTACTAATTAAAAACCTATCAACCTCCCCTTTAAATGTACCCAAATGACTCGGCCTCCCTAGCTGTCTGTGGCAATGAATTCCACAGATCCACCACTCAAAGAATCATGTACTTAAAGTGATGCAAGGAGCAGGAGTGCCTGTACATTAGGTGACTCTGACAGTAGTGGTGGTGGTGGGAGGGGTGTTGAGGGGTGGGTAAGTGAGTGGAGGTGTTTGTGGAAAGTTACTTTTTGAGTCTGGTGGTCCTGGAGTGGTTGCTCCTGTACATTGCCTCCTCCCTGATAGGAGTAGGACAAACAGTCCATGAGCAGGGTAGGGAGGGATCTTTTATGACATTTCTGGCCTTTTTCAGGCACCTTACAACATCCATGATGGCAGGCGGGCCGTGCTGGTAATGCACTGGGTAGTTTTAACCACCATTTGTAGAGCCTTCCTGTCCGTCAGTGCAGTTTCCGTACCACACAGTCATGCAGCATTTCAATCTGACTTGTAAAAGTAGTAAAAGATCAACCACAAACAATGGTTTGTAACATTGATTCCACCTCACTGTAATGTAAATAAACTCGGCCATTCTGATTAAGAAATAGTTCAGTCAGAAGAGAATTATTTGCCATTTGCAACATATGCTTATAGTACCCTGCAGAAGTCTTAGGCACCTATATAGGAAGCCTAAGACTTTTGCACAGTATCATAGTGATTTTATGTATTGCACTGCACTGCATTGGCATTGCAAAAAGGACGAATTTCATGACATCTGTGAGTAATGATAAACCTGATTCTGATACGGGTCTCTATTGTAGACTGAGAGTGGGAAGGGGGCAGGGAGAGGGGAATCATGGTTGGGAAAAGGGGAAGGAAGAGGTGAGGAACAGCAGCTCACCAGATTCCTCTGTCCTGGCCCTGTCTTTCATGTGTAGCCCATTGAAAATCCTTCCTCTCTCAGGGATGAGGTTCTGTTGGTGTTTCTGTAGCTCTGGGTTTTCATGGGATAGGGCTGCCAGCTCCAGACCCAGCCCTCCTCCTTTCACACCCGGGCTTGGGACCATCCACAGTGGAATTATTTGCAACCACATAGTTTCTGTTATTTCAAAAAAAAACTGACATGCGATTTGAGCTGTTTTGTATCTTAAAACATTTATAATTTTTTTTTCTCTCTTTAGATATAACCTCTTCCTTTATGAATTTTTATGAGTGTATCATATCTGAAAATGCCAGCTCTTCCAAATTCTTATTACTTTTCCTCTGAATGCACAAGGTGGAGGTTTAAGCAATATCATGGATTTCACCACACATTTAGACTGATATGTTAATGGAATATTAAAAGCATGCTACAGCTACAATCAGAATTAGAATTGATTTTATTATCGGAGACATATGTCATGAAATTTATCGTTCAGTGGCAGCAGTAGAGTATAATAAATAAATAAAATTGCTGTAGGTTACATTAAGAAATATAAAAATATGAATAAATAAATCATGCAAAAAGGGCAAAATAGTGAGTTCATGGGTTCAAGGGCTGTTTAGAAATCAGGTAGTGGAGGGGAAGAAGCTGTTCTTAAAATGTTGAGTATGCATCGTCAGCCTCCTATACCTCCTCTCTGATGGTAGAAATGAGAAGAGGGCAGGAGAGTGAGGATCTTTGATGATAAATGCAGCTTCCCTGAGGCACCACCTTTTGAAGGTGTACCTCATGGTGGGGAGGCTAGTGCCCATGATTGAGCTGGCTGAATCGACAACTTTCTGCAGCTTTTTCTGATCCTATGCAGTGGCCTTTCTTTTCCAGATATTGATGTAGCCAGTCAGAATGCTCTCCATAGTACATCTGTAGAAATTTGCTGGAGTCCTTGGTCAGATACGTATCAAGTCTCCTCAAACTCTAAGCGAAGTAGCTGCCGGTGTACCTTATTTGTAATTACATCAAATGTTGGCCCCAAGTTAGATTCTCTGAGACGTTGACAAGCAGGAACTTTAAGCTGACTCTCCTTTCCACCACTGACTTCCCCACCCCCAGTGAAGCCTTTCAAAGGGGATTGATGTGTGTTCTTCTGACTTCCCCTTCCTGAAGTCCACAATCAGTTCCTAGGTCTTACTGATGGTGAGTGCAAGGTTGTTGTTGTGACACCACTAAACCAGCCAATCTACAACATCAGAGATGCAACATTTTGGCCATTTTATTTGCACGCCTGAATGCAGTTAAATCCATTTGCAGGGCAATGGGAGTAGCCAGATTGTTTCCACACAGAAGCAGAATGGACCTGATGGGCTGAACAGCCTCCTCCTGTGCTGGAAAATGACTGGCATTTTGATTAGTAAGGGCATCAAAAGTTATGGGAGAGAAGGCAGGAGAATGCTGCTCAGGGGGATAATAAATCAGTCGTTACAGAGTGGCAGAGCAGGCTCTACAGACCAAATGACTTAATTCTGCTCCTATATCTTATGGTCTTATTCCACCACTTCTCCAACCTTAGGAGGGAGGAGAAGATGGTGGCACGATGCAGCGCGCGGCTGTTCCAAATGATATCGTATGTGTTAACTAGGGGGCCGTGCACAATCCTGATTTGATGGAGACAGCCGTGAGAAGCACGGAGGAACACCTGGAGAAACTTCTGAAAATGCCCACTTCCCTGCCGCTGCTACTGTGCGATCGAGAATCTCCAGAGGGGAAGGCCCCAAATCCTCGGCTTTGCCTATTGCCTGTTGCCGGGGCCGGGGTCGAGGCGCTCAGCAGAGATGGTGCTCAGTGCTCGGTGTCGGAGAGCTAGTCGGAGGCTCGAAGTTTTTGGACGGACTCGGAGTCGGACTGTGGTTGGGTGCTTCCAGGGTGCTGCATCGGCAAGTATGCGGCGCTGGAGGTTCACCGACTGCGTGAGATGATGGGACTTTCAAGAGACTTTGAGACTTTTTACCATGCCATGGTCTGTTCTTTATCAAATTATGGTATTTCTTTGCACTGTTGTAACTATATGTTATAATTATCAAAGTTGCTGGTGAACGCAGCAGGCCAAGCAGCATCTATAGGAAGAGGCGCAGTCGACGTTTCAGGCCGAGACCCTTCGTCAGGACTAACTGAAGGAAGAGTGAGTAAGGGATTTCCTTCGCTATATCGACGACTGCATTGGCGCTGCTTCCTGCACGCATGCAGAACTCGTTGACTTTATTAACTTTGCCTCCAACTTTCACCCTGCCCTCAAGTTTACCTGGTCTATTTCCGACACCTCCCTCCCCTTTCTAGATCTTTCTGTCTCTGTCTCTGGAGACAGCTTATCCACTGATATCTGCTATAAGCCTACTGACTCTCACAGCTATCTGGACTATTCCTCTTCTCACCCTGTCTCTTGCAAAAACGCCATCCCCTTCTCGCAATTCCTCCGTCTCCGCCGCATCTGCTCTCAGGATGAGGCTTTTCATTCTAGGACGAGGGAGATGTCTTCATTTTTTAAAGAAAGGGGCTTCCCTTCCTCCACTATCAACTCTGCTCTTAAACGCATCTCCTCCATTTCACGTACATCTGCTCTCACTCCATCCTCCCACCACCCCACTAGGAACAGGGTTCCCCTGGTCCTCACCTACCACCCCACCAGCCTCCGGGTCCAACATATTATTCTCCGTAACTTCCGCCACCTCCAACGGGATCCCACCACTAAGCACATCTTTCCCTCCCCACCTCTCTCTGCATTCCGCAGGGATCGCTCCCTACACAACTCCCTTGTCCATTTGTCCCCCCCATCCCTCCCCACTGATCTCCCTCCTGGCACTTATCCGTGTAAGCGGAACAAGTGCTACACATGCCCTTACACTTCCTCCCTTACCACCATTCAGGGCCCCAAACAGTCCTTCCAGGTGAGGCATCACTTCACCTGTGAGTCGACTGGGGTGATATACTGCGTCCGGTGCTCCCGATGTGGCCTTTTATATATTGGTGAGACCCGACGCAGACTGGGAGACCGCTTTGCTGAACATCTACGCTCTGTCCGCCAGAGAAAGCAGGATCTCCCAGTGGCCACACATTTTAATTCCACATCCCATTCCCATTCTGACATGTCTATCCACGGCCTCCTCTACTGTAGAGATGAAGCCACACTCAGGTTGGAGGAACAACACCTTATATTCCGTCTGGGTAGCCTCCAACCTGATGGCATGAACATTGACTTCTCTAACTTCCGCTAGGCCCCACCTCCCCCTCGTACCCCAGCTGTTACTCCTTTTTATGCACACATTCTTTCTCTCACTCTCCTTTTTCTCCCTCTGTCCCTCTGAATATACCTCTTGCCCATCCTCTGGGTCACCCCCCCCCGTCTTTCTCCCTAGGCCTCCTGTCCCATGATCCTCTCGTATCCCCTTTTGCCTATCACCTGTCCAGCTCTCGGCTCTATCCCTCCCCCTCCTGTCTTCTCCTATCATTTTGCATCTCCCCCTCCCCCTCCAGCTTTCAAATCCCTTACTCACTCTTCCTTCAGTTAGTCCTGACGAAGGGTCTCGGCCTGAAATGTCGACTGCGCCTCTTCCTATAGATGCTGCTTGGCCTGCTGCGTTCACCAGCAACTTTGATGTATGTTGCTTGAATTTCCAGCATCTGCAGAATTCCTGTTGTTTATGTTATAATTATGTGGTTTTTGTCAGTTTTTCCGTTGGTTTGTCTTGTGTTTCTGTGATATCATTCTGGAGAAACATTGTATCATTTCTTAATGCATGCATTACTAAATGACAATAAAAGAGGACTGCGTGTCCTCATAATCTAATCTAATCTAATCTTTTGACCATCGCTTTTAAATGGTGCACTGTGTCTCCAGGTGTCAACCTATCCACTGATCAGAACTGTCACTCTTCTGTTGACCTTCAGGGCAAAATGGTAGCAGAATGGTTTGCACAATGTTTTTCGGTACAGTGACCTGGGTTCAATCCCACGGCTGCCTTTAAGAAGTTTGTATGTTCTCCCTGTAACCACGTGGGTTTACTCTGGGTTCTCCAATTTCCCCCACAGTCTAAAGGCGTACCTGAGTGGAAAAGCAAATTGTACAGAGGATGTGGAGGGT
Organism: Mobula hypostoma; assembly: GCF_963921235.1. Lineage (NCBI taxonomy): Eukaryota > Metazoa > Chordata > Chondrichthyes > Myliobatiformes > Myliobatidae > Mobula > Mobula hypostoma. The sequence continues at coordinate 6,858,528 of NC_086113.1, read as the reverse complement.
CTGCAGAGGGATACAGATAGTTTGAGTGAGTGGGCCAAGGTCTGGCAGATGGAATACAAAGTTGGTAGATGCAAGATCATCCACTTTGGAAGGAATAATAGAAGAGCAGATTATTATTTAAATGGTGAAAGTTTGCAGCATGCTGTTGTGCAGAGGGACTTGGGAGTGCTTGTGCATGAATCACAAAAAGTTGGCTTGCAGGTACAACAGGTTATTAAGAAGGCAAATGGAATGTTGGCCTTCATTGCTAGAGGGATTGAATTCAAGAGCAGGGAGGTCATGCTGCAACTATACAGGGTACTGGTGAGGCTGCACCTGGAGTACTGTGTGCAGATCTGGTCTCCATACTTGAGGAAGGATATACTGGCTTTGGAGGCGGTGCAGAGGAGGATCACCGGGTTGATTCCAGGGATGAAGGGGTTAACCTATGAGGAGAGATGGAGTTGCCTGAGACTATACTCTCTGAAATTCAGAAGAATGAAAGGGGATCTTATAGAAGCATACAAAATTTTGAAAGTGATAGATAAGGTAGAAGTAGAAAAGTTGTTTCCATTGGTAGGTGGGACTAGAACTAGGGGACATTGCCTCAAGATTCAGGGGAGAAGATTTAGGATGGAGATGAGGAGAAACTGTTTTTCCCGGAGAGTGGTGAATCTGTGGAATTCTCTGCCCAGGGAAGCAGTTGAGGCTTCTTCACTAAGTATATTTAAGAAACAGTTAGATAGATTTTTACATAGTAAGGGAATTAAGGGTTATAGGGAAAAGGCAGGTAGATGGAGCTGAGTTTATGGACAGATCAGCCATGATCTTATTGAATGGTGGGGCAGGCTTGGTGGGATGGATGGCCTACTCCTGCTCCTATTTCTTATTTTCTTATGTACCGGTTGGTAGGTTAATTGTGCATTGTAAGTTGTCTAGTGATTAGGCTATAGTTAAACCAGGGATTGGGGGCAGTGTGGATCAAAGGGCTGGAAGGGCCTATTCCACAGTGTAGTCCAATAACTAAATAAATAATAAAGTTAGAAGCAGTGTAAGCATGTTCCAATAGATGTCCACATGGTTTTTACTAAAATATTAGCAGCCTGCCATGCTTATCCAGTAGGTATTCACCAAACTACAGCCCTTTTCAAAATGAGTAGTAAACAACACCATACAAACAAATAAACACATTTACGTAATAAATTTATATTTTAATTAGATCATACAAACCAGTCATAACCCTGTATGTCTAATTACATTCAAGAACTTATTTATATAATAGTGACTGACATTAAGTCACATGACAGGTTTCTTCTGAGGTCTCATGGCATCTTGTTGTCCATATCTGAGAGGCAGGACCTGCAGGGTAGTAATTTCTGGATTGCTACATGTGCCATGTGCCAGTGAGGGTAGTAACAGGATGATTTGGCAGATAAATGTGTGGCTGAGAAGCTGGTGGGGGTGGTAGGTGAGGACGAGAAACCCTATCCAAGTCCTGACGAAGGGTTCCTGCCCGAAACGTTGACTGATCATTTCCACAGATGCTGCCCGACCTGCTGAGTTCCTCCAGCTTGTTGTGAGTGTTGCCTATCCCTGATAGGGTGGCAGGAGGATGGGGTGACAGCAGAAGTGCGTGAAATGGAAGAGCTGTGGTTGAAGGCAGCGATGATGGTGGAGGAATGGAAGCCCCTTTCTTTGAAGATGGAGGACATCTCCTTTGTTGTAGAATGAAAAGCCTCATCCTGAGAGCAGAGATGGAGGAATTGAGGGAAGGGGTGGAATTTTTACAAGTAATAGGCTGGCCTGCAAAGTTCCTCCAGGATTTCCAGCATCTGCAGATTTTCTCTTGTTTGTGATTGAACTACTAGGGGTGTAGTCTTTGGGAAATACCAACTCTTTAAGGCCTCTCTCAAGAATTTCACTCTGATCATTTACTACCTGGGTTGAAAATTTCATCCAATTTCATTAGGTATTTCTAACAATCTCATCCAGATAGGTTTACAGATTGGGAGCAGGTATAGGAGCCTTAGGTCCCATACCACCAGGTTCAACAACAGTTATTATCATTCAGCCACCAAGATCCTAAACTAACATGGATAACTTTATTCTTATGAAATCTGAACTGATTCCACAAACTACGGACTCCCTTTCAAGGAATCTACAACTCATATTCCCAGTATCCATCTATGTATATCCATCTTATATCGAAGTTCAAAGTACATATATGTCCTTTGGATAGTTTGGATAGATACATGGATAGTAGAGGTTTGGAGGCTATGGTCCAGGTGCAGGTCAATGGGAGCAGGCTGTTTAAATGGGTTTCGGCATAGACTAGATGGGCCAAAGGGCCTGTTTCTGTGCTGTACTTTTCTAGGTCACCCTATACAGTCCTGAGATTCATTTTCTTGGGGGCATACATAATAAACCGATAGAATAATAACCATAATAGAATCAATAAAAGACCGCACCAACTTGGGCATTTAGCTAGTTTGCAAAAGGCATAAAAACTATGCAAATACAAAAAGAAAGAAGTAATAATGATAAATAAATAAGCCATAAGTATCAATAACATGAGATGAAGAGTCCTTGAACGTGAGTCCACAGGTTGTGGGAACATTTCAATGATGAAGTGAAGTTATCCCCTTTGGTTCAAGAGCCTGATGGTTGAGGGGTAATAACTGTTCCTGAACCTGGTGGTGTGAGTCCCGAGGCTCCTTCTTCCTGATGGCAGCAGTGAGAAGAGAGCATGTTCTGGGCAGTTGGGGTCCCGGCTGCTGGATGCTGCTTTTCTGCAACATGGTTTCATGTGGATGTGCTCAATGGTGGGGAGGGCTTTACCTGTGATGGACTGGGCCGTATCCACTACTTTTTGTAGGAATTTCTGTTCAAGGGCATTGGTGTTTTCATTACAGGCTGTGATGCAGCCAGTCAATACACTGTCCACCACACATCTATAGAAGTTTGTCAACATTTTAGACATCATGCCAAATCTTCGCAAACCCCTAAGGAAGAAGAGGCATTGCCATGCTTTTTTCATAATTGCACTTAAGTGCGGGACCTAGAACAGGACCTCCAAGATAAAAAACACAAAGGAATTTAAGGTTGTAGACCCTCTGCACCTTGATCATCCAATGAGCACTGGCTCATGGACCTCTGGTAGTGTTCATGGGTTCAATTTCCATTCAGAAATTGGATAGCAGATGGGAGGAAGCTATTCCTGAATCACTGAATTCCTTCAGGCTTCTGTACTTCCTTCCTGATGATAACAATGAGAACAAGGCATGACCTGGGTCCTTAATGATGGACGCCACCTTTCCGAGGCATTGTTCAAATACATATAACCTAATCTTGTTGCATTTATATTTATCGTGTTGTAATTGTGTTCTTTATGCTTATTGTCTTTTTTTATGCTTGCTCAGCTCTGGAATAACAACCGTGTTGTTCTCCTTTACACTTGACAAACTCAAAGTCGAAGTACATTTATTATCAAAGTATGTGCGGTATGCAACCCCGAGATTCATCTTCCCATAGACAGCTATGAAACAAAGAAAACCATGGATCATATTCATCAAACACCCGACGTGCAAACAAAAGAACAAATTGCACAAACAGCAAAAGACTGAGCAATGTCAATAAAAACTGATGATTGACAATATACAATCTCAAATCTTGCATCGTAAATTATCTCTTTCGATTCTTATTCTCAAGGGGCAATCTATGTTAGAGAAAACTTATTAAGCTTCAGGGGCTAGGGAACTCCCAGTATAATACATGTTCTATGTTTATCTTTTGCAAAGGTAGGCTAATAATTTGCTTTTTATTTGTAGACTTTCTGATGAATATCCAAACTGTCATTTTAATCATATATTCTATGCTTTTTAAAAATGTATGAATGCAAATTTTTACACATCTAATCCTTTGCTGAACAATTATTCATAAATCCTGAAAATCATACCCATTTACTCCCAACACAGAAAATAATGATTAGCTATTTTAGAACATTTTTCCACTGTTATTAATTGGTCCATAAAGAGATAGGTGAGATGACCTTCCAGCTTCGCACTTTGTCCCCTTCTTGTAGGCAGCGACACTTGTTTAAGAGTACAGAAGGGACAAGCGGGGCAGCCATTGTTGGGAATAGGCAAGTGGTGTGAGTAGGGCTGTCAGGCTTTGGCTCAAAAGAAGGGTTGGCTCCGGGTAGGTTTCTGCTAAGGTTCCCTTCTTTTTTCCTCTTACTGTACCAAGCATAGGAAATGGCTGCTGTGTGTTCTTCATGCCGGATGTTGAAGTCTTGGGAGACCCAGAGTCTCCCAGCAAACTACATCTGTGTGAAGTGCATCCAGCTGCAGCTCCTTGAAGACTGCTGTGACGGATTTGGAGCAGCAGCTGGTTGACCTTCAGCTTGTATGGGAGAGTGAGGAGATAATCAATCAGAGTTACAGGAAGTAGACACCCCTAAGTTGCAGGAGGCAAGTAGCTGGGTGAACGCCAGGAGAAATGGAAATATGAATAGGCAGTTAGTACAGAGCACCCCTGTGGACAATCCCCCTCAATAATAGGTATACCATTTTGGATACTGCTGCAGGGGATGACCTCCCAGGGGAATGCCATGGAGACAGGGTTACTGGGTTCGTGGTGCAGCAGGGAAAGAGAGAGAAGAGGGGAGTGGTAGTGATAGGGGACTCAGTGGTCAGAGGAATAGACAGGAGATTCTGTGGACGTGAACAGGACATCCGAATGGTATGTTGCCTCCAAGGTGCCAGGGTCAGGGATGTCTTGGATCACGTCCATAACATTTTGGAGGGGAAGGGAGCGCAGTCAGATGTATTGCTACATATTGGTACCAATGACATAGGTTGGAAAAACGAAGAAGTCCTGAAAAGAGAATTTACAGAACTAGGCAGAAAGCTGAGAAGCACGACCTCCAGCGTAGTAATTTCTGGATTGCTGCCTGTGCAACACACCAGTGAGGGTAGAAACAGGATGATTTGGTAGATAAATGTGTGGCTGAGAAGCTGATGCAGGGGGCAGGGCTTCAGGTACTTGGAACTTTGGGATTTCTTCTGGGGGAGGTATGACCTGCACAAAAGTGACAGGTTGCACCTGAACCCGAGGGGGACCAATATTCTTGTAGGCAGGTTTGCTAGAGCTGTTGGAGAGAGTTTAAATTAATTTGGCAGGGAGAGGGAACAGGAGTAAAGGGACTCAGGACAGGACAGATGGTAAAAAAGCAAAGATAGCATGCAGTCAGACTGTCAGGAAGGGCAGGAAGGTGATAGGACAAAATTGCAGCCAGCAGGGTGAATACGAGTACATTAGGGATGCAAAATCAAAAAGGGTAGCAAATATAGTACTCAAAGTGTTATATCTCTGAGCATGGTGTATTAAAAATGAGGTAGATGATCTTGTTGCACTATTACAGATTGTCAGGTATGATATTGTGGCCACACTGAATCGTGGCTGAAAGATGGTTGTAGTTAGGAGCTGATTGTCCAAGGTTACACGTTGATTCGGAGAGATAGGAAGGTAGGCAGAGGGATGGCATGGCTCTGCTAGTAACAATCACATCAAGTCAGTAGAAAGATGTGACATAGGATCAGAAGATTTTGAATCCTTGTTGGTTGTTAACAAACTCCAAGGGTAAAAGTACCCTGATGGCAGTTATATACAGGCCTCCCAACAGTAGCTGGGATGTGGACACAGATGACAATGGGAAATACAAAAACTATGTCAAAAGGGCAATGTTATGATAGTTTAAGAGATTTCAACATGCAGGTCGATTGGAAAAATCCGGTTTGTAATGGATCTCAAGAGAGTGAATTTGTTGACTGCCAATGAGATGGCTTTTTAGAGCAGCTTGTCATTGAGCCTACTAGGGGATCAGCTGAACTGGATTAGGTGTTATGTGATGAATGAGAAGTGATTAGGGAGCTGAAAGTAAGAGAACCCTTGGAGGCAGTGATTACAATATGATTGAGTTCAACTTGAAATTTGATAGGGAGAAAGTATAGTCTGACATAGCAGTATTTCAGAGGAGTAAAGGAAATTACAGTGGTATGAGACAGGAGTAGGCCAAAGTAAACTGGAAGGAGATGCTGGCAGGGATGACAACAGAGTAGAAAAGGTGTGAGTTTCTGGGAAAAATGAGGAAGGTGCAGGATAGATGGTTTCCAGAATCAAAGAAATACTCAAATGGCAAAATAGTACAACCATGGCTGACAATCAGTTTCAATAGGTACATTTAATGTCAGAGAAATATACATCCTGAAATTCTTTTTCTTCACAAACATCCAAGAAAACATAGGAGTGTCCCAAAGAATGAATGACAGTTAAATGTTAGAACTCCAAAGTCCCCCCACAGCTCCCCCTCCCATGCATAAGCAACAGCAAAGCAACAACACCCCCCACTAGCAAAAGAGCAATGACACTCCCCCACCGAGCAAGCAAGCGTGCAGCAAAGCATCAATAAAGTCACAGACTTGCAGTACCCCAAAGACTACTCATTCACCTGGTATTCGACATACCACAGGCTCTCTCTCTCCCTAATAAGGGAAAAAGATATGTCTCCATTTCACAGCGAGAGGGGAGACATAACAAAACAACTCGCTGATTTATGGTGTTAAAAGTCTGCTGCGTCGCTTCTTCTGAGCTCTATACCCAAAGAACTCGGGTCTCTGGGCACACCGCCAGCAACCAGCTCGCTACTTTTGATCTTCCGTCTCCCACGACACACCAATTTTCTGTAGCGGCACTGACCTCGGGTCCGCCCACCTCCAGAGCCACAAAATCCCGGAACCCTGAAGGTGCACTAGTCTTCTAGGTCGCGTCCTTGGCATATCGAATAGCAGCCAGTCGTGAGACCCCGAGAGCGGGTCCCATTTCCGCAAAGAACCGAAATCGGCGTGTAACTCCAGGTCAGAGTCTTCTAAGGAATCCTGAAAGGGAAAAATAGAGATAAAGGTGTCAAAGCTAATGTAAAAACAAAAGAGAGGATATACAACAAAGCAAAAATTAGCAGGAAGCTTTTAAAAACTTACAGAGAGCAACTAAAAGAATCATTAGGAGGGAAAAGATGAAATAGGAAAGCAAGCTAGCAAACAATATCAAAGTGGATAGTAAAAGCATTTCAAGTATGTATAAAAACGAGAGATGAGTGGATATAGGACTGCTAGAAAATGAGGCTGGAGAAATAATAACAGGGGACAAGGAGATGGCAGATGAACTACATGAATATTTTGCATCAGTCTTCACTGTGGAAGACACTAGCAACGTGCCATATGTTGCAGTATGTGAGGAAGAGAAGTGAGTACAGTATAGTTACTATTACATTGAGAAGATGTTCAAAAAGTTGAAAGATATAAGTAACTCCGACCACATGAACTGCACCCTAGGGCTCTGAAAGAAGTAGCAGTAGAGATTGTGGAGGCATTAGAAATGATCTTTCAAAAATCATTTGACTCTGGCATGGTGCCAGAGGACTAGAAAACTGCAAATGTCACTCCACTATTTAAGAAAGGAGGAAGGCAGCAGAATGGAAATTATAGACCAGTTAGCCTGACCTCAGTGGTTTGGAAGATGTTGGAGTCAGTTGTTAAGGATGAGGTTATGGAGTACTTGGTGATACAGGACAAGTTAGGACAAAGTCAGCATGATTTCCTTAAGGGAAAATCTAGCCTGATAAACCTGTTGGAATTATTTGAGGAGTTTACAAGTAGGATAGATAAAGTAGATGCAGTGAATGTTGTATTTGAACTTCCAGAAGGCCTTTGACAAGGTGCCACACATGAGGCTACTTATCAAGTTAAGAGCCTATGGTATTACAGGAAGGTTACTAGCATGGTTAGAGCATTGACTAATTGGTAGGAGACCGCGAGTGGGAATAAAAGGATCCTTTTCTGGTTGGCTGCCAGTGACTAGCGATGTTCCGCAGTAGTCGGTGTTGGGACCGTTTCTTTTTATGCTACATATCAACGATTTAGACAATGAAATAGACGGCTTTGTTGTCAAGTTTGCAGATGATACAAAGATTGGTGGAGGGGCAGGTAGTGTTGAGGAAACATGTAGGCTGCAGAAGGACTTAAGACAGATTAGGAGAATGGGCAAGAAAGTGGCAAATGAAGTACAATGTTGGAAAATGCATGGTCATGCACTTCGGTAGTAGAAATAAATATGCAGACTATTTTCTAAATGGGAGAAAATCCAAAAATCTGAGATGCAAAGGGACTTGGGAGTGTAGAACACGTAAAGGTTAACTTGCAGGTTGAGTCGTTGGTGAAAAAGGAAAATGCAATGTTAGCATTCATTTCAAGAGGTCCAGAATACAAGAGAGGGATGTGATGCTGAGGCTTTATAAGACACCAGTGAGACCTCACCTTGAGTATTGTGAATAGTTTTAGCTCCTTATCTAAGCAAAGATTAGGAGAGGGTTCAGAGGAGGTTCACAAGGATTACAGGAATGAAAGGGTTATCATGTCAGGATTGTTTGATGGCTCTCGGCCTGTACTGTCTGGAATTCAGAAGGATGAGGGGGGATCTCACTGAAACCTTTCAGATGTTGAAAGGCCTAGACAGAGTAGATGTGGAAAGGATGTTTCCCATGGTGAGGGAGTCTAGGATAAGAGGCACAGCCTCAGGATAGAGGGGCATCCATTTAAAACAGAGATGCAGAGACATTTTGAGCCAAATGGAGGTGAATTTGTGGAATTTGTAACCAAGGGCAGCTGTGGAGGCCAAGCTGTTGTGTGTATTTAAGGCAGAGTTTGATAGGTCATTGATTGGACATGGCATCGAAGGTTATGGGGAGACAGCCAGAGAGTGGGGCCAAGGAGGGGAACAAAGGATCAGCCATGATTCAAAGGCGGAGCAGACTCAATGGGCCAAATGGCCTATTTCTGCTCCAATGTCTTATGGTCTTATGGATGGTGGAGGTCCTTGATGGTGGTCCTTGATGGCTTTGTTGTGCAGTGTTCCTTGTAAATGTGCCGAATGCAGAGGAGGGCTTTGCTTGAGATGGATAGGGCTGTGTCACCACTTCCTGTACTAATTGACCATCTATTGCTACACGCTGGACACTATCAGTTCTGTTCTGTTTGTTCCAACAGAAACCTTTCACTTTGTCTTGGAAGGAAACACGGTGGCCAGTAAAAATTAACTGGCCACTGCCCTTTCCTTTCAGTTCCCTCCCAACCCCAGTACCTACAAACTCAGCAAATATATTTACATAATTTTCTCGAACCCACTCAGATTTACATGTGCCGGTCATAGGAACAGAATTAGTCCATTGAGTCATGGCTGATTTATTTTCCCGCTGAACCCCTTTCTCCTGCTTTCTCCCTGTAATCTTCGTCACCCTGACTGATCAAGAGCCAATCAACCTCTGTTTTAAATACTCCCAATGACTTGGCCTCCACAGCCGTCTGTAGCAATGAATTCCACAGATTCACCACACTCCAGCTCAAGATTTTCATTCTGATCTCTGCTCTAAACAAACATTCTTGTATTTTGGGCTGTGCCTGCTAGTCCCAGACTCCCCCACTACTGGAAGCATCCTCTCCACATCGGCTCTATCTTGGCCTTTCAATATTTGATAGGTTTCAGTGAGATTTCCCCGTCTCCAACCACTGCTTCCTTCCACTTCACCACTTCATGTCTTCCTGTACTGTGCTCTGCCAAATGCTACAGACTGGTTTAAGTCCCTTTTGAATGTTTCTAGCCGTCATAAGAATTTTCATCCACCCACTCCCCTCCCCCCCTCCATTACTTCCCCACATGTAACTTTGACTTACTTTTTGCCTAACCTGTGATTTTCATGTCTCCTTATTAAGCTGGTTCTCTGCAAAACCCTTAAGTGTCCAGGGGACTCTGAATAATTACAGCAATAAGCTAACCAGAGAAAATTGTGTCTCGTCAGCATGCTACAGGCATGCAGTGGAACACAGCTATTCTGGGTGAAACATTGTTAGCGGCTGAAAATGTATTTCATGTTTTATTGAGCAACACACACAAAATGCTGCAGGAGCACAGGATATATGGAAATATATAAATGGTCAACACTTGGGGCTGAGACCCTTCATCAAGACTGGACAGGAAGGGGGCAGAAGCCAGAAAAAGAAGATGGGTACACATTGGCAGCTGACAGGTGAGATCAGGAGAAGAGGAAGGTGCGTCAGTGAGGGAGGGAATGAAGTGACTGTAGAGGAGGCCCAGTGGCCACTCATTTCAATTCAACTTCCCATTTCTATTCCAACATGTTGATTCACGACCTCCTCTATAGTCATGCTGATGCCTCCCTCTGGTCGGTGGAGAAACACCTCATTTTCCATTTGGGGAGTCTCCAACCTGATGGCACGAACACTGACTTCTCCAGCTTCTGGTAGTTTCTAACCCCTCCCCCTTCTCTCTTTCTCCATTCACCATTCTGGTTCCTCTCTTACCTCTTCTTTTCTCCTCACCTGCACATCATCTTCCTTTCCCTCTCCTCCTTCCCTTTCTCCCACGGTCCACTCTCCTTTCCCATTAAATTCCTTCTTCTTCAGTCCTTCACCTTTTCCACATTTTCAGCTTCTCACTTCATCCCCCCTCCCCCACCCATCTATTTTCCACTCACCTAGTTTCACCTATCACCAGCCAGCTTACACATGATTTAAAAGTATTTAACAATTTGGGAACATGATTTCAAAATCTATTCGCTTAAAAATAACTAGATTTCCACTTTCCAAACCTGGGAATATTTTCACTATAGGACACCATGCAATATGTATTCATTGCCATTGGTGTGTCCTGGGGTCAATATTGTAGATCTAAGCTCGGAGGTTGATCGGGAGTCCAGATCAAAGTCCGAAGGTTGATCAGAAGTCCAGAAGTCAAGGCTCAATTGCCCGAGGACCAAGTCTGTGAATCTCTTAGGGTATTCGATGGCCAACTGTTTATGAATCCATCAGTCCACTGGAGGTTGTAGGCCAAAGACTGTCCTGGGGTTAGAGGACTTTGTATGTGCATGGGTGGGTGGAGGGGAGGTACAGGGCTTGCATTTTACAGCATATTTTGATGTACATGAGATAGATAAATTTGAATCTCAATGTGATTCTGCAGATAGCACAAAACTGGAACAATATCTTTCCTTCTGTAAAATCTCGTGGGCAATCTGCAGAGCTCATAGATAAGAGACGCTTAATGCAATTGACTTTCCTTCTATGGTCATGCAAAGTGAAAGCAGGAAGAACCCAGATTTTGTATTTACATTAGATGGAAAGTTAACATTCTGATTACAGTGATTTGTTTAAAGTTGTTTACAATTGTTAACAGTGATCAGAATCAGGTTTAATATCACTGAGATATGTCACGAAATGTGTTATTATGTGGCAGCAGTACAAAGCAATACATAATAATAAAAAACTGTAAATTACAGTAAGTATATATATTAAAATTGTTAAATTAAATAAGCAGTGCAAAAAGAGAAAAAAAAATTAGTGGGTTAGTGTTCATGGGTTCATTGTTTATTCAGAAATCTGATGGCGGAGGGGAAGCAACAGTTCCTGAATCATTGAGTGTGTGCCTTCAGGCTCCTGTACCTCCTCCCTGATGGTAGCAATGAGAAGAGGACATGTTGTGGGTGATAGGGTCCTTAATTATGGATGCCACCTTTTTGAGGCATTGCTCCTTGAAGATGTACTGGATGCTGGGGAGACTCGTGCCCAAGATGAAGCTGGCTAGGTTTATAACTTTCTGCAGCTTATTTCAATCCTTTGCAGTTACACCCCCCTGCCCCATATCAGACAGTGATGCAGCCATTTGTTTTACAATCTGTTTACAGATGTGCACCAACACAGAATCCTCCTTGAAGATTAGAACATAATTTTAAAAAGCCACAGCTTTATTTACTCCTGTAAAGGAACCTGATGTTTTTTCTTAGTCAGTTATCTAAGGTACTTAGCAATAGCCATGAAAAGAGTCTCTTTCCCCAAAAGCCAAGGCTTCTTGGGGGTACAGTAGGGCAGAGGTCAAAGTAAAGCTATTACAGTGCCAGCAACTTGGGGTTGATTCCCATCGCTCTCTGTAAGGAGGTTACACGTTCACCCCATGACCTTGTGGGTTTCCTCTGGTTTACATCCCACATTCCAAAGACGTACGGTTTGTAGGTTAGTTGGTCACATGGATGTAATTGAAGGCTCGTCGGGCTGCAAGGTGCTGTAACCATGCTGTATCTCTAAATCTAAAATCTTTCATGGACCTGACTGACTGTCAGTCAATGTCCCTTTCTTGGAGCACCCAGAGAGTGGCAGAACTAAAATTATGGAGTAAAATTAGCTCATTAATTTTTCATTGGGCTCACTACTTTGTCAGATATGTCAGAGATGCCTGATATTTCTGTATAGTTTTCTGTCTGCTTCCTCTGACTCACTATAGGAATCTACAAGTAAGGTGACAACAGATGAGTCTTATGTCTTTTGATAAATGCAAGAGATTTTACAGCTGCTGGAAATCCAAAATAACAGATGCAAAATGCTGAAGGAACTCAGCAGGTCAGTCAACATCTATGGAAGGGAATAAGCAGCTGGTGTTCTGGTCCTAATGAAGAGACTTGGCCCAAAACGTTGACTGCTTATTCCTTTCCCTCGATGCTGCCTGACCTGCTGAGTTCCTCCAGCATTTTACATGTGTTACAGTCATTGTTTTTGATGATTTTGAGACCAGTTTGTTTCCTATTTAAGAAGCTATTCAGGAAAAGGCATCCAAAAATTAATAGGAACAGTTGCTTTTTCCATGTAATGAGGTGAGGTGTAGACTTGTGGTTGTAACAAATGTGGACTTGTGGTTGGAGCAGCCAATACTCCAAATGTTGCTGCAAATGGCCTAATTCTGGTGTTGACAGGTCTGTCTTGACTCAGCAGATTATTTTGATAGTGAATAAAGTGCCACCTGCCAGTATCAAACATGATGAATTTGCATTTGATTAAGGATGCCAAGTAGTCTCACAAGATAGCTCTGTATTCAGTTTTAAACAGAAACAAGTCTGCAGAATCTAGAAATCCAAAGCAATGCACACAAAATATTGGAGGAACTCAGTAGGTCAGACGGCATCTATGGAAATGAATTAACAGTTGTTATTTCGGGCAGACACCCTTCTTCAGGACTGAAGAAAGGGGGAAGATGCCAGAATGAGAAGGTGGGGGGAGGGGAAACAGGTTAGCTGGAAGGTGATAGGTGAAGGCAGGTGGGTGAGAAAGATAAAGGGCTGGAGAAGGAAGAATATGATAGGAGAGGATAGTGGACCACAGGAGAAAGGGAAGGAGGAGGGGACTCAGGGGGAAGTAATGGGCAAGTGAGAAGAACTGAAAGGTCAGAGTGTGGAATAGAGGAGGGGAGTAGGGGAAATTTGTTCGCAGGAAAGAGAAATAGATATTCATGCCATCAGGCTGGAGGGTACCCGGATGGAATATAAGGTGTTGCTCCTTCACCCTGAGGGAGGATATGGATCAACATGTCAGAATGGGAATAGGAATCAGAATTAAGATGTTTGGTCACCGGGAGGTTCCACCTGTGGCGGTTGGTAAAGAGGTGCTTGACAAAGTGGTCCCCCAATTTACGACGGGTCTCACCAATGTAGGGGAGGCTGCATTGGGATCATGAGATACAACAGACAGCCCCAGCAGATTCATGGATGAAGTACTGCCTCACCTGGAAAGAATGTTTGGGGCCCTGATTGGAGGTGAGAGAGAGAGAGAGAGGGTGGTGTGTAGGCAGGTGTAGCAGTTAGGCTGCTTGCAGAGACAAATGGAGAAGGGAATCCTGGACGGAGCAACCCCTCCGGAAAGCGGTGGTGGGGCGGGGGAAGGTAAAGACATGTTTAGTGGCAGGATCTCTTTGGAGATAGTGGAAGCTGCTTCGGAAGATGGGCTGACTGTGGAAACTGATAGGCTGTTAGGTAAGGACAAGAAAGACTCTAACTGTCAAGGCGCCGGGAAGATGGGCTGACTGTGGAAACTGATAGGCTGTCAGGTAAGGACAAGAAAGACTCTAACTGTCAAGGCGCCGGGAAGAAGGGCTGACTGTGGAAACTGATAGGCTGTCAGGTAAGGACAAGAAAGACTCTAACTGTCAAGGCGCCGGGAAGATGGGCTGACTATGGAAACTGATAGGCTGTCAGGTAAGGACAAGAAAGACTCTAACTGTCAAGGCGCCGGGAAGATGGGCTGACTGTGGAAACTGATAGGCTGTCAGGTAAGGACAAGAAAGACTCTAACTGTCAAGGCGCCGGGAAGATGGGCTGACTGCGGAAACTGATAGGCTGTTAGGTAAGGACAAGAAAGACTCTAACTGTCAAGGCGCCGGGAAGATGGGCTGACTGCGGAAATTGATAGGCTGTCAGGTAAGGACAAGAAAGACTCTAACTGTCAAGGCGCCGGGAAGATGGGCTGACTGTGGATGTATGGGAAATGGAGGAGATGAGGGTGAGGGCAGCACCAATAGTAGAGGGAAGGAAACCATGTTCTTTAAAGAAGGAGGACATCTCTGATGTCCTGGAATGGAAAGCCAAATCCTGGGAACAGATGCAATGGAGGCAAAAAAATGAGAAAAGGGAACAGCATTTTTACAGAAGGTAAGGTAGGAAGAGGTATAGTCGAGATAACTGTGGTAATAATCTGTAGGTTTATAAAAGATGTCAGTTAACAGTTTGTCTCCAGAGATGGACCAAGTGAATTTAAGGGCGGGGTGGAAATTAGAGGCAAACTTGATAAAATTGATGACCTCGGCATGGCTGCATGAAGCAGCACCATTGCAATTGTCAATGTAGTGGAGAAAGAGTTGGGGAGTATGACTGGGGAAGGCTTCGAACATAGACTGTTCCACATAGTCGATGAAGAATCAGAATCATAATTAGAATCAGGTTTAATGTTGTCAGCATATGTCATGAAATTTGTTAATGCTGCAGCAGCAGTACAATGCAATATGTGATAATATAGAAAAATTGTGAATTACAGTATAGATAGCTATATCAAATACTTAAATTGAGTAAGTAATGCAAAAACAAATAAAAAAAGTCATGAGGTAGTGTTCATGGGTCCAATGTCCATTCAGAAATTGGATGGCAGAGGGGAAGGAGCTGTTCCTTAGTTGCAGAATGTGTGCCTTCAGGCTTCTGTACCTCCTTCCTGATGGTGACAATGAGATGAGGGCACGTCCTGGGTGGTGGGGGTCCTTAATGATGGACGCTGCCTTTTTGAGGCACCGCTCATTGAAGATGTCTTGGATACTACGGGGAGGCTAGTGCCCATGATGGAGCTGATTAATTCTACAACTCTCTGTAGCTTACTGCAATCCAGCGCAGTAGTCCTCCACCCCTATGCCAGACTGTGATGTAGCCAGTCAGAATGCTCTCCATGGTACATCTGAGGAAATTTTCAAGTGTTTTAGGTGACATGCCAAATCTCTTCAAGCTCCTAATGAAATATAGCCGCTGTCTTGCCTTTTTCATAGATGCATTGATACGTTGGGACGCGGTTAGGTCCTCAGAGCTATTGACACTCTGACAGAGCTGGGGCCCATGTGAGTGCCCATGCGACCCCTCAAGTTTGAAGAAAATGGGAGGAGCCGAAGGAAAAGTTGTTCAGGGTGAGAACCAGTTCTGCCAGACAGAGGAGAGTAGCAGAGGAAGGGGATTGGTTGGTTCTTTTGTCAAGAAAGAAGCGAAGAGCTTTGAGGCCATCTTGATGGGGGATAGGGACTGGGCATCCAGGGTGAAGATGAGGCGGTCAGGGCCAAAGAATTGAAAGTTACTGAGGGGATTGAGAGCATGAGAAGTGTCGCAGGTGTAGGTGGGAAGGGACTGAACCAGGGGGGATAGAACGGAATTGAGATACGAGGACACGAGTTCAGTAGTTCTGTATTCAGTTTATTTTACTGTTGGTTTGTTCACTATGTGCGGTGAAACATGATGTAGGTGATCATGGTCCTTTCGTGATTGTTCTTGGCTCGTTTTTCTACAGAAGTGGTTTGCCATTGCCTTCTTCTGGGCAGTGTCTTTACAAGATGGCTGACCCCAGTCATTATTAATACTCTTTGAAGATTGTCTGCCGGGGGTCAGTGGTGGCATAACCAGGATATGTGATATGCACCAGCTGCTCATTGGGCCATCCACCACCTGCTCCCATGGCTTCACATGACCCTGATTGGGGGGGGGGGGGTGAAGGGCTAAGCAGGTGCTACACCTTGTCCAAGGGTGACCTGCAGGCTAATGGAGGGAAGGAGCACCTTACACCTCTTTTGCTGGAGGGGTATTTTACTGTAGCTGGAGAAAATATTCTTTTGTTGTTGCTGTGTGGAAGATGCTTCACAACGATACAAAACAGGGAGGCTGTTTATGCTCAGTAAAGCAGATGCTGTTTGGCAAATTCACGCCACACCTCCCCTGGCAATTGTGACATGGCTTCAGTTTCCATTCCCAATATTCCACTGTTTTACTTTGTGAGGAAATCAATAAATTCCTTCACAGGCCAATACACTTTACTGCTTACAAGGATATTGCCGGGACTGGAGCACCTGAGTTAAAGGTTGAATACGTTCGGACTTTATCCTCTGGGGTACAGGAGAATGAGAGGAGATATGATAGAGGTGTACAAGATTATTAGGCGTATAGATAGGGTATATGCAAGCTGGCTTTTCCCACTGAGGTTGGGTGAGACGACTAGAGGTTAAGGGTGAAAGGTGAAATATTTAAGGAGAACGTGAGGGTGAAACGTAACTCAGAGGGAGTTGGACAGTGGAACGAGCTACCAGCAGAAGTTGTGGATGCGGAATCGATTGCAACATCTAAGGAAAGTTTGAATAAGTACATGGATGGGAGGGGTATGCAGAGCTATGGTCTAGTGTGGATCAATGAGACTGGGCAGAATTAACAGTTCAGCACGTTCTGCTTCGCTCCATGACACTATGACTACACTTTTCTCGGTACTACAAACAACTACAAATAAGTAAACAACTTCTCCTCCACCAGCAGCCTTCGGAACAGTTCTCGAGAACACTATTCCTTCTTCTCACAATATTTGTTTTGTATTTTATTGCACTTTTTAATGTCTTTGCACCGTACAGCCGCAAAACAAATTTCACAAGTCAATAATAAACCTGATACCAATTCTTTTTTTTTGCACTATTTATTTATTTTGTAATTTTAAATCTTGGTATTATAAAACGCAAATTGTACATCAGACGTGTCGCTGATGATCCCGGGGACAGTATCTGTTTCACAGAGGTCTGGCCGATTAACAACAGGAACACTTCCCTGGTAAGGAACTCCGCGGCCGCTCGGTGGGCGGGGCGAACTCGCTCCGGAGCGTCATGGCGTCACTGCGTGACGTCGTTCGGTGCATGGTCACATGACGCCGGCCCAAAACGCCGCGTTGACGTGACCGGGAGGTGTGGTGACAGCGGCGGGAGAAAGGTGAGCGGAGGCCGGTCTGTAAATGGAGGGTGGTCGGTCCTGAGAGCCCCTGCGGTTGGCTCGGCGCGGGTCACCCGGTAAGTGAACGGGAGGTCGGCACGGAGCCCAGGCCTGTGGGGGGGTTTGAGCTGGTTGTCTCCGGTTGCTGAAGTCCCGGGGCTAGGATGGGAGGCGGGGAGGTGGTTCTCGGGGTCTGTGCCCGGGAGATGCACCTGATCGGGTAACCTGGTGGAAAACGTCCCAGGTCGTAAACTACTGGTTAATTTTGCATCCTACTCCGCCAGCCTAGGTTAAGACGTATAAAATTGGCATTGAAGTAGGCCGTTCAGCCCACTTTATTTATGCTAGTTCCTGTGGTAGAGTTGACACGTTCATACCTTGCATTTTGTCAGTAACTTATCTTCCTTGATTTTAGGTAATTTTTGAGTCCCCGTGTAGATCTGTATGGGATTAACTTGCACTACCATTTCTGGCTTTGTAACAAAAAGTGATACCAATAGTCAGTCGAGCCAGGCGGCGCATGTGGAGAGAAAAAGTGAAAATATTTCAAGTCTGCTACTGTCGATTATGATTATCTTTATGTTCACTAGAGGGATATCAGAATCATGTTTATTATTACTGACTTGTATGAAGTGAATTTTGTCGTTATAACTATTCTGTTAAAATTTCTAATCATTTTTGAAAGCAATTTCCACTTTTTTTAATACGGAGTATCTTGTTTGGGAAGCTCTACTATTTTTAATGTATGATGATCATATATCACAAGGAAATTTCTTCCAAATATGATGTGGTATTTTATAAGTTGTTTTGGAGTTCATTGACTTTGACCCTTCAGAACTACCAACTTCGCTGCTGTAAGCAGACACACCCAAAGGTAAATTGCCTTCAACTTCCTACTCCCAGATCGGAAGAAACTAAAAAATAACCTTGTTTCATTTTTTGAATGATTGTCTGAGGGATGGTGGGGAAGGAGCAGATCAAAATTAGCTGGACACAGAGAGGAAAATTATGTTTGGATGAGTTGCAGAATTGCAAGATTAGTTTTATGTATTGCAGTGTCCTCAGTGGAGAGATGTAATTCTGTATAGAAATGTGTACAGTTTAAGGGGGGGTCTAACTTTTTAAAGCATATTTAGTTTGACATATTTCTAGATTATTGATATAGTGACGGTTGTTATTTACTTTGGCCTGAAATGTTAACTGTTTATTCAGTTCCATGGATGCTGCCTGACCTGCTCAGTTCCCCCAGCATTTTGTGTGTGTTGATCTGGATTTCCAGTAGTATTTATGTTTATTTATTAATATTTTTATTTTCAGTTTGTCTTTTGCACTTTAGTTGTTTGTCAGTCTTTGATTATGTATAGTTTGTCATTAATTCTATTGTATTTCTTTGTTGTACTGTAACTGCCTGTAGGAAAATGGATCACAGGTACATAACATCATATAAATATTCACAAGAAAGTGATGAATATAAATTTTGTAGTTTTTGCAAGAGAGAACACAATTAGAACAACAACAAAAATCTATTTTGGTGCTACGTGATTAGAGTAGTTAACTTTTCTAAATTTTAGTGATTAAGGTTTTGATGATTGGTTTAAGAACCACGTGGTTGGAAAGAAGTAGCTGTTCTCGAATCTGGTGGTGTGGGTCTTAAGGTGTACCTCTTGCCCAGTGGTAGTTGTGAGAAGTAATATGGCCCAGATGGTGGGCATTTTTGCTTTCAGTGGTGGCATGGGATGTACCCGTAATGTATTGGGCTGAATGCGTTACTCTCTGCATCTTGTGTTCCTGTGCACTCAAGTTGGTATACAGTACCAGACCATAGTGCAACCAAGTCAGGATACTTTCAACAGTACTGTAGTTGGGATTGAGAAAATAGATTATTACCGAGTGACAGAAAGCAAAGGTTTTAACATCTGGATTGCTAAAAGAATTCAGCAGTGACACAACCAATATTTAATATTTAATACATGTCTGGTGCCTAAGACTTTTGCACAGTGCTGTATTTGCCAACGTGGAGCGGAGAGCAAGTTTGTAAATCTGGTGGGAGCAGAGGATGTTGGGAATGGTGAGAGTGGAACACCACGGGAGGGGTGTGGGACAGGTGGCAGAGGAGGGGAGTTAGGCCCCGGAGGAGGAGATGCAGACATACCCAGCCCTGAGATACCAGGCAGGGTCATTTGATTCCAAACAATTGATTTATTGATCATTACAGAAAGACTGTTGCTTTCCACTCTCAGTCTGCTGTAGTGACCCATCTCAGAATCAGGTTTATCATCATTGACGTATGTCATGAAATTTGTTTTTTTTTGGGGCAGTAGCAGTACAGTGCAATACGTATTTCTTAACAGTGCTGTGCAGAAGTCTTAGGCACACTAGTTTTATCTATATCCAGATAT
Organism: Mobula hypostoma; assembly: GCF_963921235.1. Taxonomy (NCBI): domain Eukaryota; kingdom Metazoa; phylum Chordata; class Chondrichthyes; order Myliobatiformes; family Myliobatidae; genus Mobula; species Mobula hypostoma. The sequence goes on along the minus strand of NC_086113.1, from coordinate 6,838,713 downwards.
TTAAAAACTTCTGCATAGTACTGTACAATAGACTATTATGAAAAATTAAATATAGATGGACTGGCAAACAACCGATGTGCAAAAGAAGACAAACTATGCAAATAAAAATAATACAGAGAACATGAGTTGTAAAGTGAATCTGTGGGTCACCTGTAGAGTTCACTATTTTTTATTTGTATGGTTTGACTTTTGCACAGTGTCGTTTGTCAGCCTTTGTTTATGTATAGTTAAATGAAGTTATCCACAGCAGATCAGAAGCCTGTTGGTTGTAAGGTAATAACTGTTTCTGAAGTTGTGGTGTGGGCCCTAAGGCTTCTATATGCCCTGTCTGATGGTAGGAGTGAGAAGACAGCATGGCCTGGATGGGGTGGGGGGGGGGGTCTTTGATGATGGATACTGTCTTCTTGTGGCAGTATTTGATGTAAGTGTACTCAGCGGTGGGGTGGGTTTTGACTGGGGTGGACTGAGCTGTATTCACCACTTGCTGTAAATCCATTCCTCTTGATACCAGAGTAGGTGGTAGAGAGGATGCACTGAATGAAGAACTTCTAAGACTGGTACTAGGAAGAAGATCAAAGAGAAAATTACTTTTTAAAAAGATGTTGACAGCAAAAGTAGAGCAGTTGACACTTTTTTTCTGGTAATATTTTGTTTTTCTTGTAATGTTATGGAAGTGAATTTGTATTTCTTAACAACAGAAAGGTTTTTTCCAATTGGGCCTGCAGACTTTTCCTGCCATTCTGGCATTGATGTATTCATGCACATTGTATTCCATATCCATGCTTTCACCTGTAACTTTATTTTTTATTTAATTTTTTATTCTTTATAATTGTTGCATGTCATGCCCTGACCAACACCACACCAAGTTCCCAGTATATGTCTATGGCAAATTGAGTTGATCGTTGATGATCATGGTTTGATCTGCATCAGGTGTTAGTCACATAGTCACAGAACACTGCACACAGAAACCGGCTCTTCGGCCCACCCAGTCCATGTCGAACTATTACTCTGCTCAGTCCCATCAACCTGCACCGGGACGTTAGCCCTCTATACACCTCCCATCCATGTACCTATGCAAATAGCTCTTAAATGTTAAAATTCGCCACTTCTGCTGGAAACGCCACACCCTCACCACCTCCTGAGTGAAGAAGTTCCCCCTCGTGTTCCTCTTAAACCTTTCACCCTTAACCATGTCCTCCACTTCTAGTCTCACCCACCCTCAGTGGAAAAAGCCTGCTTGCTATCTATACCCCTCATCGTTTTATGTATCTTTATCAAATCTCCCCTCATTCTCCTAGGCTCCTGGGAATAAACTTCTAACCTATTCAACCTTTCCTGATAACTCAGGTCTTCAAGTCCTGGCAACATGCTTGTAAATTTTGTCTGCACTCTTACAATCTTTCCTGTAGGTAGGTGACCATAACTGCACACAGTACTCCAAATTAGGCCTCACCAATGTCTTGTACAACTTCAACATAACATCCAACTCTTGTAATCAGTGCTTTGATTTATGAAGCCCAGTGTGCCCAAAACTTTCTTTACAACCCTATGTACTTGTGATGCCACTTACAAGGAATTATGGATCTATATTACACAATCCCTCTTTGCCAGTTCTCTGAAACCTGGAGAGAACTCGCTGCCCATCAATTCACTACCGGACAGCAAAGAGAACCAAGCATATACTTCTGAGTCGAACAATGCACGCATGTTCCCTTGTGACTACTACAACTCAGCAGACACTTGACATGCTTTGGGCATGTGGTGTCGGCAAGTTGTTTGAGCTGAGTGTGGAAGGAAACAAAGGAGATGGAGGTTAGCAGGATTGATTAACATCAAAGAGCCACTGTGGAAACCAAAGGTTGGCATCAGGTTGTCTTGGTGACTAGTTCATTTGGTCAATTATTCAGAGGAGTCTCCAGTTCAGTGGTTCAATTTGATACCAGAGAATGTATACAGTATACGACCTGAAATCCTTACTCTTCGCAAACATCCACAAAACAGAAGAAAAACCCCAAAGAATGAATGAAATAACATTAGAACCCCAAAGCCACCCTTCCCCTCCCATGCACAAGCAGGAGCAAGAGCATCAACCCCCCCCCCCACTTGCTCCAGCAAAAGCATTCATCCTTCACTACCCACCATGCAAACAATAGCAAAGCCCCTAGAGACCATCAAAAACTACTGTCCATCCCAACACTTGGAAGGCTCTCTCTCTCTCACTTGCCAGGGAGAGAGAAATATCACTCCTGCATCGGACAGGAGGGGAGACCAACGGCTTGCTGTTTCGATGTTATAATCCGCAGCGTTGCCTATTTGAGTTTCCCTGACTCTAGGACCAGCAGACTCTTGCTCACTATTGCCTGCCTGCTATTTCAATGTTTCAGTCTCCCGCAATGCTTCAGTCAGCGACATTGCTGAACAATCGGGTCTTCCGCAGGGCTGCGCCCGATGGTGCACGTCTTCCAGGCTGCACCTGGAGATAGCGAAATGCCAGGCCGCTTGGCGAGTTCCAAGAGTTGAACCCATAGTTGGAGTGCAGCTGTCGATCTCGGACTGACAGGACCCCACACACCTTGAAAAAGGACAAAGAGACATGAGAAGAGGAGAAATCAAACTGTTCTGCAGACGAACTGGAATAAGTCGCCAGGTCCGCAGAAACATCTGTCGCCATCTTTAGCTCCTTCCATTCTCATTTGATGGTACTTGGAATGGGAAGGAAGTATGAAGATGGGATTGTAAAAGTTCAGTTTCTTTTAGGGGACAGAAGCTGATGGTGCCACGTGGCTGTGTGGCAATTAGCATAAAGCTTTACAGTGCCAGCAATCACGGCTCAATTCTGCCACTGTCTGCAGGGAGTTTGTACATTCTTCCTGTGACCCCATGGGCTTTCTCCGGGTCCACTGGTTTCCTCCCACATTCCAAAACTGTACAGGTTAAGATTGTTAAGTTGTAGGCATACTATGTTGGTGCTGGAAGCGTGGCGACACTTGCAAGCTTCCTCTAGCACATCCTTGGACTGTGTTGGTTGTTGACATAAATGACACATTTCACTGTATGTTTTGATGTTTCAATGTAAATATAACAAATAGCTCTAGGGCTAATATTTAAAGGGAAGACTGGGCTTCTCTGCTTGTATCCAAGTATCTTTCCTGTGTGGTGCTGCTCAATGAAATTGAAAGCTGGTAAAACATATACTCTAAAGTGGATGTATGTTCAAAATAAACAAATCCTTTCTGCGATAGAGAGCATGTTCTGCATCAGGTTATTGGGCAGATGGACATAATCCAAAAATAATTGCTTATTGAACAGCATAAATAACCTGATGAAGGGTCTTGGCCTGAAACATCGACTGTTTGTTGCTTTCCATAGATGTTGCCTGACCTGCTGAGTTCCTCCAGCATTTTGTGTATGTTGCCAAGTGACCTGAGAGTTTGATTTTGCTTTGCTTATTTTTGCATATGTCTTGAACCACATGCAAAGCTGTTTTCTTGAGGGATATGGCCTTCAACAAGTTTACATTTATTTTTTATTTTGATTCATCAATAGTATGCAACGCTTGGAAGAGAGTGTTCATTGGTGAGACTCTGAAGCTGTGAACATGGAAATACTAGGGGCAGAAGATGATATTTCTATTTTGAATCATGAAGAAGCAAGTCCTGAAGCAACACCTTTCAGGTATAGTCCTATTGTGGGTTCTTCAGGCGATGAATCTGTTGGTTCCCACTTTGCACTTGTCACAGCCTATGAAGATATAAAAAAACGATTAAAGCAAACGGAGACTGAAAATTCTTTCTTGAAGAAAAAAGCTCGGATGCTGGAAGAAAGGGTAAATTATTTTGTGTTGAACTGTGAAGTTTAAGATTAGAGTTAATTAATGTCATTGCAGATTAATATTTGGCAATTTGGCTCCAGTGCCTCTCTTTTCCCCTTTCATTTTCCACCTGCTTGGTCTCCCCTGGAATTATTGTAAGTATCTCACCTTCACCCCATTGTTTGTTTATTCTCATTTTATACTCTGTTGCCCCTGCTCCCCGCCTTCTCTCAACCCCAGTTGTCTCTACTCTATTTCAGATCTTGCCGCAAAATGTAGATTAATGATACTTTGACACTGAAAGATTAATTCCCTATTATTACTTTCCCAAATTCAGTCTGGTTTTATCTTGTACTGAATTCCTGGATATAGTAAAAAGGAAATATGGAATGCATGTCTGAGGGAAATCTCAATGAGACATTGAGACACGGACATTGTGTTGGCAGAAGGGATCAGTTTGGGTCACCATTAGATTACTGATTTAATTCGTTCAGCACAACACTGTGGGCCGAAGAGCCTGTTTCTGTGCTGTACTGTTCTATGTTTTATGAAACAGATTAAAGGCTTTTAAATTCCTATTTGTGTTGTGAATATTGTTAGCAAAGTCTGTATTTATTATCCACTTGTAATCAACTAAACTGAAATGCTTGGCCAGTTTGGAGGGCAGTGAAGAGGCACAGTGGTGAGCCAAAAGATAGAGCAGTACAGCACAGGCCTACACTGTTGTGCTGAACCAATTAAATTTGTGATCAAATGCCCAGCTAAACTAATACTTTCTGCCTACACAATATCCATATCCTTTTGTTCTCCTCACATTCATGTGCCTATCTAAACGTCTCGTAAAAGTCCCTAATATATCTGCCTCTATCACCATCCCAGCCAGCGCATTCCGGGAGCCTGCCACTCTGTGTTTTTTAAAATAAAAGCCCCTCACATTGCCTTTGAAATTACACCCCTCACCTTAAATGCATACCTTCTGTTTTATTAGACATTTCGACCCGGGGAAAAAGATATTTTCTGTCTACTCTATCACATCTCCCCAATCTGCTGCTCCAGAGAAAACAAACTCTCCAACCTCTCGTTATGGCACGTACCTTCCAGTCCAGGCAATATACAAAGCCTAGCTACAGTCTCGAACTGCTGCAAGTGAAATGGGCTCGAACATTTAGAAACAGCAATGATAAAGGCATCTTGAAAATGTGGTGTTTCTTGTTGTGAATCCCATGTGACCTAATCTTCTTGATCAATCCTCCATGCAGGACATTGACAAGGCCTTCGTGGGAAAATATAGACCATGTAGACAACATCCACTACACAACCTTCATTACCGCTTCAAAAAAAACCACAAAGGATTAATCAGACATGACCTCCCCATACAAAACCATGCTTTGTCTTTCCAAGTGATGGTAGATCATGTTCCTCAGAATTCCCTCCTGTAATTTCCGTACAACTGAAGTCTGGCGTACCAGATTTTCCCACCTTAATGCTCTTCAATGCTACAAATACCTCCTTTGTGGATTAAGCATACGATCCAAGACCTCACTACTTTTTACCTTAATTTTTTTGGCATCCAAGATATTTTCTTTATTAGACATCAAGGGGTAATGGACATTAAAAAACCCCCAGGTGTCTTCTGCAGCTCGACTTGTTAGTGGTCTGATGGTCTTTAGAGAACCTTGTTTCCTCCCTTGTTACCCTTTTACTATTAATACAACTGCAGAACCTCTTGGGATTATCCTTAGCCCTGCTTGCTATCTCTTACCTGCCTTTTGTCCTCCTCATTTCCCTCTTTGGCCTTATTGTTTACCTGCAGTGCTGTTTCTTGGTAGCTGTTACACTTTATTCTGTGTTGTTACTGTTTTACCTTGTTCTACCACAATGCTCTGTATAATTATTTGATCTCTATGAATAGTATGCAAGACAAGCTTTTCACTGTATTTCAATAAATGTAACAATAATAAACCAGTTCCAAATATTATAGTCCTCAAACTCGTAAAGGGATTCATTTATACCCTGTTGACTAAACGTGAAGTAGGGTTCTTTTATCCTGACCAGATCCTCTTTCTCTCATCAGCCAAGGTTCCGTTACTTGGCAAGTCTATATGTTACCCTAATAGGAACTGGTTTCTTGATATTGAACAGAGAACTCCTAAACACCGTGTGCCTAAAAATGTTGTGCTGACCTTTTAGCCTACTCTAAGATCACTCTAACCCTTTCCTCCTACATAGCCCATCATTTTTCTATCGTCCATGTGCCTATCTACTTAGTGCCCATTAAGCCGCTGCCATTTTTAGGGCAGCAATGAAGGTCCTTCATCTCTGTCGCTGGGATTGCTGTTTCCATAACAACTTCTTTTTTGACCAGTCATGTTGTTAGCCCTGAGCTGAACCCTGATCCCAGACTCTTGGTCTGGCCTCTACCCTTTGACCGTTTGGTATGTGTGACCCCATTAAGAGCCAAAGGCTAAGGCCCCGACTCTAGCCAACATAGCTCTCTGGGTCAGTGATGCTCACAAGCCACCAAACTTTGACAAGATTGTGGTCCTTCTGGAGAATGTACCGATCTAGCAGGACCTCAAGGTTAGTAATCTTGGGGTTGCTACCTGTGCCACACGACAGTGAGGATAGGAATAGAATGTGGTGGCGGATAAAGGTGTGGCCGACGAATTGGAGCAGGGGGCAGGGATTCAGATTTCTGGATTGTTGTGACCTCTTCTGGGTCAGGTGTGACCTGTACAAAAGAGACGGGTTGCACTTCAATCCGAGGGGGACCAATATCCTTGTGGGCAGGTTTACTAGAACTATTGGGGGTGGTTCAAACTAATATGGCAAGGGGATGGGAACCAATATAATCAGCTAAGGATGAGCCAGCAGATTTACAAGTAGATTATGTAATATGAATGTTAGCAATGACAAGCTAATGATTGGGTACAACTGCAGACAGAGCAAAGAGTTAAGTTGTACCACAGAGGTAAAATTCAAAAGGACAAAGAATGCAGGACTGAAGGTGCTGTATTTAAATGCACATAGCATTCATTGTAAGGTGCATGAACTCATGGCGCAGTTAGAGATTGGTTGGCATGATGTGAGCATCTCTGAGTCATGGCTGAAAGAAGGTCACAGTTGGGAGTTTAACATCAAAGGAGAAACTTTGTATCAAAAGGACAGGCAGGAAGGCGTAGGCAGTGGTTTGGCTCTATCGGTAAGCAATGAAATTATGTCTTTAGAAAGGGGTGACATAGGGTCAGAGAATGTTGAATCTTGGGTGGAGTTCAGAAACTGAAAGTAAAAAAAAAAATTGAGAAACACATATAGGCCTCCAAATAGTAGCCAAGATGTAGTTGAGATTGCAAAGGGAGTTGGAAAAGGCATGTAATAAGGGTAATGTCAGAATTGTAATGGGGGACTTTAATATGCAAGGGGATTGGGAAAACCAGGTTGGTGTCAGATAGCAAGAGAAAGAGTTTGTTGAATGCCTACAAGATTGCTTTTTAGAGCTGCTTGTGCTCCAGCCTACGAGGGGAAAGGCTATCTTAGATTGGGTTTTGTGTAATAACCCAGATCTCATTAGTCAGCTTAACATAAAGGAACCCTTAGGGCACAGTGATCATAAAATGATTGACTTCATACTGCAATTTGAGAGGAAGAAGCAGAACTCATGTATCACTATCTCAATGGAATAAAGGGAATTACAGAGGCATGAGAGGGGAGCTTGCCCAGGTGGATTGGAGGGTGATACTGGCAGGGGTGATGGCAGAACAGAGGAAGCTGAAGTTTCTGGGAATAATTCACAAGGTGCAGAATAGATATATCCCACAGAAGTAGTAGTTCTCAAATAGCAGGGCTAACCAACTGTGGCTAACAAGAGAAGTTAGGGACCACATAAAAGCCAAGGAAAGAAAGGGAAAAGACTAAATACAAGGGCAAACTAACCAATAATAGAAAGCAGGATACTAAAAGCTTTTTTAGTTATATAAATAATAAAAGGGAGGTGAGAGATGAGATTGGACCACTTTAAAATAATGCTGGTGAGGTAGTAATGGGGGACAAAGAAGTGGCAGATGAACTTAATAGGTACCTTGCTTCAGTTTTTACTGTGGAAGACTCTAGCTGTATGCCAGAGGTGTGTGAGTGTCAGGGAGCAGGAGTGAGTGCCATTGCTATTACAAAGGAAGAAAGTGCTAGGCACACTGATAAGTCACCTGGTCCAGATGGACTATATCCCAGAATCCTGAAGAGATAACTGATGCATTGGTCATGATCTTTCAAGAATCACTTGATTCTGTTATGGTCCTGGAGGACCTGGGGGAGCATTTCCAGGAATGAAAGGGTTACCGTATGAGGAATGCCTGGCAGCTCTTGGGTTGTATTCCTTGGAATTCAGGAGAATGAGAGGGGATCTCATTTAAACATTCTGAATGTTAAAAGGCCTGAATAGATGAGATATGACAAATTTATTTCCCATGGTAGGGGAGTCTAGGACAAGAGGACCCGACTTCAGGATTGAAGGACATACATTTAGAACAGAGAAGCAGAGAAATTACTTTAGTCAGAAGGTGGTAAACCTGTGGAATTTGTTGCCAAGAGTGGCTGTGGAGGCCAAGTCATTGGGTGCATTTAAGGCAGAATTAGATAGGTTCTTGATTAGCTAGGGCATCAAAGAGTATGGGGAGAAGGCTGGGGAGTGAGGATGACTGGAAGAATTGGATCAGCCCATGATTGAATGGCGGAACAGACTTGATTGGCCAAGTGGCCTACTTCTGCTCTTGTATCTTATGGTCTTATGGACTAGAAAGTTGCAAATGTCACTCTACTCTTTAAGGAGGGAGGAAGACAAAAGAGAGGAAATTATAGATAAGTTAGCTTAAACCTCAGTGGTTGGGAAAGTGTTGGAGTCTATTATTAAGGATGAGGTTTGGGGTACTTGGAGACTCATGATTAAATAAGTCAAAGTCAGCATGGTTTTTGCAAAGGGAAATCTTGCCTGACAGTCCTGACGAAGGGTCTCGGCCTGAAATGTCGACTGCACCGCTTCCTAGAGATGCTGCCTGGCCTGCTGCGTTCACCAGCAACTTTGATGTGTGTTGCTTGAATTTCCAGCATCTGCAGAATTCCTGTTGTCTTGCCTGACAGATCTGTTAGAATTCTTCAAGGAAGTAACCAGCTGGGTAGACAAAAGAGAGGCAGTGGATGTCATTTACTTAGATTTTCAGAAGGCATTTAATGAGGAGCCTCACATGAGGCTGCTTAACAAGATTAATTCCTATGGTGTTACAGGAAATATACTGGCATGGAAAGAGGTATGGCTGACAAGCAGGAGGCAGCGAGTGGGAATAAAGGGATCCATTTCTGGTTGGCTGCCAGTGACTAGTGGTGTTCGTCAGAGATCAGAATTGGGACTGCTACTTTTCACATTGGTTGTCAGTGATTTAGATAGTTGAGTTGAATGCTTTGTGGCAAAGTTTGCGGATGACACAGAGATAGGTGGAGGGGTAGGAAGTGCTGAGGAAGCAATGCGATTGCATCAGGACTTAGACAAATTGGAAGAATGGGCAAAAAAGAGGCAGGTGGAATACAGTGTTGGGAAATATATGATAATGCATTTTGGTATAAGTAACAATAGTGTGGACTATTGTCTAAATGGGGAGAAAATTCAAACATCAGAGGTGCAGAGGGACTTAGTCCTCCTGCAAGGCTCCCAGAGGTTAATTCACAGTTGAGTCTGTGGTAAAGAAGCCAAATGCAATGTTGGAATTTATTTCAAGGGGAATAAAATATAAAAGCAAGGAGATAATGCTGAAGCTTTATAAGACACTAGTCAGGGCACACTAGGAGTATTGTGAACAATTTTGGGCCCCATATCTCAGAAAGGATGTGTTGTCATTGGAGAGAGTCCAGAACAGGTTCACAAGGATGATTCCAGGAATGAAAGTGTGAACGTATGAGGTGCATTTGACAGCCTTGGGCCTGTACTCACTGGAATTTAGAAGAACACATGGGGATCTCATTGAAACCTACCGAATGTTGAAAGAACTAGAAAAGGGGCATGTCGAGAGGATGTTTCCTCTGGTGGGCGTATCCAGAACTAGAGGGCACAGCCTCAAAATTGAGGGGCGACCTTTTAGAACAGAAGTAAGGAGGAATATTTTAGCCAGAGAGTTATGAATCTGTGGAATGCTCTGCCACAGTCTGCCGTGGAGGCCAAATCCATGCGTATGTCTCAAGCGGAAGTTGATAGATTCCTGATTGGTCGGGGCATCAAGGGATATGATGAGATGGCAGGTGTATGGGGTTGAATGGGATCTGGGATCAGCCACAATGAAAGGCGGAGCAGACTCAGTGGGCTGAATGGCCTAATTCTGCTCCCATACCTTATGATCTTATCTAAGAGTTTTTAAAATATCCTTTATGTATCTGTCTCTATCACCACCCTTAGCAGGGTGTTGCACACAGCCACCACTCTGTGCTTTTTTAATAAAAAAACCTCTCACCCCACCCACCCCATACTTTCCTTGAATTACCTTAAAATTAAGCTCCTGATATTAGCCATTTCTGCCCTGGGAATAAGTTTCTGGCTCTCCGCTCCGTCTAATCCACTTACCATCTTGTACACTTCTATGAAGTTGCCTCTCATCCTCCTTCCCTCCAAAAAGGAAAAAAAAACCCTTGCTCGCATAGCCTATCCTCATAAACTGTGCTCTCTAATCTAGATAAATCTTCTCCATAAATTCTTTAAAGCTTCTACATCCTTACTATAATGAGATTACCGGAACTGAATGTTTGACCCTTTTTAAAGCCTCCCACTTGCCAGCTGTTACTTTCCCTTCAAACAGGCTGATCCAATCAACCTCTGCTGGAGCCTGTCTCATTCTGCCAAAATTGTCTCTGCTCAGATTAGGACTCTAACCTGTGGATGTGTACTCATGATTAGATATTGATCTGCTATTATTTAATGTACTAGTAGATGGCATAGTATAAATTCAGATCCTTTCAGGGACTATTCAGTGACTGTAAATATTATAAAATTAAATTTGCTTTATTTTGTAATCCTAAGATCCTTTACGCAAATACAATTTTAATTATTATCAGTCTTTGTTTACTCTGTTCTAAGGGCAGAAAGAGCATCTCTTTAGCTTGGCGTTACTTTCCATAATAGGAGTCCAAGACATTGTCAATTTGGCTTCATATATGAGTGATTTATGTGAACCTGCTTAAAAAAAAGTATTTTTGCTCCATACTTACAGCTTCTTAATGCTTCTCTTGACAATGAGAGAAGTTCCTTTGAACAAGAGGGAGTGAATAAAGCTTACCAGGCTTATCGGGAAGTCTGTATCGAAAGGGACAAGATGAGACAGAGACTGGAGAGAATGGTAGTATCTTAATGTGCTATTGTGATATTCTTCTTCCCAAAAAACGTCAAAAGTCATGCTTAAGTAAAATGTAAAAAGCACATCATTCTGGTAATTGATTAATGTTATGTGGATTTTGTATTTAATTTCAAGTATTGTATAACTGAAGCTGGTATTTAAGAATTTATTTTTGTGTTTGTGACCTTTTACTGTCAGAGTACATCACAGAAATAGGCCCTTCAGCCCAACTGGTCCGTGCTGTACAAGTTACCCATTTAAGATAATCCTATTTGTCTTTGTTTCGTCCTTGCCACCTTTGTACCCGTTCAAGTACTTTTCAAACATTGTTAATGTACCTGTGTCAATCACTTCCACTTCCAGCTCATTCCATATACTGGCCACTCTCTGGGTGGAAGAAGTTGCCTCTCAAATGTCTTTTAAATCTCTCCCTTCTTATCTTAAACCTCTACTCTCCATTTCTTGATTCCTGGTGAAAAGGACTGTGTGCATTCACCCTACCTGTATCCCTCACGACTGTATATGCATCTATAAGATTGCTCCTCGTTCGCCTATGCTCCAATAAATATAGTCCTAGCCTGCTCAACCTTTTTATAACTCAGTCTCTTGAATCTTGACTACATCCTCATGAATCTTTTCTGCATACTTTCTAACTTATCAGCATCTTCCCCCATCACGTAGTGACTAAAACTGAATAAAATACTTTTGAATGCAGCCTCATCAACATCATCTACACCTGCAGCATGACATTCCAACTATTATACCCAGTGCCCTGACTGGTCAAGGCCAGAATGACAGAATTCTTCTTCACTCATTTGTCTACCTGTGATGCCATGTATGTCTATGTCCTGTTCTACAACACTCTCCAGTGTCTGACCAGTGCTCTTTAGAGAGTTGTAAAGAGTAAAACGAAGGTATTGCATTGTGTCCTGTGAAAACAAAGAGATTTTTGTAAAATTGAATTGATATAATTTGTATGTTCTGTTCATTTTATATTCTTTTGCATATCTTCCTAGTGGTGATGAAAGTTTGTTTCAACATTACCTAGCCATGTGATGGCCAAATATTGTAACTCACCCTTGGCTATAAAAATTTTTGGTTTCCTTTGTGGGGTTTATGAGCTAGTGAAGGAAGAGACATTCTGACAGTTCTCATCATCATTAACAAAAAAAAAACCTTAGTTTTCTAGTACTGCAATCACTCGAGTTGAGTATGATGCTCTCCTATTGGTGGGTTCTCAGGTGGCTGTAAAGACTGATCCAGCATCTACATATCCTTTTGCATTGTGAGAAAGAGTAGGTGGTGGCTGTGGTCAGTGGTTGGGCCTTTTGGTTGTATGGTCTCTCCTTTCGCAGCTGCCACTTGTTCTCTGTGACACAGTGGAGTTCATTCTCATGTAGCACATTTCCCTCTTGAGCAGATTTCCTCTAGGTCTGTTTATTGAGTGCAATGTCTTCACAGTTTTTAGATATAATGTTGAATTTTTTTTGGGCTGATTTTGGTGTTATCTTTGAAGCCTTTTCCTTTGTTTTATAAAGGTCAAGGAACAGATGGATTCTGTCCGAATTCTGAATGAAGTGCTACAGGCTAAAGAAGTAGAAATTCTTCAGCTAAGAAGTGAAGTTGAAACTCGTGAAGGTACAGTTTCTAGGGTCGTTGTATAAGAAACCTAAAAACATTGCTGTGCTTGTTGTGCGAAGTGTAGCCTTGCTGTTCTGGGAAAATAATATTACGTAATAATGAATATTCTGCTTTTTTGTTTCATTGTCCAATGGATAATGTACATTCTTTGGAGTGAACTGACTTTTGGAACATCCCACATTTAATCTTTGAGCTCTGTGACTTGTCCTATCCTGTGGACTGCCCCAGCATATTTCTGATTGTGTTGGTTGTTGATGCAAATGTTACATTTCACTGTATATTTTGCTGTATCTGTGATAAATGAATGTGAATCTGACCTTAGCTCAGGTATTTGTGAAGGACTGTATATAGGGTATTAATAATGGAATTCCAGAGTTGGAATTAAAAATAGGGATCCAAGTGTACATGCACTCGAAGAGGTTACACACTTAGGTCGTTGAGATACAATATCCCATAAAGAAACTGATAAATTCAAGGTAACTTTTTCTCAACAATATAACTATCGTATGTTGTGGGACCATTTCGTCGAGTACCTGCGTACCATCCGCCGCAAGTGGGACTTCCCAGTGGCCAAACATCTTAATTCTAATTCCCATTCCCATTTCAATGTGTCGTACCATGGCCTCTTATTGTGCCAAGATGAGGCACCCTCAAGGTGGAGGAGTAACACCTTGTATTCCGTCTGGGTAACCTCAAACCTGATGGCATGAATATTGATTTCTCCTTATGATAAACAAATTCCATCCCTCCCACCCCCCCCCCACTCCATTCTGATGTTTTACCTCTTGTCACCTGCCTCTTACTTCACCCTGGGTTCCCTCCTCCTTCTCTTTCTCATATTGTCCACTCTCGTCTCTTATCAGATTCGTTCTTCTCCAACCCATGACCGTTTCCACCCACCTGGCTTCACCTATCACCTTCCAGCTAATCTCCTTCCTCTTCCCCCAACCTTTTTATTGTGGCATCTTCCCCCTTCTCAGTCCTGAAGAAGGGTTTCAGAATGAAACGTTAACTCAGTATTCATTTCCATAGAGGCTGCCTGATCTGTTGAGTTCCTCCAGCATTTTGTGTGGTTTGCTTTGGATTTCCAGTATCTGCAGACTTCCTTGTGTTTATATAAAATAATAGCCTGCAGCTTTATTTCAAAACTTGGTGCCAGTGCATTGCCTCGATCACAGGTCATCTCTAAGTTCTATACAAGTTCAACCCGGTACACTTCAGCAGGTTGGTGTATTTCTATACATTTTTTCTCTGAAGTAGTACAGTAGTTCTCATGGTATTGTTAAGGAAATGAAAGCTTTCAGTAAACTCTTAACATGAAGTAGTGGAAGAGTAGCATTATTTGTCACATGTGTATTGAAACTTAAAGTAAAATATATCGTTCGTGTCAGTGACCAACACCATCAGAGGGTATGCTGGAGGCAACCAACAAGTGTTGCCATACCTCTGGCAACAAACTTGCATGCCTGCAATGTACTAAACTGTAAACAGGAGAAAGTCTGCAGAAGCTGGAAATCCAGAGCAACACACCTATGTCTTTTACTCATATGGTCTTGAAATGCTGGAGGAACTCAGCAGGTCAGTCAGCGTTGATGGAAATGAATAAACTGTCCACGGTTAGGGCTGAGAGCCTTCGTTAGGACTGAGAGGGAAGGGGTGAGATACCTGATTAAAAGGTGTGGGGGGGAGGGGAAAGGGTCTAGTTAGAAGGTGAAGCCGGGTTGAAAAGGTCAAGGGCTAGTGAAGAAAAAATCTGATCAGAGGGGAGAGTCCACCATAGGAAGGTGGAGGGAGACCAGTGGGAAGTAATAGGCAGATGAGCAGTATAAGGGCAAGAGTGGGGAATAGGGGAGGGGAATTTTTGTTAACTGGAAAGAGATATTGATATTCATGTCATCAGGTTGGAGGCTACCCAGATGTAATATAAGGTGTTGGTCCTCCACTCTGAAGTGGCCTTAACTTGGCACAAGAGGAGGTCATGGATTGACGCTGAACTGTATGTTGTTGGAATATGGAAGGAAACTCATGAGGTCACAAGGCGAACACACAATCCACTTACAAACAGTGACAGGAATTGAACTCTGACTGATGATGCCATAAAGAGTTACAATAACTGATACGATGTATACAGAAGTTAAATCTCTTTGGAGGGTAAAATAAACATGGAGGGATTGGATATGTTGTGTGTAAACAACTGAAGAAAAGGAAATGAAGCTCAGTAAACTTTAGCACTTGTCTTGGTAAAACGCAATCAAAACATAGAGTTAACTCTGTTTCTTTCATTACAGATGCTGGCAGATCTGAGTATTTCTTGTGGTCGTATTCCATTCGCATTTCATATTTGCAGAATCTGTAGTATTTTGTTTAAGTATTTTATAGTATTTTTTATTGCATTGTAGTGATGGATGATCTGAACAAAACCCATAATTCCTGGGAGTTAGACAAATCAAGTAATGAAATAAAAGTGCATACCTTGAACCAACAACTGGAAATTCTTAAACAAGAGTGCGCTTTCCTAAGAGAAGAGCTACAAAATTATAAACTGAAGGTAAATTGAAGGTTTATGGCTTTTTATGTTTAATTGTGGAATTATTTTCCATAAATCAAGTTTTAAAAAGGTACTGTACCTTAAAGTATGAATTTAAAGACAAAAATCTTTACTTTTCTAACATTTATTGCACGATGAAAGTATAGAAAATTTTCTGTGTCTCGGCATTGTAACACAAGACAGGAGCAATGTGAAGATTCTTCCTCAGAACTGTTTAAAATAAGGATGTTGCAAAAATGCAATCCAGTGAGGAAGGGCAGAGCAAGTAAACTTGCCAATCTGACAGGGAAATGTGATTGTATTAAATTTAGGAAATAGGGATTAAAAAGTAAGGATAAGGATCTTATTGAAACCTATTGAATGTTGAAAGGACTCTACAGAGTGGGTGTGGAGAGGATGTTTCCTATGGCAGGGGAGTCTAAGTCCAGAAGTCACAACTTCAAAATAGAGGGACACCCTTTTAGAACAGAGATGAAGAGGAATTTCTTTAGCCAGAGGCGGCTGAATCTGTGGAATTCGTTGCCACAGGCGGTTGTGAAGTCAAAGTCTTTGGGTATATTTAAGGCAGAGGTTGATAGATTTTTGATTGGTCAGGGCATGAAGGAATATGAGGAAAAGGTAGGAGATTGGGACGAAGAGGGAAATGGATCAGCCATGATGAAATGGCAGAGTAGACTCAACAGGCCAAATAATAAAGTATGTAACATGAGTAAACACATTTATTCCTGTTCCTTTTCTCCTGCATTTAATATAATCAGGTTACGTACTTCTGCTCTTGTATTTTATGGTCTTATGGTCTAGAAGAAGATCTAAGAGAAACTGCTCAATAAAGAAACGTTGTAGCAGGATTAGGAGAGCCCGAAATTAAAAATTAAAAATAAAATAACTAATTTGCCCTCTTGAGCCTCTTCACTATTCAACATCTCAACATATCATATTTTGTGTTTGGAAATTTATCCACCTTAAAAGTATTTGGCAATTTGGCCTCTTTTTCTCTTTGGTAGTGAATTCACAGTGATGAGGAAATTTCTTCTCAAATAGTTCCACATCTTTTGCCTTGTAAACTGTGACAATAGCCCTTCGTTCTAGACATCCTTACTGTCGTGTCTAATGCTCTATTAACAATATGGGTTGTTTTCCCATGCAAGTGTTTAAATTCACATTTATCTCTATTATACTGATGTAATCTGTTTTTATGCACTCTATCAAAATCTGTTCATCTTACTTACATTTATAACCTCACCTATTTTAGTGTTGTCAGTAAGCTTTGAAGCATTACATCTGGTGTAATCCAAATCATTGAGGAACTAGAGTCCAGGCACTGATCCACATGGGTCAACAGTGGTTACTGCATGTTACCCCCCCAAAAACTCATTTATTCCCATTCAGTATCTTCAGTTCATGCTATTGCATTTCCACCCATACCATCAATTTAATTTTGCCCAAGATACATTAATGCATGCATTTCTAAATGGCAATAAACGAGGACTGAGTGTCCTCATAATCTAAAAAAAGAGTCTTTAAAGAACTTTTCTACAAATTGAATATAGCGCATCCAATGGTAGTCCTTTAACCTTCTCACGACGACATACTGATAGGGGGAAGTACTCGTCTGGTAGGTATGTCAAACATTATTTTCCTTTCAGACATTTGTGTTGCTATTGGTAAATTGGCTTATTGTCACATTTACTGAGATAGTGAGAAAACTCATCTTGCATACTGTCTAAAAAGGATCAGGTCATTATAACAGTGCAAGAAAGCAGAACAAGGGTAAACATCAAAGAATGCAAAATGAATTGTTACAGAACAGCAAAAGTGCAGTGCAAGCAGCTGGCAGGGTTCAGACAATAACAAAGTACTGTACGTTATAAGGTTAAGAGTGCACCTTATCATACTAGGGAATCGTTCAGTAGTCCTATAGCTGCTGGGTAGAAGCTGTCCTTGAGCCTGTTGGTACATGCTTTTGTGTTGTCTGCCCGATAGGAGAGGGGAAAAGAGAGAACATTTGGGGGGAGTGGGGTCTTTAATTATGTTGGGTGATTTACTGAGGCAGTGAGAAGTATTGACTTGTGTCTGTGGCGGGGGGGTGGGGTGGCTGGTTTCCATGATGCGCTAGGCTGCGTCTGCAACTCTTTTCAGTTTCTTGTGGTCATAGGCAAAACATTTGCCATGTTTCCTAAATGTTCTGTCATCTCCTCCTTTATAAACACTATTTACACTGGTCTGTGGTTTCTTGTTTTCTCCCTGACTCCTTTTTAAAAAGTGGGATTATGTTTACTACCCTCCAACCTGCAGAAACATATCTATAAATGTGCAGAATTCTTCTGAATAATAACTAACGCATCCAATATTTCCTTGGCTCTTTTCTTTAAGGGATGTAAATTATCAGGCCCTGTTCACTTATCAGCTTTGAATGCAATTCATTTCTCCTGCACCATAATCTTATTAATGCTACTTTCTTGTAGTTCCTTGCATTTATTTGTTCCTTAACATGCTTGGAAAATTACTTGGCTCATGTCCAGTGAAAACAATACTAATGTCTATGTCATTTAAAGAGATTAACTTTTATTTGTCACATGTAAAATGAAACATTGAAACATACAGTGAAATACGTCGTTTTGCATCAAATCAAATCACTTCACGGAGGATTGTACTGGGTAGTCTACAACTGTCACTATGCTTCTGGTGCCTACAACTTAATAACTCTAACCCATACTTCTGTGGAATGTGGGAGGAAACAAGAGTGCCCAGAAGAAATCAATGTGGTCATGAGGAGAATGTACAAACTTCTTACAGACAGCAGCGGGAATTGAACCTCAAGTTGCTGATGCTTTAGAGCGTAACGCTAACTGCTGCACAACCAACCCACCCCATATAAGCATGTCTGTGTTAACCACTCTGCCATTTCCCAGCTCTCCTTCATGCATTTACTTGTAGGGGACTTAGAATTAGGCCTTTCAGCCCATCGAGTTTACTCCGCCATTCCATCCTGGTTGATCCCAGATCCCGCTCAGCCCCATACACCTGTCATCTCCCCATATCCTTTGGTGGCCTGTCCGATCAGGAAAGATCAACTTCTGCCTTAAATATATGCAGAGACTTGGCCTCCACCACATCTGTGCAGAACATTCCACAGGTTTATTACTGTCTGGCAAAAAAAGTCCTCCTTACCTCTGTTCTAAAGGGCCGCCCCTCAGTTTTGAGGCCGTGCCCTCTAGTTCTGGATACCCGCACCATAGGAAACATCCTCTCCACATTCACCCTATCTAGGCCTTTCTCCATTCAGTAGATTACAATGAGATCCTCTCTTCTAAATTCCCGTGAGTACAATCCCAAAGCTGCCAAATGCTTCTCATTTGTTAACCCCTTTATTCCCAGAATCATCCTCTTGAATCTCCTCTGGACTCTCCCTAATGATTTCACATCCCTTCTGAGAATTGGGGCCCAAAACTATTGATAGTACTCAAGTGCAGCCTGACTAGTGTCTAATAAAGCCTCAGCATTATCTCCTTGTTTTTATATTCTATTTCCCTTGAAATAAATGCCAAAATTGTATTTGCCTTCTTTACCACAGACTCAACCTGTAAATTAACCTTCTGGGAGTCTTGCACGAGGACTTCTAAGTCCCTCTGCATCCCTGATGTTTGAATCTTCTCCCCATTTAGATAATAGTCTGCACTATTGTTCCTTTTATCAAAATGCATTATCATATATTTCCCAGCACTGTATTCCATCTGCAACTTTTTTGCCTATTCTTTCAATTTGTCGAAGTCGCTTTGCTTCCTCAGCACTATCTACCCCTCCACCTGTCTTTGTATCATACGCAAACTTTGCCACAAGACCATCAATTTCATTATCCAAATCATTGGCAAACAATGTGAAAAGTAGGGGTCCCAATACTGACCCCTGTGGAACACCATTAGTCACTGGCAGCCAAACAGAAAGGCCCCTTTTATTCCCACTAATTGCTTCCTGTCTGTCAGCCATTTTGCTATCTATGCCTATATATTCCATGTAACGCCATAGGATTTTATCTTGTTAACCAGCCTCATTTGTGGCACCTTATCAATCGTCTTCTGAAAATTCAAGTAAATGACATCCACTGCCTCTCCTTTGTCCACCCTGCTTGTTACTTGCTCGAAGAACTCTAACAGATTTGTCAGGCAAGATTTCTCATTACAGAAACCATGCTAACTTTGACCTATTTTATCATTAGTCTCCAAATACCTCGAGACCTCATCCTCAGTAATAGACTCTAACACTTACCCAACCACTGGGGTTAGGCTAACTTGCCTATAATTTCCTTTATTGTGCCTTCCTCCCTTCTAGAGAGTGGAGTGACATTTGCAATCTTGCAGACCTCCGGGACCATGCCAGAATTAAGTGATTCTTGAAAGATCATGACGAATGCATCAGTTATCTCTTCAGCTGTTTCGACTGGGATGTAGTCCACCTGGTCCAGGTGACTTATCCACCTTAAGACCTTTGAGTTTGCCTAACACTTTTTCCTTTGTAACAGCAATGGTATTCACTCATGCTCCCTGACACTCATGGACTTCTGGCGCACTGTGAGTGTCTTCCACAATGAAGACAGATGCAAAGTACCCATTAAGTTCATCTGCCATTTTGTTTGTCCCCCATTACTACCACATCAGCATCATTTTCCAGTGGTCCAATATCAACTATCACCTCCCTTTTACAATTTATATAACTGAAAAACACTTCTAGTATCCTGCTCTATATTATTGGCTATTCTACCCACATAATTCATCTTTTCCCTTATAGCTGCTTTAGTTGCCTTTTGTTGGATTTTAAAAGCTTCTCAATCATCCAACTTCTCGCTCTCTTTTGCTATGTTATATGCCCTTTCCTTGGCTTCTGTGCAGTCCTTAAGCTCCTTTCTCAGCCATGGTTGCCTATCCCTGCCATTTGAGAACTTATTCCTCTATCTCTTATTTATCTGTCTCCTGTTGTCACAGGGGTGACTACCTTCCTGTAGCTCCTGTCTCTCACTTTCCCTAACAAGCTGAAGATCATCAAGCTGCAGCTCTAGTTCCCTAATACTGTCTCTGAGGAGCTGCATCTCAATGCACCTTTTCATTGAGGAGGCTGGGAGTCTCCTGAAAATCCCACATCTGACACCCAGAACAGAACACTGGCTCTGCAGACATATCCTCTATTCTCTCTAGCATTGAATAAGGAATGAACTTTCTGAGCCTCCGCTTGTTCTCGCTGAAGCCTTGCTGAGCCAAAGCTTTACTACTCTAACTCAAAACTACTCTGACAATGGCTGCTCCTCTTGGCAGTACCTCTCTTTTATAGACACTGTGTTTTTAAAAGTTCTTTGTCGTATCTCTGTGAGAATGCTCCTGCTGCATCTGCATCTAATTACTCCTGTCAAAAAAGTTGCTGCTTTTTCAAGCTCTTTGTTGGACTTGCGCAGGGACCCTCCTATTGTGTATGCACAGTACTCCAATTGATTCATAATCCTTTCTTTTTCATATTCCCTATATAGTGGATGCCACCTAATAGGGACAGATCAGATCCAGTATATTTTGACCCAATGAAACAGCTGCCCCAATTAGCCAAAATTTCATGGAAATAATTAAAAGGCAGAAGAAGATAAACTACTATTAGCTGAGTAGCAAGTTATGTATTTGAATGAAATACAGAACAAATTAGAACACTACCAATACCTCTACAGTACTATAAAACTGTTTTTTTTCCTAATAGTTATTGACTGAGGTTTAGTTTATTCTTTTGATTGACTGTAAATGACCAAAATCAGCACAGGTACCTTGTGCAAATGATGGACTACTTTCATACAATATTTTAGACAATTGCATTCTGCAAATCTTCATTTTTATTGTAACAATCAAGATGATTGTCAATACCTTAGAAATTCCTGACTATTTGTAGTAGTGAAATAATTTCACTTTCACTCCTGGCCTTCTCCAGCATCTCCAAGCCTGAATACTTGAAACCGTGGTGAGTGAAGCAGTTCTGAATTGTCTCACTGCTTATTTCTTGTCGAAAATAATCACTTTTTTAAACACAATCGCAAACCAACTGACGCTCTTTAAAAACTGATTGTTCTAAATATGGAGTAGTTTCTAACGGCCACGCAAGTGCACGCGACTGACACTAGTTAGAAACTGTTCAGCAGCGGTCCCCCAACCCAATTAAGCAGAATAGTGTTCCAAATAAACAGAGAATCCTGGCTATTTTCTTGATTTAGTTTTTGTTAGTTAAGAGTTGTCCCAAATAACTGGCTATCCTGATTAACTGATAGCCAATTAACTGGAATCCACTGTAATTTCAATCTCACTTTGGCTCTTTTAATTAATTTTTTTGCTTCCTTACAGAGGTCGAAACTGTCCATACTGTTCCCTGTTCTTGAAAGTTGTTTTCTTTGTCTGGCAATATTATAGAATTCCTCTTGGGATCTGATACTATCCTTCATGTTGGTTACCCATTGTTGGGTCTCCTTTCTATGTATTTTTATGCAGGCAAAATGTGTAACTTGGAGTTCCTTGAATGTCAGCCATTGCTTTTCCATTGCACGTCTTTTGATGATGCTTTGCAATCTATCATTGCTGATAATGAACGTATGAGGAATGAGTTGGCTAATTTAAATTCAGCTTCCTGTTTCATTTTGAACTACTTCATTTTCAGACTAGGGGAAAAAAAAAATCTGTCATGTTATTGAGTAGTACGCAAAATATTGGAGGAACTCCAATGAGTTAAGGCAACAAAACCTAAATATGAGATTCTGCAAATGCTGGAACACACACAAAATGGTGGAAGGACTTAAATACAGACAGGAAGTATGTATGTGAAGCTGGTGTTCTGTGCTCGGTGTCAGATATGGGAAGCCCTGGAGGCTCCCAGCTTCCTGGACAGCTACATCTGTTCCAGGTGCGTTCAGCTGCAGCTCCTTGGGGATCGGGTTAGCGAACTGGAGATGCAGTTCGATGACCTTCGTCTGGTCAGGGAGTGTGAGGAGGTGATAGATAGGAGCTGTAGGCAAGTAGTCACACCGGGGCCTTGGGAGACAGATAAGTGGGTAGCAGTCAGGAGAGGGAAGGGCAAGAGTCAGATGCTAGAGAGTACCCCTTTGGCTGTCCCCCTTAACAATAAGTAGTCCTATTTGAGTACTATTGAGGGGGGTGGCCTACCTGGAGGAAGCAACAGTGGCTGTGCCTCTGGCACAGAGTCTGTCCCTGTGGCTCAGAAGGGTAGGGAAAGGAAGAGGATGGCAGCAGTGATAGGGGACTCTATAGTGAGGGGGTCAGACAGGCGATTCTGTGGATGCAGGAAAGAAGCACAGATGGTAGTTTGCCTCCCAGGTGCCAGGGTCTGGGATGTTTCTGATCACGTCTACAATATCCTGAAGTGGGAAGGCGAACACCCGGAAGTCGTGATACATATTGGTATAGATCGGAAAAGGGAGGAGGTCCTGAAAACAGACTACAGGGGGTAAGGAAGGAATTTGAGAAGCAGGACCTCAAAGGTAGTAATCTCAGGATTACTGCCTGTGCTACGTGACAGTGAGTACAGGAATAGAATGAAGTGGAGGATAAATGCATTGCTGAGGGATTGGAGCAGGGGGCAGGGATTCATATTTCTGGATCACTGAGACCTCTTTTGAGGCAGGTGTGACCTGAACAAAAAGGACAGGTTGCACTTGAATCCGTGGGGGACCAATATCCTGGCGAAGAGGTTTGCTAAGGCTATTGGGGAGAGTTTAAACTAGAATTATTGGGGAGTGGGAACCGAACTGAAGTAATGGAGGAAAGGGAGATTGGCTCACAAATAGAGAAAGCTTGTAGACAGTGCGAGAAGGAGGATAGGCAGGTGATAGAGAAGGGTTGCGCTCAGACCGATGGTTTGAGATGTGTCTATTTTAATGCAAGCAGTATCATAAACAAAGAGGTTGAGCTTAGAGCGTGGATCAGTACTTGGAGATATGATGTTATGGCCATTACAGAGACTTGGATGGCTCAGGGGCAGGAATGGTTACTTAGAGTGCCAGGCTTTAGATGTTTCAGAAAGGACTGGGAGGGAGGCAAAAGAGGTGGGGGCGTGGCACTGCTGATCAGAGATAGCGTCAGAGCTGCAGAAAAGGAGGAAGTCATGGAGGGATTGTTTACGGAGTCTCTGTGGGTGGAAGTTAGGAACAGGAAGGGGGTCAGTAACTCTACTGGGTCTTTTTTATAGACCACCCAATAGTAACAGGGACATCGAGGAGCAGATAGGGAGACAGATTCAGGAAAGGTGTAATAATAACAGGGTTGTCATGGTGGGAGATTTTAATTTCCCAAATATTGATTGGCATCTTCCGAGAGCGAGGGATTCAGATGGCGTGGAGTTTGTTAGGTGTGTTCAGGAAGATTTCTTGACACAATATCTAGATGAGCCTACAAGAGGAGAGGCTGTACTTGATCTGGTATTGGGAAATGAACCTGGTCAGGTGTCAGATCTCTCAGTGGGAGAGCATTTTGGAGATAGCGACTACAATTCTATCTCCTTTACCATTGCAATGGAGAGGGATAGGAACAGACAAGTTCAGAAAGCGTTTAATTGGAGTAAGGGGAAATATGAGGCTGTCAAGCAGGAACTTGGAAGCATAAATTGGGAACAGATGTTCTCAGGGAAATGTATGGAAGAAATGTGGCAAATGTTCAGGCGATATTTGCGTGAGTTCTGCATAGGTACTTTCCAATGAGATGGGGAAAGGATGGTAGGGTACAGGAACAGTGGTGTACAAAAGCTGTTGTAAATCTAGTCAAGGAGAAAAGAAAAGCTTACGAAAGGTTCAAAAAAGTAGGTAATGATAGAAATCTTGAAGATTATAAGGTCTGCAGGAAGGAGCTTAAGAATGAAATTAGGATAGCCAGAAGGGGCTGTGAGAAGGCCTTCGCAGGATTAAGGATTAAGGAAAACCGCAAGGCATTCTACAAGTATGTGAAGAGCAAGAGGATAAGACATGAGAGAATAGGACCAATCAAGTGTAACAGTGGAAAAGTGTGTATGGAACTAGAGGAGATAGCGGAGGTACTTAATGAATACTTTGCTTCAGTATTCATTACAGAAAAGGATCTTGGCAATTGTAGGGATGATTTACAGTGGACTGAAAAGCTTGAGCATACAGATATTAAGAAAGGGAATGTGCTAGAGCTTTTGGAAAGCATTAAGTTGGATAAGTCACTGGGACTGGACGAGATGTACCCCAGGCTACTGTGGGAGGTGAGGGAGGAGATTGCTGAGCCTCTGGTGATGATCTTTGCATCATCAATGGGGACAGGAGAGGTTCTGGAGGATTGGAGGGTTGCGGATGTTGTTCCCTTATTCAAGAAAGGGAGTAGAGATAGCTCAGGAAATTATAGACCAGTGAGTTTTACTTCAGTGGTTGGTGAGTTGATGGAGAAGATCCTGAGAGGCAGGATTTATGAACATTTGGAGAGGTATAATATGATTAGGTATAGTCAGCATGGTTTTGTCAAAGGCAGGTTGTGCCTTACGAGCCTGATTGAATTTTTTGAGGATGTGACTAAACACATTGTTGAGGGTAGAGCAGTAGATGTATATATAGATTTCAGCAAGGCATTTGATAAGGTACTCCATGCAAGGCTTATTGAGAAAGTAAGGAGGCATGGGATCCATGGGGACATTGCTTTGTGGATCCAGAATTGGTATGCCCACAGATGACAAAGAATGATTGTAGACAGGTCATATTCTGCATGGAGGTTGGTGACTGGTTGTGTGCCTCGGGGATCTTTTCTGGGACCCTTACTGTTTGTGATTTTTATAAATGACTTGGATGAAGAAGTGGATGGATGAGTTAGTAAATTTGCTGATGACACAAAGGTTGGGGGTGGTGTGGATAGTGTGGAGGGCTGTAAGAGGTTACAGCGGAACATTGATAGGATGCAAAACTGGGCTGAGAAGTGGCAGATGGAGTTCAACCCAGATAAGTGTGAAGTGGTTCATTTTGGTAAGTCAAATATGATGGCAGACTATACGCAGGTGGACTCTGTGGTTAAGAAGGCATACAGTGCATTGGCCTTCATCAATTGTGGGATTGAGTTTAGGAGCCGAGAGGTAATGTTGCAGCTATATAGGACCCTGGTCAGACCCCACTTGGAATACTGTGCTCAGTGCTGGTTGCCTCACTAAAGGAAGGATGTGGAAACCATAGAAAGGGTGCAGAGGAGATTTGCAAGGATGTTGCCTGGATTGGGGAGCATGCCTTATGAGAATAGGTTGAGTGAACTCGGCCTTTTCTCCTTGGAGCAATGGAGGAGAGGTGATTTGATAGAGGTGCTTGGAAGTAGGTACAGAGGAGATGTCAGAGGTAGGATTTTTACGCAGAGAGTCGTGAGTGCGTGGAATGGGCTGCTGGCAATGGTGGTGGAGGCAGATACGATAGGGTCTTTTAAGAGACTCCTGGATGGGTACATGGAGCTTAGAAAAATAGAGGGCTATGGGTATCCCTAGGTAATTTCTATCGTAAGGACATGTTCAACACAGCTTTGTGGGCCAAAGTGCCTGTATTGTGCTGTAGGCTTTCTATGTTTCTATAACTCAGCAGTTCTGCCAGCAGTTTTGGAGAGGAATAAACAGTTGATGTTTAGTGCTGAGACACTTCTTCAGGACTGGAAAGGAAGGGGGAGGGGAAGGAGTACAAGCTGGTAAGAGATGTGGGGGTAGGTTGGGTGGGTGGGGAGGAGTTTTAAAGTGAGAAGGAAGAGTTTGGAGAGGGGGTAAAGTGAGAAGGGTGGGTGGAAGAGGGGGTTTTGAAGTGAGAAGGGGAGGTGTTGAAATGAGAAGGGGGCTGAAGTGAGGAGGGTGGGTGGGGGAGGAAGTAAGGGGAAAAGGTAAAAGAAAAAGGAGCGGACAGTGGAATATGGAAGAAAGGGAAGGAGAGAGGTGGGCATGTAAAGAGAAGAGTAGGGGTAAGAGGGGAGCTAGAATTGAGAATGGGGGGAAAAAAGAGAAGGGGGATTGGGGAAAAATGACCAGACTTCAGAGAAATTGATGATGATGGCTACAGATTGGGGGCTGCTCAGATAAGGTGTTGCTCCTCCAACCTCAGTGTGACTTCATAGCAGTAGAAGAGGCCATGGACGGACATGTTGGAATGGGAAGTGTATTTGAAATGGATGGCCACTGGGAAATCCTGCCTTTTATTGCAGGTGGAATGCGGGTGCTTGAAGAAGCACTCCTTCAATCTGCATCGGGTCTGACCGATGTAGTTGGAGGCCACACTGGGAGCAGTAGATGTAACGGATATGACCATAAAGATAGAAGCAGAATTTGGTTATTTGGCCCATCGAGTCTGCTCTGTCATTCCATCTTGGCTGATTTTCTTTTCTCTCTCAACCTCATTCTCCTGCCTTGTCCCCGTAACCTTTGACACCCTGACATATCAAGAACCTATCAATCGCTCCTTTAAATATACCCAATGTCCTGGCCACCACAGCCATCTGTGGCAATGAAGTTCACAGATTTACCATCCTCTGGCTAAAGAAACTCATCCTAATTTCTGTTCTCAAAAGATGTCATTCTATTCTCTGGCTGTGCTCTCTGATCCTAGACCCCACGTACTATAGGAAACATTCTCTCCACATCCACTCTATCTAGGCCTTCTCCTTTGAATTAGCACCAGGGATTGACCCCGATCTCACAGCTGGTGCACTGTAAAGTGTTGTGGTAATTGCTGTTTGTCATTGGCCTTCTCCATTGCTGTATAATTTGTCAGAAACAACTGAGAAGAATAACATCATACACCACTTGGGTAGCTTATTGTCCAATGGTATGATCATTGACTTGTCCAGTTTCTGGTGATCCACATCTCTGGTACTGTCCTATTCACCTAGGACAGCCCAAGAGATGCTGGCCATTTTTGTCTGTATGTCTTCTGTTCATTCATCCATATTTACTTAAAGATACAGTGCAGAACAAACCCTTCTGGTACAATGAGCTGCATTGCCCAGCAACCCACCCATATAACGCTAGTCTAAACAGAGGACAATTTATAATGACCAATTACTCACCAGTATGTCTTTGGACTGTGGGTGGAAACCAGAGCACCAGGATGAACTCCATGCGATTCACAGGGAGAACATACAGATGGCGATGGAATTGAACTCCAAACTCCGGAACTCCCTGAACTGTAATTGTGTTGTGCTAACGGCTACTGTACTGTGGCATCCAGTAGAAAGGACTAGCCAATTTTCTTCACTTTTTGTACATCTCTTCAATCCACTCTCTCCCCCCCCACACCTGGTTGAATCTGCCTATTGGCACCTAACCTAATCTGCCAACCCCCACCTCCCACTGCTACAGACTGGAAATCTTTCCCGTTCCTTCTCAGTCTCAATGCAGAGTCTTAACTCAAAAGTGTCTACTTGCACTTTTTTCCTCTGCTGATGCTGTTTGACCCAGTGAGAGTTTCTGTACTCTCATTGAACTCTAGGATGGGTCATGCCTGCTGGCTATGAGTAATCTGTGTTGTCTGAATTTCTGCATTTGAACATGGGGGAGCAGAAGTTGCCATAGTACATAGTATGCTCATAGCTTTGCAACCATTGCTGTTTCTGGTAGCACACACAAAATGCTGGAGGAACTCAGCAGGTCAGGTAGAATCTGTGGAGAGGAATAAACATTCGATATTTTGTTTCCACACATTTTAATTCCACGTCCCATTCCCATTCTGATATGTCTGTCCACGGCCTCCTCAACTGTAAAGATGAAGCCACACTCAGGTTGGAGGAACAACACCTTATATTCCGTCTGGATAGCCTCCAACCTGATGGCATGAACATTGACTTCTCAAACTTCCGCTAATGCCCCACCTCCCCCTCATACCCCATCCGTTATTTATTTATGTACACACATTCTTTTTCTCTCTCTCCTTTTTCTCCCTCTGTCCCTCTCACTATACCCCTTGCCCATCCTCTGAGTCCCCCCCCCCCTTGTCTTTCTCCCTAGGCCTCCCATCCCATGATCCTCTCATATCCCTTTTGCCAATCACCTGTCCAGCTGTTGGCTCCATCCCTCCCCCTCCTGTCTTCTTCTATCATTTTGGATCTCTCCCTCCCCCTCCCACTTTCAAATCTTTTACTGGCTGTTCTTTCAGTTAGTCCTGACGAAGGGTCTCGGCCCAAAACGTCGATTGCACCTTTTCCTAAAGATGCTGCCTGGCCTGCTGCGTTCACCAACAACTTTGATGTGTGTTGTTCGATATTTTGTGCCTAGATCCTTCATGAGGATTGGAAAGGAAGGGGAAAGAAGCCAGAAGGTGGGGGGAGGGGAAGGAGGACAAGCTGGAACAGAGGTTCCCAATCTGGGTTCCAAGGACCCCTTGCTTAATGGCATTGGTCCATAGCATAAAGGTTGGGATCGGCTAGGAGGTGATGGGTGAAGCCAAGTGCGTGGAGGAGGGTGTGAAGAGAGGTGTTGAGAGACGATGGGTGGAAAAGCTAAGGGGCTGAAGGAGGAATCTGATAGGAGACGACTGGAAGAAAGGGAAGAAGAAGGCTCAATCTGTTAAAACAGAATTTTATTTTATTTAAGGGGGATGGGGTAGGCAGGTGAGGAGAAGAGGAGGGGTAAGAGGGGAGCCAGAATGCAAAAAGAGGAGGGGGGAGAGGGAAAATAGGGAAATGCTAGTATACTTCTGGTACCTGTTGAACACATGTTGTTATTCTACATCTTTCCACTAGATGGTGATCTCATCCTTTAAATGAAATTTAAAAACTCAAATTACAAGTCTGTATCATCAGCTGTTGATTACAACTCAAGATCCTTTTTGTAATGGTTTCGAACACCACCAATAAGTATAACTCAATGAAAATGTAATAGTCATCTTCTAACACTTGGAGTTCCATTAATTATTAAACAAATGTCAATTCCCCTAAAGCAAAAGAAAGCTCGAAGTAGGTAATTCATTATCAAAGTACGTAAATGTCACCATACACTATTTTGAGATTTATTTTCTAACAGGCAGTCATTCACAGGAAACTAAGGAAATACAATACAATTCATGAAAAAGTATAAGTAACGAAGACTGACAAGCAACCGATATGCAAAAAAGGACTAATTCTGCAAATAATAAGAATAAATACATAATTAAATACTGAGTTGTAGAGTCGGTGTGAATGAAGTTACCTACACTGGTTCAGGAGTCTGATGGTTGTAGTGAAGCTGTCCACTAGAAGTAGGTTGGGCAGTATCTGTGGAGAGAGAAACAGCGTTAATGTATCTGGTCAATAACCTATCCCAATTTCAGTGACTATAACCAGCAGCATTAATAAGTTTATTTTTCCACACATGGTCTCAGGAAAGCTTGGAATTTCTAGAGTAGTTTCTGCTGCTGATAAAGGTGTTCATGCATGATGTCCTCACCATCTGGAGTGCAAATTAATTTGGCAAAAATAATTTAAATATCACCAACCCTTATCTTGCAATGAAATATTTGAATTGGCTGTTTTATGTAGGGGATTATAATTCTGGGACAAGATTAGACAAATTGTATTGCCCCATACTGATGGACTGAAGTTTACTCCCACTTTAAACATGAAAATCATGGAGTGACTTTTTTATATTGGAAGCCAGTTTATATTCTGTATTGTTCATTTTAAATCTTCCTTAAATGTTGGGTCCTTACCGGAAAATCTGTGTAATTCTGCTAATGGGGTATCAGTGCAGATTCTTTAAATTTGATAAATATCTTGACGTTTTTTGGCTGGAAAGTTTTTGACTTATGTTCCAGTAATCAGAAAGCAATCTGGTGCATATCAGTAAGCAGTAAATGAATGCTAACACATCTTGGGGTAATCTCACTGAACCAGATTGCCATACCTGGAAGAAACACCTCAAGTGCCGTTAAATCTGAGACCAAATTTCAGGAGCTGAAGAAATTACTGAGTAGGTCAGTTTTCAGTACAGTTAAACAGTAAAGGCTAGCAGCAGAATATCACAAAAAAGCATTGAGTTTTTAAAGAGTGGGCAAGTCCAGTCAGGAAAATTTACATTGCTGCATTTTGCAGTAGATAATGAATCAGAGATAAAAGTCTATCAGCAGCAGAGTCTCTTGCTAGCAATAGTATCAGAGGTTAAACTCATGATTATTATCTAAAATAACAGAAGTAGAACAAAAACTTAAGACTGTTAATAATGCTGATTATTGTACTCGTACCTTATTTAGTAGTTCATTTTTCATGTGATCCAAAAACAACTGTACATTTTAACAAACAAAATGCTTGAGGATCTCAGTAGGTCACACAACACCTATGGAGAGGAAAATCAGTTAATGTTTCGGGCCGAGACCCATCGCCAAGACCTGATGATTCCTGAGAAAGGGTCTCTGCCCTAAACATCATGTGTTTATTCCTCTCCATAGACGCTATCTGACATGCTAAGTTCCTCCAGTATTTTGTGTGTGTTGCTCTGGATTTCCAGCATCTGTAGAATCTCTTGTGTTTATAGTCCTACATTTTAACCTGTTCAGAATCTCCCTTGGGGATCCCAGTGTAAGTACTTGTTCTTCCATTGTTTAATTTATTTCCTTATTTGTAATTGAGTGTCTCATTTGTCCATAGTACTACTGAAACTGTTCACAATTCATTTGACATTTTTTTATAAAAGCCTGCACAGTTAACGTGCAGGATGTTGATACCCATTGCTTCCGTTGGCCTTTGTTTATGCTTCTGTTAACATATGATCCATTAACATGTTTTCTCTTTCAATGTGTCACTTGGTGCACATTTTCTGTTTAAAAAGTATTTTAGCATTGTTTGTATTTCTGGGCTTCTGCTGTCAAATCTCTGTTGAGCTGCTCTTTCATTGAGTCACTGTGAAGTTTCCAATCTGGGACACTTTACCAATACACAGCAAGTCCCTTATAGGCCTGAGGGAGCGAGGAGGAGAGGCAGCGACATACAAACAACCGGAAACTCAGCTCTGCTGCACTGATACCACTGCTCACAAATATGTGGGTGCTTTTCTCAGCTTGGTGTGAAAATGAGCACAGATGACCTTGCCAGCCGCTGTCTGCACATGCCCTTCTCCCTCATGCTCAGTCCTCCCTGAGCATTTCTACAGAGCGGGTCATGTCGTTGACACTCTTGATACTGGATACCTGAAACACAACTCTGTCGCAGCAGGAAGTTATCAGTTGGACTGAGGTGAAGATTCAAGCCTCCTCAAATATGCAACATTCCCACCAGCTCCTGTCAATCCCCTGATGTGATCACTCAGACTGGAAAGGCAGCATTCAGAAAGCCAATGAGGACCCTGAGTCCATGTGTCCAGAGCACACAGAAACCTAGTGTAAACTGTGGAAGGAGCACAGTGTTTCTCAAACTACCTGTTTCACTGCCCAATGATGTCAAAGTTGGTGGGTTCTGCATAAGTCTGATCAGATACAGATTTACTTACCCATGTACATTGAAACAATACAGTGAAATATGCTGTTTGCACTAATTACCAACACACCCAAGTGTGTGCTGGGTGCACATTCCGGTGTCAAGATGGCATAGCCACAATACTCTGCAGAACAACACAGAGCATTCCGAACAACAAAGCAACAACAGCAAAACAAGTCCCATTCTTCTGTCCCACCCAGGCACATACACAGTCCTCGAACTGCAGGGCAGACTGACTTTCACTCCCAGTGGACCCATGATTCACACACTGGGCCTGCGAATTCCCCAGCAGATTCGCAGACCTGGGGCTTTGGCCACTGAGCCTCGACTTCCAGATTTCTGATTATCTTCGATCTAGATTTCATGGTCCAAGAAGCCAAGAGAACAGGAGTGGAATACTGTCCTAGTGTGATTTTTATTTAAGTGACAGAGTGATGAATTACAGAAGCTGACAAAGAAAAATACATTACTGTGCAAAAGTCTTAGGCACACATGTATATTGCTATGGTGCCTAAGACTTGTGCACAGTACTGTATTTGTCAATGTGGAGCAGAGAGCAAATATATAAATCTGGCGGGAGCGAAGGGTGTTGGGAATAGCAAGGGTGGAGTGCTGCCGGAAGGGTGTAGAACAGGTAGCGCCTGGGACAGGGGGTTGGTGGCACGGGTGCAGATGCACCCAGCCCTGAGACACCAGGCAACGTCATTTGATTCTAAACAGTTAGTTTATTTATCATTACAGAATGTGTCTCTGGTGCTTCCCACTCGCTCCTCTTGCCCTTCCCCATTTTCCCCAACCTGTCCCCTTCCCACTCTCAGTAGGCACAGAGATCCATATCAGAATCTGGTTAAACATCACTCACATATATCATGACTTTTTTTTTGCCGCAGCAGTACATGCGATACATAAAATTACTTCAGTACTGTGCAAAAGTCTTGGGTAACCTAGCTCTATATCTCCCTAAGACACTATCAAATGGACTGAAGATAGAAGCAAATTATACATTTGCCTCAAACATATCCTGTTGTAAGTAATGTGTTTCTATTTAAAGGTACAATGATTACTGCTGTTGGATCATGACAAATAATTTGATGCCATGTTGGATGTAGTTACTTATCTGTTTTTTTTTGGTGTGGCCTTAACTTATGGATTCCCTCGAGTAATAATAGTGTAGTCATCTGTAATTTTAAAGAATAACAAATTTAGGATTTGAAGGTAGATATAAAACCACTTGTTTTTTAAAGCAGAGTTCAAATGATGAAAGTAGTGAAAGTAGGAGATGCAGGTTAGTAAATATGTGGGTGCTTCATACGATAAATGACCCTGTGGTTGTACTTGTGGGCTGCAATGTAGGTGAAGTGTGGCTGATTAGATAAATAATTGTTTTTGTTGTGCTGTGTTTGGGAGGAGTGTAACTTATTTTAAGTGTCTGTGAGAAGTCAGTTCCCAGAATCTTGCTAATGAATTCATACTTACTAAATCATTTCTATCTTTGTCAAATGTGTTAATGATATCCTTGTGCCACATATCAGAAGTTACTGTATACTCTTCCATTCCCCAAGTAATTTTAAATGGAAAATTACCACAGATAGCCCCTGATGAAGCCCAAATCGTCTTCTGTTTATTTTCTTCTATCGATGCTGTCTGATTTGCTAAGTTCCTCCAGCAATTTGTGCGTTCCAGCATCTACAGATTCTATTGTATTTATGATGAGTTACTTATTTTTGGGAGAATGGGGTGGGTGAGGGCAAGTTGTTTTACTGTATTATTACAATTTGCACTTATGAACTCGTTATTTATATAGAGATGCAACTGGACAGGGCGGGCGCAACGAGCCGCACCACCCAGCAACCCATCTATTTAACTCTAGCCTAATAATAGGACAGTTTACAGTGCCTGTGGGAGGAAACTGGAATATCCGGAGAAAAGCCACGTGCTCGCAGGAAGGATGTACAAGCTTCTTACAGAGCACTTTGGAATTGAACTCGGAACTCCAATGCCCTGAGCTGTAATAGCATCACTTAATTGCTACCTTACCATGGCGGCCTTATTAGAAAACTTGCTATCAGTTTGTTTTATGTATCCTTGAACTGAGATTTAAGACGCTCTGCCATATGCTCATTGGGTTCTGAAAGAGGTGGCTGAAGAGATTGTGAAGGCATTAGCAATGATTTTTCGTGAATCACTAGATTCCAGAATGGTTTTGGAGCACTGGAAAATTGCAAGTGTCACTCCACTCATCAAGAAAGGAAGGAGGCAAAAGAAAGGAAGATGTTGGAATCCATTATTAAGGATGAGGGTTCAGGGTACTTGAAGACATATGACAAAATAGGCCCAAGTCAACATTGTTTCCTTAAAGGAAAGTTTTACCTGACAAATCTGTTGGAATTCTTTGAGGAAATAACAAGCAGGATAGACAAAGGTGGATCAGTGAATTTTGTGTACTTGGATTTTCAGAAGACCTTTGGACAAGGTGCTGCACTTGAGACTGCTTAATAAAATAAGATTCCATGGTATTACAGGAAAGATTGTGCCATGGATTGGCTGACTGGCACGAGGCAAAGATTTGGATTAAAAGGGGCCTATTCTAGTTACCTGCCAGTGACTAGTGGTGTTTTATGGGGTTTAGTATTGGGAATGCTTTTTTCATGTTATATGTCATTAATTTGGATGATGGATTTGATGGCTGTGTGGCCAAGTTTGCAGATTATACAAAGAGGGGCAGTCTGGCGTACTGACCTCTACCTTGCCGAGGCACAGCGACAACTCGCAGATACCTCCTCTTATTTACCCCTCGATCGTGACCCCACTAAGGAGCACCAGGCCATTGTCTCCCACACCATCACCAACTTTATCCACTCAGGGGATCTCCCATCCACTGCTACCAACCTTATAGTTCCCACACCTCGCACTTCCCGTTTCTACCTCCTACCCAAGATCCACAAACCTGCCTGTCCTGGCAGACCTATTGTCTCAGCTTGCTCCCCCCCCACCGAACTCGTTTCTACATACCTCGACACGGTTTTATCCCCCCTTGTTCAATCCTTTCCTACCTGTGTTTGTGACACTTCTCATGCTCTTAAACTTTTCGATGATTTTAAGTTCCCTGGCCCCCACCACTTTATTTTCACCATGAATGTCCAGTCCCTATATACTTCCATCCCCCATGAGGAAGATCTCAAAGCTCTACGCTTCTTTTTGGATTCCAGACCTAATCAGTTCCCCTCTACCACCACTCTGCTCTGTCTAGCGGAATTAGTCCTTACTCTTAATAATTTCTCCTTTGGCTCCTCCCACTTCCTCCAAAGTAAAGGTGTAGCTATGGGCACCCGTATGGGTCCTAGCTACGCCTGCCTTTTTGTTGGCTTTGTGGAACAATCTATGTTCTATGCCTGTTCCGGTATCTGTCCCCCACTTTTCCTTCGCTACATCGACGAATGCATTGGCGCTGCTTCCTGCACATATGCAGAGCTCATTGACTTTATTAACTTTGCCTCCAACTTTCACCCTGCCCTCAAGTTTACCTGGTCCATTTCCGACACCTCGCTCCCCTTTCTAGATCTTTCTGTCTCTGTCTCTGGAGGTAGGCTATGATGTCTACTATAAGCCTACTGACTCTCACAGCTATCTGGAGTATTCTTCTTCTCACCCTGTCTCTTGCAAAAACGCCATCCCCTTCTCGCAATTCCTCCGTCTCCGCCGCATCTGCTCTCAGGATGAGGCTTTTCATTCTAGGATGAGGGAGATGTCCTCCTTTTTTAAAGAACGGGGCTTCCCTTCCTCCACTATCAACTCTGCTCTTAAACGCATCTCCCCCATTTCACGTACATCTGCTCTCACTCCATCCTCCCGCCACCCCAGTAGGAATAGGGTTCCCCTGATCCTCACCTATCACCCCACCAGCCTCCGGGTCCAACATATTATTCTCCGTAACTTCCGCCACCTCCAACGGGATCCCACCACTAAGCACATCTTTCCCTCCCCCCCCCCGCTTTCCGCAGGGATCGCTCCCTACGCGACTCCCTTGTCCATTAGTCCCCCCCATCCCTCCCCACTGATCTCCCTCCTGGCACTTATCCGTGTAAGCGGAACAAATGCTACACATGCCCTTACACTTCCTCCCTTACCACCATTCAGGGCCCCAAACAGTCCTTCCAGGTGAGGCAACACTTCACCTGTGAGTTGACTGGGGTGATATACTGCGTCCGATGCTCCCGATGTAGCCTTTTATATATTGGCGAGACCTGACGCAGACTGGGAGACCGCTTTGCTAAACACCTACGCTCTGTCTGCCAGAGAAAGCAGGATCTCCCAGTGGCCACACATTTTAATTCCACATCCCATTCCCATTCTGACATGTCTATCCACGGCCTCCTCTACTGTAAAGATGAAGCCACACTCAGGTTGGAGGAACAACACCTTATATTCCATCTGGGTAGCCTCCAACCTGGTGGCATGAACAGTGACTTCTCTAACTTCCGCTAATGCCCCACCTCCCCCTCGTACCCCATCTGTTATTTATTTTTATACAAACATTCTTTCTCTCACTCTCCTTTTTCTCCCTCTGTCCCTCTGAATATACCCCTTGCCCATCCTCTGGGTTCCCCCTCCCCCTGTCTTTCTTCCTGGACCTCCTGTCCCATGATCCTCTCGTATCCCTTTTGCCAATCACCTGTCCAGCTCTTGGCTCCATCCCTCCTGTCTTCTCCTATCATTTTGGATCTCCCCTCCCCCTCCCACTTTCAAATCCCTTACTCACTCTTCCTTCAGTTAGTCCTGACGAAGGGTCTCGGCCTGAAACGTCGACTGTACCTCTTCCTATAGATGCTGCCTGGCCTGCTGCGTTCACCAGCAACTTTGATGTGTGTTGCTTGAATTTCCAGCATCTGCAGAATTCCTGTTGTTTGCAAAGAGGGGCAGGTAGTGTTGATCAAGCTGGGATTCTGAAGAAGGGCTAGGACAGATAGAATGAGCAAAGAAATGGCAGATGGAATATAGTGTAGGGAAATGGGTAGAAAGAATAAAAGCATAAACCTTTTTCTAAATGGAGGAAAAAAAATACAGAAATCAGAGATGGAAAGGGACTTGGGAGTCCTTGTGTAGGATTCCCTATAGATCAACTTGCAGGTTTAGTTGGTGGTAAGGAAGTCAGGTGTCATGTTAGCATTAATTTTGTGAGAACTGGAATGCAAGAGCAAAGATTTAATGCTGAGGCTTTATAAGGCATTGCTCAGACTGCACTTGGAGTATTGTGAGCAGTTTTGAGCTCCTTATCGAAGAAAAGATGTATTGGCATTAGAGGGGGTCCAGAGGAGATTCACAATACTGATTCTGGGAATGAAAGAATTAATATTTGAAGAGCATTTGATGACTGTGCGCCTATACTTGCTGGAGTTTAGAAGAATGAGGTGGGATCTCATTGAAACCTATCGACAGAATATTGAAAAGCCTAGAGAGAGTGGATGTGGAAAGGATGTTTCCTATAGTGGTTGAGTCTAGGACCAGAGGGCACTGCTCAGAATAGAGGGACATGCATTTCAAACAGAGATGAGGAGGTATTTCTTTAGCCAGAGCACGATGAATCTGTGGAATTCATTGTCATGGACAGCTGTGGAGGCCAAGTCATTGAGTATATTTAAAGTAGTGGTTAATAGGTTCTTGGTCAATGAGGACATCAAAGGTTACAGGTAGCAGACAGGAGAGTGGGTTCAGCCATGGTTGAATGGCAGAGCAGAATGGCCTAATTCTGCTCCAATGTCTTATGAGCTTAATTTGAATTTAAATTCCCAGCTACTTGTGTCACTGGATTGGTGGTCTAGATCTTTCGGTACTAGTTCACTAATTTAACCAGTATATTTCCATTTCCGTATTTAGAATGTTAGATTTCTGGAATTGACAACCTTGTTACTTGCAAGGTATCCACAGACTTTTGCATACAAAGTACGCAAAGATATGGTGAATGCTTAAAGGTGAATAAGGCACTGGTTCAGCCATGAAACAGCACAAAAGACTGACAGCTTTTTTTTAATGCTCAGCACAATTCTCCTTAAAGTTAGTCACAAGCAGAAGAGATTCTGCAGATGCTGGAAATCCATGTGTAGCACATACAGTCCTAATGAAGGGTCTTGGCCCAAAATGTCAACTGTTTATTCCTTTCCATAGATGCTGCCTGATCTGCTGAGATCCTTGAGCATTTTCTATGTATTACTTGACGTAAAGTTAATGATTATGTAGATTTTTGGAAATCCGGAGCAAAACACACAAAAATGCTGGAGGAACTCGGCAGATCAGGCAGCATCTATGGAAGGGAATAAACAGTCAAATGTTTTAGGCAGAGACCCATCATCAGGACTGGAAAGAAAGGGGAAGAGAGCAGAATGAGAAGGTGGAGGTCGGGGGCAGCGGGGGAGAACAAGCTGTCAGATGAGAGGTGAGACCAGGTGAGGGGAAAGGTGGGGGGGGCAAGGGGGGGGAATGAAGTGAGAAGCTGGAAAGTGATAGGTGGACAATATAAAGGGTTGAAGAGGGTGTAATGTGGTAGGAGAGGAGAATGGGCCATGGGTGAAAGGGAGGCGGGGGGAGCAGGTGTGAAGGAAGTGAATCCCAGTGAATAGGAAACGTGCTTTCATTTTAAGTCCTTTACTATGCACTGGACATTTGGAACTTAGAAAGATGAAAGCCTATAGCACAATACTGTTCAACCCACAATGCTGTGCCAAACAAGTACTTACTTTAGAAATTATTTAGGGTTACCCATAGCCCTCTATTTTTCTAAGCTCCATGTACATATCCAGGAGCCTCTTAAAAGACCCTATTGTATCCGCCTCCACCGCCTTCGCTGGCAGCCCATTCCACACACTCACCACTCTCTGCGTTTTTTAATTAAAAACAACTTACCCCTGACATCTCCTCTGTACCTGTTTCTAAGCACCTTAAAACGGTGCCCTCTCGTGCTAGCCATTTGAGCCCTGGGGAAAAAGCCTCTGACTATCTACACGATAGCTTTAGACATTTTGAAAAACACTCAGTGGCCAGTTTACTAGACAATAAAGTTGTCACTGAGAATATTTTCAGGGTCTTCTGCTGTAGTCCATCCACTTCAAGGTTCGATATGTTGTGCATTCAGAGATGCTCTTCTGCACACCACTGCTGTAATGTGTGGTTATTTAAGTTATTGTCGCCTTCCTATCAGCTTGACCTATTTCCTCTGACCTCTCTCATTAACAAGGCATTTTCACCCACAGAAATGCAGCTCACTTTTTGCACCATTCTCTGGAAACTGTGGAGACTTGTGTGTGAAAATCCCAGGAGATTAGCAGTCTCTAAGATAATCAAACCACCCCATCTGGCACCAACAATCATTCCATGGCCAAAGTCATATGATCACATTTCTTCCCCGTTCTGATATTTGGTCTGAACAACAATTGAAGCTCTTGACCGTGTATGCATACTTTTAAGCATTGAGTCGCTGCCACATGATTGGCTGATATTTTTTAATGAGCATGTGTACCTACTAAAGTGGCCACTGAGTGTAATTTGCAGCCTTTAGGTTGCCCATTTTCACAACAGTTGCATGGATGCTCAGCATCACAGATGCTTTAAAAGTGCTTTATAGTATGTACAAATGTGTTATGAATAAACACCCAGTTTGGATGTAGTCCTAGTGGTCAAACAAGTCCACTGTAACTTGCTTACATGCACGTGAGAACAAAGTGTTTCCTTATGGATGATTGAGATGCGTGACCGATGGCAATTTCAGAATATCAGTGTGAATAAGAGCAATAAACACAAAAAACTATAAGAACTCAGGAAGTTGGGCAGCTTCTATGGAAAGGAATAAACATTCAATGTTTTGGGCTGTGACCCTTCAACAGGACTGGAAAAGAAGTGGGAAGAAACCAGAACAAACTGATGTGAATTAAAATCAACTGGCTTAAAAGAAACCAGCTGGATGTGCATCGTTACCTTATCAGGAGGTCTAATGGCTTTGTCTCTCAAGATAGTTTGTGTCCTTGTAGGTGAATAGATTCTTGTTTCCGGCCAGCATTTCTCACCACATCTGGTACTATAGAAGTAATGATTAAAAATGTTATTTTCTTATTGTTAAAGTACTTTCAAGTCAAGACATAATTTGTTAACTATTTCATAAATTGTACTGTAGATTAAATGCAAGGATTTTCTGTTCCTAATTTGGGAAATATTTTCTTGCAAATGAGATGTGCTTTAGAACAGCACATTAAAGGCCATTGGCCCACAATATAATGCTAACTGCTGTTAATCTAATCCTTTTCTCCTACATAGTCCTCCATTTTTATACCATCCTTGTTCTTATCTAACAGTTTCTTAAATACCCCTATGCATCTGTCACCACCATCATTTCTGACAGTGCATTCCACGCACCCATGTATGTAAAAAAAAACAACTTGCCTCTGACATCCCTCCTATACTTTCCTCCAGTCATCTTATGAGAAAGTAACTAACAAAGCCTGTGAGAAAGTAATCTCAGTCTTCGTTCAAGTAATGGTCTGTTTGAAAGATATTAAATGCTGGGATCAGGGTTACCTTTGGGAAGTTTCAATCTTGTCCAGTGAGTAAAATGTGTATATGCTTTTTTTTATTGTGACCGTATAGGATAGTGCAGGTCATTTCATTTAATGAATCCTTGTGTATAATTGCAGGACCTCAGCCTGGA
Organism: Mobula hypostoma; assembly: GCF_963921235.1. Classification (NCBI taxonomy): domain Eukaryota; kingdom Metazoa; phylum Chordata; class Chondrichthyes; order Myliobatiformes; family Myliobatidae; genus Mobula; species Mobula hypostoma. The sequence goes on along the minus strand of NC_086113.1, from coordinate 6,798,221 downwards.
TGCATGCAGGTCTAAAAGAGAGGGTCTGAACGATGAAGAAACAGTGAGGTATGCTGAAGCATGATTTTGTGTTTTTGTGTGTGTGTGTTTTGACAAAAGTAGTGATAAAACCTGTGAAGAATTTTCCTGTGTAGACCCAGATTTGGAGCCTTTAACAGTTTCCAGCTAGATTGTCTAATCCATGCCGTGGCTGTTAGCATCTCTAGTTATTAGAACCTCCAGCAAGTCAGACAAATTCTCTCCCCCCAACCCCCCCTCCCCAAACCATGGGCAGGTAACTTGAGGTACATTTGTTCCCATCGACACTTACTCCCTCGTGCTTGGCAAGCATTGGCAGAACCTGAAAGCAGGTCACTCATATATTTGCGTCTGTGTTGCTGAAAGTGTGTGGGAATGTGCAAACGACAGAAGTAGGTGAACATGTAATAGTATCCAAGGGAGTCCACACCTCCCACTGCTGGGAATAAAATGTGACCATAGATTCCGATTTTATGTTGATGATGGCTCTTACTCTGAGGCTGGTAAGAAATGCTAATAGTTGTGTTTATAAAATTAATTAACTGATAAAGTCTAGGTCTTGTGGAAGGTGATAATATGCTCAACTTGGTGTGATATTCTTTATTGTACTGATTAACTTTACCTACTTCAGCAGTAGTGTTATTAGGACATCATATAAAATGCACCAGATAATATATCATTCTTTTTGCTTTCACTTTCTATGTGAAATTGTATCTAATTTGTGCTTTGTAATATATTTTGGATTTGAGTAATCTTGTTAAAAATTGCAGTTTTGATCTGTATCGTGATATGCAGTGACATAAAAAATTAGGTTTTCCCCTTAGAACTTTTTCCACAAGTAAATAAGTGTTGCTGAGCAAAGGGATCTTGGGATCCACGTTCACATCTCCCTGAAAGTAGCCACACAGGTTGATGGGGCGGTTAAGAATACATATAGTATTCCATGCTTTCCTTCATTGGTCGAGGCATTAAGTTCGAAAGTCAGAAAGTTATGTTGCAGCTTTATAAAGCTGTAGTTAGGCTGCATCTGGAGTATTGCATACAATTCTGGGCACCCTTTATATGAAGAATGTAGAGGCTTTGGACAGGGTGCAGAAGGTATTTTCCAGTATGCTACCTGTATTAGAGGGCATGTGTTGTATCGAGATGTTGGACAAACTTGGATTATTTTCTCTAGAGTGACAGGGACAAAGGTGAGAAGGGTCATTCCAAAGGAGGTATGAGGGGCAAGCTTTTTTTTAAACACAGTGAATGGTGAGTGCCTAGAATGTGTTCAAATCACAAACAAGAAAATCTGCAGATGCTGGAAATCCAAGCAACACACAGAGAATGTTAGAGGATCTCAGCGGGTCAGGCAGCATCTATGCAAAAGAGGTCCTGCCGAAGGGTCTCTGCCTGCGATCGACTGTACTTTCTTCCATAGATGCTGCCTGGCCCGCTGAGTTTCCCCAGCATTTTTGTGTGTTGCTTGGCATGGTGGTTGAGGCAGATACATTCGGGACTTTTAAGAGATATTTAGATAGGCACATGAATTTGTGGAAAAAGGAAGGATATGGGCATTGTAGAGGCAGAAGAGATTAGTTAGCCATTGGATTACCAATTTTATTCGTTTAGCACAGCATTGTGGGCCAAGGGGCCTGTTCTTGTACTCTATGTCCTGTGTTCTAAATTGCTCATTGAAAGAAAGAGCTGTAACATTGGAACAGACCATTTCAGTTGTGTGCTTTCCAGAGTCAGATTTTGCATGCTGTATGAAGCTACCATCGACCATAGGTCATGGGAGCAGAATCAGCTCATTTGGCTCATTGTGTCTGCTCTGCCATTCTATCATGGCTGATTTATTATCCCTCTTAACCTCATCTCCCACCTCCTCTCCTTCCCCCACCCCCCCCCATAACTTTTGACGCCCTGACTATTCAAGAACCTATCAGCCTCCTCTTTAAATATACCCAATGGCCTGTCCTCCACCATCATCTATGGCAATAATTTCTACAGATTCATCACCCTCTGGTGATGAATTCCTCCTCTCTGTTCTAAAGGGGCATTCCTGTATTCTGAGGCTGTGCCCTCTGGTCTTACGATCAAACCTCAGTCGTTCTTCTCAGTACTATTTGCAGTTTTCCATTTCCCACATCAACAATCCTCCAGTTTTTCTGGCCAGTTGACTTGTCTTGCTGTGGGGATATCTCTTCTTGGCTCAGCTAATTTGTTGGTGTTTGCCTCAAATTTATATAATTTACTACCTCATTTAACATCTTGACAAAGTTTTTAAAAACTTTTTGAAATCTAGTACTCATATCTTTCATTAATTTTTCCTTGAATGGATAATATAGAATTTGAGGATGAGACGTGATTTGATGGAGTTTTTCAATTCACTTTATTTTCCACGAGGAACTTTGTGCAGTGGTAAGGACAACATCACAGAACTTACGGTGCACAACACTACACTACATATAGTTAAACACAGTATAAAATAATCACAATAGATAATAAATACTAAAAATTAACATGCAATTTAAAATACAAATACACATAACAAAACTCACTTTTTACTGTCAAAGGTGCTATGCATACTTTTCTATTCAATCTTGGGTGTAGAAGCGGGGACAAGAATGGAGGTGTATAGGATGATATAAGGCATAGATCGAGTGTTCAGCCAGAGACTTTTTCCTTTGGTGGAAATGGCAAATACAAGGGGGGATAATTGTAATGTGATTGGAGAAAGTATAGGGGGATGTTAGAGGTACGTTTTTTTTACACAGAGATTGGAAAGCCCTGCTGAGGGATGGTGGCAGAAGCAGATTCATTAGGGACATTTAAGAAACTCTTTGATAGACACATAGAAGATGAAAGCATGAAGGGCTGTGTAAGAGGGAAGGGTTTGATGGGGTTTAGAGTAGGCTAAAATGTCGGCATAGCATGGTGGGCTGAAGGGCTGTACTGTTCTATGTTCTGTGTTCTTTGCAAGTTGCTCATTAGTGGTCTGTTGTGAGAGTTATGCAAAAGGGAGGCTTTTGCAAAGATCAAAGAACTTTTGAAGCACTGTTGTAACAGGTAATTACTGTTAAACAACCCATCTATCTGGAAAAATTTAAATGGGTTTAGGTGCATGGGGTGGGGGTAAATTATTAACCTGAAGTATTACCTTTGATTCTTACTCCAACGTGGAGGAGACTTACAGGATACTACCTAGATTAGAGGACATGTGGCGAGCAGGGGCTTTATTCTTTGGAGTGAAGGAAGATGTGAGGGGACTTGATAGAGGTGTACAAGGTGATAAGAGCCATTGATTGAGTGGACAGCCAGAGACTTTTTGCCCATGGTGAGAATGGCTAATACAAGGGGTGGGGATTAGTTTTAGTGTCATTGGAGGAATATTTTGGGGGATGTTACAGGTAAGTTTGTGGGTCCCTGGAATATGCCACCAGATGTGGTAGTGCAAACAAGAATGATAAATGTGTTTAAGAATGTGCACAGATCGGAGGGATAGAGACATTGTGTAGGTAGAAAGGATGATTTAGCTTTATATGTCATGTACAATGAAACACACAGTGAAGTATCTTGTTCGTGTCAATGACCAACGGAGCCCAGAGGTGTGCTGGTGGCAGCCTGCAAGTGTCACCATACTTCCAGCACCAAAGTAGCATCCCACACTTGCATCTTTGGAATGTGGTACGTAACTGGAGCACCTGGACAAAACTGTCAAGGGCACAGGAGAATATACAAACCATTCCCATCCCCCCCCCCCCCCCCGATCGGTGATCACCGGTGCTGTAATGCAATTGCACTTACTGCTACGCTACTCTGCTACCCTTAACTAGAATTTTAAAAAAACTCTGGTCAGCAAAAAACACAAAGAAGCAGGCAGAAAAAAAATCACCGCATACCCTACCAAACCATCATACTGCCTTTTCCGAAAGCTCCCTGCTTGAAAGTGCTATCAGGCTATTAAAACAAAAATCATGCCATTCTTCCCCCAGGCAGTTATTTGATCAACTGTTCTAGTTAGCTCCCTCACCCCCTTCTGTCCCTGTCATTGCACTGTAAACACTTTAAATACTTTTTATGCTATTTACATTGTAAATACTTGCTGGTATTTTATGTACTTTTTATTTCGTTCTCCTTTACACTCTTGTACTGAAAAAGACATTAAACAATCTTGAATCTTGACATCGGTAGTTTGTTTTTATATAATTATTTATTCTTGGTAATTGTTGAATATCGTTTTTTTTGCATGTTGTGTCCTGACCAACACACCATGACAAATTCCTAATACATGGAAATGTATATGGCAAATAAAACTATCATTGATAAAGTCCTGACTTCTTTCTTCCCCCTTTCTTTCCAGTCTTAACCCAGAATGTTGACTGTTTATTCCTCTTCGTAGATGCTGCCTGACCTGCTGAGTTCCTCCAGCATTTTATATGTGTTACTCTGGGTTTCAAGCATCTGCAGAATCTCTTGTGCTTTATTTATTTAGTGACTGCTTCAGCACATGAGGTACTATTTTGCACACAGAGAGATCTGCCAAGCAAGCAATCAGATGAATGAGTAGTTAATTTGCTTTTTTAATGGTGTTAATAAAGGAAGTAATATTACCTGAACACAAGCCCTCTGCATTGTTTTGAATAATGGCATGAGACTTTTCATGTCAATCTGAATCTCTTGCACAGATGGGATCTCAATTTGACTTCATGTTGAAGGATGCCGCCTTTGAAATTGCAGCACTCAGTACTGTTCTGGAATGTCTGCCTATTTTCTGTACACTTGGTATAATTTCCTAAAGCACAGGAAGAGGTGTGCCAGCCATTCATATTGCCGCTTGTTGAAAGAGTTATCAACTAAATCAGGCCCTTGAGCCCATAATGCTGTATGATGCTAATTAAACTGGTAATTAAATGCCAAACATAGTAGCATAGCAGTTAGCGTCACACTCTATACAGGTTTTCCCCGCCGTCCGAAGATAGAGCGTTCCTATGAAACGATTCGTAAGCCGGAATGTCGTAAAGTGAAGAAGCAATTACGATTTATTTATATGGGGAAAATTTTGTGAGCATTCGTAGACCCAAAAAATAACCTGCCAAATCATGCCAAATAACACATAAAACCTAAAATAACAGTAACATATAGTAAAAGCAGGAATGATATGATAAATACGCAGCCTATATAAAGTAGAAATACTTTTCCACAATCATTGCCTGAACTGTTCTCCGTAGCAAAAATCTCACGCTAGCGCCGTGGGCAGAAACACGGCGCAAGCGCTCTCCAGTAACCTTTAAGCTATGAAGCTGCCAAATCATACCAAATAACACGCAAAAATACACAGCCTGTATAAAGTAGAAATAACGTATGTACAGTGTAGTATCACTTACAAGAATTGGGAAGACATCGAGCACACTGATGATGGTGTGTTAGACTGAGTCGTTGCAGGCTGGGTGGTGCAGTGGCCCCCACCCTCTGGGCTGCCGACTGATACATTGCCACGCAGCACGCGGGGTAGCCGGGAGGCACACAGCACATCTTTAAGAAAAAAGCCGAAATAAACATGCTAATTAATTAGGTGCCGCCCAGCACGTAATTAATTAGCTTGTGTATTTCGGCTTTTTTCTTTAAGATGTGCTGTATGCTTCCCGGCTACCGCTGCATTCTCCGCGAATCATTATCTGTCCACGGCCTGGGGGTTGGGGTGGTGGGACACTGGGGTGTCGTCTGTTTCCATCAGGACAAGCAGGTCATCTGCTATGTCTGCTTGCCTCGATGTCGAAGGTCGAGGTTTGTCATCTGCTGTGGCTGATGTGGAAGTCTTGAAAAATGACAGTATGCTTGACTGCTTAGCCTCGTGCATTTTTCTATCATACAGTTCTTTGTAAGGACTCAAACCATCTTTCAAATATGCCCTAAACCAATATACCCTTTCAAAATTAAAGTCGTACTTTATCATTACTCATTCGGTTTCGATTATTATCCTTTCCTCTTCCAATTGCATCAGTTCTTCATCTATTAGTTCTTGGTCATGTGATGCCAAAACCTCTTCAACTTCATCTTTGTCAGCTTCCACAAGCCAAACTCACTTTGTCTTTACTTCATTCAGCACGATCAAAATGCTTAATTATGTCTAGTTTTACGCTAAGTGTAACACCCTTACGAGCTCTTTTAGGCTTTTCCGATACCTTAGAACTCATCTTGCTAACGGCTGCTCACAGGCATGTGTTTAAGCAATGCCGGCGAGAATGCCATTCCGAATCCGGGGGAGAGCGGCTGCTCAGGGCGCGTGCTGATTTTTTTTTCGCGCGCTGCCTTTTATCGTGCGCTGCTTTTTTCGTAACAGTGAGGTTTCGTAAAGCGAATGTTGGAAAAGTGGGGGACACCTTTATAGTACTAGCAATCACCAATCGGGGGCTCAAAACATGCCACTGTCTTAAGAAGTTAGTATGTTCTCCCTGTAGTTGTGTGGGTTTCCTTTGGGTGACTCACAAGAAGAACGTAAATTGTACAAAATTATACAAGAAAGAATAGAATTACAAGAACAAGTTCATTATAGAGCAAAGTGGTCATATAGATGACGTGATTAGAAATGTGCAGGCTAGTTCAAGGACCAAATGGTTGAGGGAGGGTAATATTTTTGAGAAGAGGGATAATAAATCAGCCATGATGAGATGGCAGACCAGACTCAATGGGCCAAATGGCCCAATTTTGCTCCTATGTCTAATGTCAACCTTGGTGGTGTGGGACTTCAAGCTTCTGCACCTCCTGCCCAATACTATCTGCATGAAAATGGCGTGTCCTGGATAGTGGAGATCTTTGATGCATGTGTCCTTCTTCAGGCAGCTCCTCCTGTAGATACGACCAATGGTGGGGAGGCTAAGAATTCATTAGAGGGGGATGTAGGTTTAGGTTTCTCACAGGCTTGATGTATGCCAAATATTCATTGTATGTATACATTGGTTTTCTTTAATCTGTATCACCTCAAACTTAATCTTGGATCTCTGGAGCAGAATTCCTGTGTAACCTTCTTCCCTAGGAGGAAGAAGCTGTGAAGAAGTTTTTGTTTCAGACTTTGTGCCACACTGCTTACAGTGCCTATCGTTAAGTTGACCTTTGAGTTACATATGTAACTGGTGCCTGAACTGGTGGGTGTGAATATTAAATTGAATGAGTGTATTTCTTCATCTTCACTCTTGCTGATCTTCTGCCACCATTTGATCAGGTTGCAGTTCCTTGCAGGAGAACACCACGAAGGTGGTGAGAGAGAGGGAGAGAGAGACGTGGGGGATGGGGAATATCACACAGTATTAAGAGGTGTTTTCTTGCACCATCTGCATTTTGTAAATCGGGAGTGTGTGGTTGAGGAGGAGGTGGGATGTGAGAAGAAGGATCAGATGTGAAAACTTGCTTTGGCTTCAATTGTTTTAGATCTGTTCAAAGTAAATTTATTATCAAAGTATGCATGTGTCACCATATACTACCCTGAGATGCACTCTCTTGCTGGCAATCACAGTAGAAAATGATTCCTTAGAGGCCATTAGATCAGCAGTAGCTGCTCTTGCAGTGAGTAGTGTCTCCTCCGTGCAAGCTAAGCGTGCAGCCATGTCGATTCCTCACTGATTGCTGTCTCTGATTATGTTCCACCTTGATCTTTTAAGAAAGAGGTGAGTATCAGTGATGTTGTGCAATCTGTGTAGGGGAAATGTGTCTGTCGTTGGAGTGTGTGAAATGTGGGTGTGAGGCTTGCAAAGCTGCTAAGTGTGGGTGCGGTAAGCCTAAGAATGGTAGTCAACAGAGGAGTGAATGGTGGGGCTGTGTGTGCAATAATCCCACGGTGGGATATGGCATTTGAGGCTGGATCTACTTAAGGTGATTTTGTGAGGTTATTGAAGTCATTGAATTTCTGGAGGCCTGGAAGCTAGGTGTTAATGATGTACATCAGAGTTGTACTCTCCTGCTGTCTTTGGGAACATTATTACAAGAATTACAGTCCTGATAAAGGGTCTCCACCTGAAACAACAATTGCTTATTCCTTTCCTTAGATCAGGAATTACCAGCCTTGGGTCCACGGGCCCCTCAGTTATTGGTAGGGGTCCACTGCATAAAAAAAGGGTTGGGAACCCCTGCCTTTGACGCTCCTGACCTGCTGAGTTCCTCCAGCATTTTGTGTGTGTAGTTCTCAGGATTTCCAGCATCTGCAGAATCTCTTGTTTTTATCATTATAAGGATTTCCTGGGTACTTGTAGATAGACCAAATCTCTAGCCTTTACCACCTCATATGCCAAAGCCCCCAATGCATTTTTACACAATATTGGAGTCTGATGGCTTCCATTGCTGAAAGAATCACAGTCCATGTTGTTTTTCGAAGAAGTTCAGGTTTATTGTTGTCATAGGCATATGTACATGAGGTGTCAATCCCGTAACGATGAGCATTTTTTCAGTAGTAATACAGTACGTTATTGGTAATTGGCTTACTATTGGCATTGTATGGAGGTACAGTGAAAAACATTTTGCATTCCATTTGTACAGATCATTTCATCACATCAGTACCTCAAGGGAAAAGCAATAACAAAGCACGATAAAGAGTTACAATTACACTGAGAGTGCATTACAGGCAGACAACAAGGTGTAATGGCCAAGATGATGTAGATTGAGATCAGGAGTCTTATCTTATACCAGGGGACTGTTCAGTAGTCTTTACAGTGGGATAGAAGCTGTCCTTCAGCCTGGTGGTACATGCTTTCAGGCTTTTATCTTCTGCCTGATGGAAGGGGGAGAAGCGAGAATGTCCAGGGTGGGTGGGGGGGGGTCATTGATTATGTTGGCTGCATTACTGAGTCCTTGGGGGGAGGCTGGTTTATGTGTTGTGCTGAGCTCTGTCCACAACTCTCCGCAGTGACAGACAGAGCAGTGGCTATACTGAGTCATGAAGCATCCTGAACAAATGCTTTCCATTGCTGCACCAGTAAAACTTGGTGAGGACCAGCAGGGACGTGCTGAATTATCTTAGCATCGTGAGGAAGTAGAGGTGCAGGCATGCTCCTTTGGCCATAGCTTCTATGTGGTTAGACCAGGTTGTTGGTGACATTTACACCCATGAATGTGAATCTTTAGCTGGTCTTAGTTACTCAATATGTTGGTCCTCTGACAAGCTGTGTTGCCATTGAGTAGTTCAGTTCATTGGGCTATAATGTAGCAGTTGTGCAAGTGAACATACAGTTCAGGCTTTGCATTCTTCCTACATCAAAAACAGTCAGCATGGGTTCATCGTGTCTGCGCTGATTAAAGATTAGCTTTATTTATCATATCAAAACATATACAAAACGTATACATCAAAACATTCCATGAAATGCATTGTTTGCATGTTGCACCCACACACCTTAGCAAATTCCTAACACGTGTAAATGTATGTGGCTCATAAAGAAGATCCTCCTTGACAAAGTACCCTGTTTGGTTGATACCCTGTCAAACAGCCTCAATAGTCATTATCTACAGTAACTCATCCAGTTACAATTCCTTGTCCAGTTACTCTGACAGCATCTCCTAAACTGTTGACATCCATGTCAGAGGAGGACAAGGGCAGCAAGTGAAGGGGAATATTGCCATCTGCAGATCTCTTTGTAAGTTGTATTTCATCTTGACTTGGAAATATATTCCTGGACCTTTATTGTCTGGGTCTAAATCTTGGAATTCTCTTACAACACTCTGAGTGGCTGCAGTGGTTCAAGAATCTTGCTCATCATCATTCTCTCAAGGACAGACACGGATGAGTAATGAGTCCTTGTCAGCAACTCTCTGATGTTGAGGTAAAAATAAAATTAATCATAGTAAGGAAGGCAAATGCAGTGTTGGTGTTCATTTCGAGAGGACTAGAATATGGAACCAAGGAAGTAATGCTGAGGCTTTATAAGGCATGTGTCAGACCACATTTGGAGTATTGTGATCAGTTTTGGACTCTATATCTAAGGAAGGATGTGCTGGCATTGGACAGGGTCCTAAGGAGGTTTACAAGAATCCTGGGAATGAAGGGGTTAATGTATGATGTGCTTTTAATTGCGCTGGGCCTGTACTCACTGGAGTTAAGAAGAATGAGTTGGGGGGGGGGAAGAATCTCATTGAAATCTACCAAATATTGAAAGGCCTAGATAGAATTTGATGTAGAGAGGGTATTTCCTCTAGTGAGAGAGAGTCTAAGACAGGTGGGCACAGCCTCAGAATAGAAGAATGTCCCTTCAGAACAGATATGAGGAGAATTTCTTTAGCCAGAGGATGGTGGATCTGTGAAACTCGTTGCTACAGGCGGCTGTGGAGGCCAAGTCATTGCGTATATTTAAAGAGGAGGTTGATAGATTTTTGATTAGTAAGGGCATCAGAAGTTATGGAGAGAGGCGGGGAATGGTGTTGAGAAGGAAAATAAATCACCCATGATTGAATAGTGGAGCAGATTCAGTGGGCTGAATGCCCTAATTTTGCTCCTATGCCTAATTGTCTAATGTTCTTGCAATATAAATATGCACAGCTAAATTTCTGGAGAGACTGAATGTCAATACAAGTGTATGGATGAATTTAATATTGTTGTCAATTGATACGATGGTTGTGTGGTACTTAAGCTATTGGACTGGTATTTCTGAAACGAGTTCAAATCCTACCTTGACAATACTGGAAGTTAAATTCATTCAATTACCCCTGAAAATGAATCTCAGGGTAGTATATAGGGACATGTATGTACTTTAATACTAAGTTTACTTTGAACTTTGAAATTTAACCTGCAAATTTTTGAAGATGAGATTCTTTGTAAAACAACTTTCATTAGTGTCGTTCACTGCAAGAAATCTGCTCAACTTGGCTTAGCTTGTCTGGTCTACCCTCTATGTGATCCCTGATTTAAAGCCCATGTGGTTGACTCTCAAATGTCCAAGCAGTCCTCTGTGTTCAAAAGCAGTAAATGATGCACAGAAATTGCTAACCTTGTCAGCGAATCCCAAGATCACAAAAACAAATCTACAACAGTTTGTATAAAGGATGGAAATCAGCCAGTTCTGATTGAATCTTGACTAACTTCTTAATAACATATTTATCAAAACCTTTTTCACTTTGTCAGTTCTGAAGTTTTGGTAAGGAACCATATCTTTTAATGAGTTGTACGCTATTCCTTTTGAAGGGAATATTTAAATGAGGCCCTTATGCTCTCTCGTGAGGATGTGAATGATCCCATAGCACTATTTTGAAGAGGAACTAGGCTCTTTTCACAATTTCTAATATTTTTAATTGTAACATAGCATTTTTAATATATTGCACTGTATTGCTGCAAAACAATGAATTTCTCAACATGTGATAAAAGATCTGATTCTGATACTAATTTATTAGTGTTTTATTGCATGTCACATCTTATTACAAAATGTTGCCCTTTTATTATTCCATTGCTATTCTGAGAACAAGTAGTCTTCAAATTGTCTGCACTGTTTGCTCCAGTAATGAGTACATTTCAGAATTATTTGATTTTTCTATAATGTGCTTTGAGGCTTTACCAAGATTTTGAATGGGGTTTTGTCAGTGAGACTCATTAATATCGGTAATTATAGGTTCCTCCTGTAGGAGGAGCTCAAGCATAAATAAAGCACCTCATTTTAATTCTTTACAATTTACTGGAACAATGGTTGCAAGAATTAAGATGTAAAGATAGATTAGATAAAACTATAACATATTCCTTTAGAAAATGCTATTTGCTTCTTCATGCCTTTAGACTGTGTAAAGATCCAGCGGTTACTGACTATAGTTATATTTTCAACAACATTGCTCAGTGTCTGCTCACTGATGGAATTAGCATCATAGACCGTAACACATAGGAGCAGAATTAGGCCATTCGGCCCATCGCGTCTGTTCCACCATTCGGTCAGGACTGATTTATTACTGCTTTCAATTCCATTCTCCTGCCTTCTCCCTGTAACCTTTGACTTATCAATCTCCGCTTTAAATATACCCCAATGACTTGGCCTGCACAGTCATCTGTGGCAATGAATTCCATTCCTCTGGCTAAAGAAATTCCTCATCATCCCTGTTCTAAAGGGTCCTCTTTCTATTCTAGTCCTAAACTCGCCTGCTATAGGAAACATCCTCTCCTCTTCATGCTTCTTGTCTGTTTTTAATTCTGCTATTGTAGTTCTCTTAACTCTGAGATATTGAAACATTTTAATTAAGTCCAAGCTTGTCATCTCTTTGATTGCTATCCTTTTTTGCATACAAATTTGCTACTATGTACATATCAATAATTTATTTTTCAATTTCTAAAAACATTTAACTGGGACGTGAATGAACTATTCATAATTCCGTCGCTGCAAGTGATTGGACTGAGTAAAATTAGCAAGGTACTACTACACCAGTGGTGTGCATTAGGTCAAATAGCTTCTGTACTATCATTTCTATGTAGAGCACATATCACCAAAGAAAGATTAACTTTATTTGTCACATGTACATCAAAAGTTTGAAACATACAATGAAATGTGCCATTTGTGTCAATGACCAACGAAGTCCACGGATTGTGCTAACAGCAGCTTGCACGTGTCACCGACACAGCATGCCCAGAATTCACTAACCCTACTCCATAGGTCTTTTGGAGTGTGAGAGGAAACTGGAGCACCTGAAAGAAACTCACCTGGTCACAAGGAGAATGTACAAACTCCTTACAGACAGACAGTGGTGGAAATTGAACCCCAAACGATGATCAGTGGTGCTGTAAAACACTGTGGTAATGCTACCGTGCTGCCCTGATTAAGAGTCTTAAAATGTTGACTTTGCAACTTCTCCAAAAATTTCACCAAAAATTCACAGAACAAAGTTGATTTTGTTCTCTTTCGACCTTCCTACTTTGTGTTCACAATTGATGTAGATGGTTAAAAAGTTACATTTTTGCAGTTCTAAGGCCAAATATATCACCTTTACTGAGCTGCATCCCAGCCAAGGCCTATATGGTTATCACTGACCAGAATCTCAGTTGTTCTTGTATTCACAGTTGGACCAAGTCAGAGGCTTGGTAGATGTAGTGAGTGATTTGCCTCCTGACACTCCAAAACTATGTCATCACGTTCAAAACACAAATCAGCAGTGTTGAATGAATTTTCAGCAAGTTTCCAAAAGCTTCATGTCATCCTGAATAATAATGAAACTTTTTCATGGAACACTTTTCATACAAACGATGTACTTCCAAGTGCCTTGTAATGGAACAAAGTGCAAATGTAAAAATGAAAGACAAAAAAGATGTTACTTAAAAGCAAAGATAAATAAATAGATTTTGAACTGGCATTTAAATGTCAATTGAATCTGCGTCCCTTATGGTTTGAGGTATTGAGTTCCACAGTTTAGGAGCATAGTTCCAAAAAGACCTGCCAGTTATCTTTTGAGGGGGATTGTTCAAATTTAGGAGACCTGAGAGCTTGCGCAGGATTATAAAACAAAAGTGATTTTGCAATGTACTCCTGTCCCAGACCATTGAGAGCTTTTAAAACAAGTAAGAGAACTTTAAAATCAATTCTTAAAAAATACTAGAAGTCAATGCAGAATGGACAGGAGTGATATACTTACTCATTCTGGTTTTAGTTAAAAGTCTAACAATGGATTTCCGAACGGGTCGATATTTGTCGTTAGATTGCTTTGGAAAGCCAGTAAAAAATGTATTGCAGTAATCTGATAAAAGCCAGTAAAAACTGTATTGGTGTAGTGGGTTCTGAGGCTCCTGTACCACCTTCCTGATGGCAGCACTGTGAAGAGAGCATGTTGGGGGGGGGGTGGTTACTGATGTTGGATGCTGTTTTCCTGTGATAACACTGTGTAGATGTGCTCAATGGTGGGAAGAGCTTGGTCTGTGATGTACTGGGCTGTAGCCATTACTTTTTGTAGATAGACTGTGGAGAGCATTCTGACAGGCCGCATCACTGTCTGGTTTTGGGGGAGGGGGGGCTACTGCACAGGACTGGAAGAAGCAACAGAAAGTTGTAAAATTAGTCAACTTCATCTTGGGTACTAGCCTCTCTACTGCCCAAGATGTTTTTAAGGAGCAGTGCCTCAGAAAAGCAATATCCATTATTTAGGATGCCACCAGCCAGGGCATGCCCTCTTCTCATTGATACCATCAGGAAGGAATAACAGAAGCCTGAAGGCACACACTTAGCGATTCAGGAACAGCTTCTTCCCCTCTGCCATATGTTTCCTAAATAGACATTGAACCCATGAACACTACCTCACTTTTTTAAATGTATATTATTTCTGTTTTTGGTCTATTTTTAATCAATTCTCATTCTCTCTCTCTCTCTCTCTCTCTCTATATCTCTCTCTCTATCTATCTATCTATATATATATATATATATATATATATATATATCTATATCTATCTATCTATATCTATATATATATATATATATATATACACACACACACACACACACACACACACACAGTGGTGCTAGGAAGTTTGTGAACGCTGTCAAAAGTTCTCTATTTCTGAATAAATAAGACCTAAAGTGTGATCATATCTTCACTCAAGTCCTAAAACTAAGAGAACTCAATTAAATAAATAACACAAGAAACATTATACTTGTTCATTTATTCATTGAGAAAAATAGTCCAATATTACATGTATTTGTTGGAAAAAATATATGGACCTCTGGGGTAAAGCCTTCTACAAAATCTATTTGGAGTCCATTGTTTCGATCAATGAGATGAGATTGGAGGTCTGGGTTGTAGAGATGCCCTGCCCTACAAAAAGACACACAGAGTCAGATTACTGACAGAGTCTGCTCTTCTCAAGAAAGATCTATTTATGTGCACCGTGCCCCGATCAAAACAACTTTCAGTGGACCTTAGAAGAATTGTAGCGATACATGAATCTGGAAAAGGCTACAAAAGCATTTCTGAAGACCTGAGTGTACATCTGTCCACAGTAAGAGAAATTGCCTAGAAAACTTAGGAAACTCTGTACTGTTGCTACTCTCCCTAGGAATGGACATCCTGCAAAGATCTCACCAACAGCACAATGTGCAATGCTGAAGGAGCTGAAAAAGAACCCAAGGGTAATAGCAAAAGACCTGCAGAAATCTCTAGAACTTGCAAATTCTCTGTTCATGTGTCCACTATAAGAAAAACACCTGACAAGAATGATGTTTATGGAAGGACACCATGGAGGAAACCACTACTCTCCCAAAAAAAAACATTGCTGCACATCTCAAGTTTGCAAAAGACCACCTGGATGTTTTACAATGCTTCTGGTACAGTGTTCTGTGGGTGAACAAATGAGACAAAAGTTGAACTTGTTAGCAGAAATCCACATTGCTATGATTGGAGGACCAACACTAAAACCTCATCCCAACTGTAAAGCATTGTGGAAGGAGCCTGCTTTTCTTCCTCAGGGCGTGGACATCTTGCAATCGTTGCAGGAACAATAAATTCAAAATCGTATCAAAATATTTTACATAATGTCAGGGTAGCAGTCTGACACCTGAAGCTTTTCGAAGTTGGATAATGCAATAAGACAGTGATCCAAAAGACAAGAGTAAATCAACAACAGAATGATTTAAAAAGAAGAAAATTCATGTTTTGAAATGGCTGAGTCAAAGTCCTGACCTTAATCCTGTAGAAGTATTTTGGAAGGACCTGAAACAAGCAGTTCATGAAAGGAAGCCCACCAACATCCTGGAGTTGAAGCAGTTTTGTAAGGAGGAATGGCCTAAAATTCCTCCAAGCTGCTGTGCAGCACTGCTCAACAGTTACCAGAAAAGTTTGCCCGAAGTTAATTGTTGTACAAGGGGTCACACCATTTACTGAAAGCAAAGGTTTTATGATTATGAAAACACGTAGTCCTCTTTTATTGTCATTTAGTAATGCATGCATTAAGAAATGATAGGATTATTTCTTCCGGTGTGATATCACAAAACACAGGACAGACCAAGACTGAAAAAACTGAGAAAACCACGTAATTATAACATATAGTTACAACAGTGCAACAATACCATAACTTGATGAAGAACAGGCCATGGGCACAGTAAAAAAAGTTCAAAGTCTCTCGAAAGTCCCACATCTCACACAGACGGGAGAAGGAAGAAAACTCTCCCTGCCATGCCCGACCACAGTCTGACTCTGAGTCATCCGAAAACTTCGAGCTCTGATCAGCTCTCCGACACCGAGTACTAAGCGCCATCTCTGTCCGAACGATTCGACCTCCTTCTCGGTTGCAAAAAGCAGGCAAGGCCGAGGATTTTGAAGCCTACCCTTCGAAAGATTCCCGACCACACAGTAATGACAGCAGCGAACGGGCGTTTCAGAAATTTCTCCAGATGTTCCTCTGTGCTTTACATCCATTCTCCATCAAATCAGATTTGTCCACGGCCCCTATTTAACAGATACAATATCATTTTTCACCGGAGGGCTGTGACCACGCAGGCGCGCCGCCATCTTCTCCTCCCGCCTACTTTTCCCAACAGATACATGTAATATTGGATCATTTTTCTCAATAAATAAATGAACAAGTATAATGTTTTTGTGTTGTTTAATTGGGTTCTTTTTATCTAGTTTTAAGACGTGTGAAAATCTGATCACATTTTGGTCATATTTATGCAGAAATAGAGAAAATTCTATGGGGTTCCCAAAACTTTCTAGCACCACTGTACTTACTGTAATTATTTTCTTTCTAAAATCTATATTATCATGTATTGCGTTGTTCTGCTGCTGCTAAGTTAACAAATTTCTTGACACTTGCCGGTGATGATGAATCTAATTCTAAAATGATAAAACAGGAATTCATAGATGCTGACCGTCTCCACCTCTGATCCCGTGATGAAGTCTGGCTTATGGACCTCTGGTTTTCACCACCTGAAGTCAATAGTCATCTCTTTGGTCTTGCTGACGTTGAGTAAGAGGTTGTTGCTGTGACACCACTCAGACAAATTTTCAGTCTCCCTCCTATAAGCTGATTCGTCATCACATTTGATTCAACCTATTACAGTGGTGTCATCAGCAAGGTTGAATGTGGCATTGGAACTGTGCTTAGCTTTAGTCGTAACTATTAAGCAAGTAGTGCAGGGGGCTGAGCACCACAGCCTTGTAGTACACCTGTGCTGATAGAGATTGAGGAGATGTTGCCAATCCAAACTGACTGGGGTCTACAGGTGAGGAAATTGAGGATCCAATTGCACAAGGAGCTATTGAGGTTAAGGTCTTGAAGCTTATTGATTAGTTTTCAGGGGATGATAGTATTGAATGTTGAGCTATAGTCAATAAAGAGCATCCTAATGTGTGCATCTTTGCTGTTCCAGGATTGAGTGAAGAGCCAATGAAATAGCATCCACTGTGGACCTGTTGTGACAGTAAGGAAATTGGACTGGATCGAAGTCACTTCTTAGGCAGGAATTGATAGGTTTCATCACCAGCCTCTCAAAGCACAGTGCTTGTCAGTGCTACTGGATGACAATCATTGAAGCAGGTCACCACATTCTTAGGCAACGGTATAATTGAATCCTACTTGAGGCAAGGGTGGGTACGGGTACCTCAGACTGCCAAACTGAGAGGTTAAAGATATGAGTAAATACTCCAGCCAGAATCTGGCATCCTGCCATGAAAGGGAGAAATCTTTCATCAGTGTTGGTTATATTGGATGACCATTTTGACAGCATGCAGTGTCTAGATCAACATTTAAATCTTGGTTTCAAGCCTTGTTAATCCTGTTAACTATATAGGGAAATGGCAACAAGTGTCTTTCGCAGCAGATTAAACAGGTACAATTTTGCCCAGAAAAATGTTCAACTCTTATGTTAGGTAGACTGTACAAGCACCTTATCAGGAGAAAGGTTTGTCTTTGTATTCTTGGTGGAAGTGATCTTGATGTCATAGAGTCAGAGAACTCTACAGCATTGAAATTGGCCCTGCAGCCAATCTAGTCTGTGCTGAAATACAGTGTATTCCTGTTAATGGGACAAATGAAGCCCAGTATAATTTGGCCTAATTAAGTGGTTTCCCCAATTAGCCAAAGTTTCATGGAAATAGTTAAAAAGGTATAAAAAGACAAACTACGATTTAACAAAGTAACACATGTATTTAAATAAAATACAGAATAAATTATAACAGTATTAATACTACTGGTGATTGTCCATATCTGATGAGGACAGGAAACAAGTGGGGGAGAGTTCTTAAAGTGGAAAAGCTTTATGCTGGGGCAGTTCCACTATCTCAGCCTCAGAAATCCAGGTCCAGTGAGACAAGTAGACATCACAACTGGGGACTTTCTTGGTATTAGAGGATGACCATGACTTCTCTGTGCCTCATCATGCCCTTCATTCTCCATATAGCATTGCAGAACTGCCTTCGTAGCCATTAGATCCTACTGTAGATCTGACTTCACACGCTTGGACTGGCATGCCCCGTTCTCACTGGGGCATGAGACCAGTGGCTTTCTGCAGCTGGTTTAGCCCACCAATCAAAGCAGGTACGAAGGTGTGGCTGCTGTCACATGCAAACAGCTCCTTCGAGCCACAGTTGAGAGCTGTGTGCCTGGTGGGGACAAAAGGTAGCATTATCAATACCTTCAAATTCTTCATGCTTCCTGACTTGTTGAAGTAGTAAAATCATTCCATTTTCTCTTCTGGCCATTTCTGGCATCTCCAAGACTGAATGCTTCAAACTGCAGTGGGCAAAACAGTTCTGAATTGTCTTACTGCTTATTTCTCGTGAACTGTCAGTGACAAAAAAAATCACTGCTTTTTGAACACAGATACAGTACATACAACTATTGCTATTGGAAAAACTTTGTGCTAAGCACAGTATAGTGTCCCAATGGCCACACGATGTGTACATGACTGATGCTAGTTAGAAAATGCTCAGCAACAATCTCGTGCCCCAATTAATCAGCATATTATCCCAAATAATCAAAGGGAATCCTGGCTATTTTTTTTCAATTAGTTTTTGTTCTTTAAAAGTTGTCCCAAATAAGTGAGGTTGATGTTCTGGAGCATGCTGATATTAAGGGAGAGGAGGTGTTGGAGTTGTTAAAATATATTAGGACAGATAAGTCCCCGGGGCCTGACAGAATATTCCTCAGGCTGCTCCACGAGGCGAGAGAAGAGATTGCTGAGCCTCTGGCTAGGATCTTTATGTCCTCGTTGTCCACGGGAATGGTACCGGAGGACTGGAGGGAGGCGAATGTTGTTCCCTTGTTCAAAAAAGATAGTAGGGATAGTCCGGGTAATTATAGACCAGTGAGCCTTACGTCTGTGATGGGAAAGCTGTTGGAAAAGATTCTTGGAGATAGGATCTATAAGCATTTAGAGAATCATGGTCTGATCAGGGACAGTCAGCATGGCTTTGTGAAGGGCAGATCGTGTCTAACAAGCCTGATTGAGTTCTTTGAGGAGGTGACCAGGCATATAGATGAGGGTAGTGCAGTGGATGTGATCTATATGGATTTTAGTAAGGCATTTGACAAGGTTCCACACGGTAGGCTTATTCAGAAAGTTAGAAGGCATGGGATCCAGGGAAGTTTGGCCAGGTGGATTCAGAATTGGCTTGCCTGCAGAAGGCAGAGGCTGGTGGTGGAGGGAGTACATTCCGATTGGAGGATTGTGACTAGTGGTGTCCCACAAGGATCTGTTCTGGGACCTCTACTTTTCGTGATTTTTATTAACGACCTGGATGTGGGGGTAGAAGGGTGGGTTGGCAAGTTTGCAGACAACACAAAGGTTGTGGTGTTGTAGATAGTGTTGAGGATTGTCAGAGATTGCAGAGAGACATTGATAGGATGCAGGAGTGGGCTGAGAAGTGGCAGATGGAGTTCAACCCGGAGAAGTGTGAGGTGGTACACTTTGGAAGGACAAACTCCAAGGCAGAGTACAAAGTAAATGGCAGGATACTTGTTAGTGTGGAGGAGCAGAGAGATTTCGGGGTACATGTCCACTGATCCCTGAAAGTTGCCTCACAGGTGGATAGGGTAGTTAAGAAAGCTTATGGGATGTTAGCTTTCATAAGTCGAGGGATAGAGTTTAAGAGTCGCGATGTAATGATGCAGCTCTATAAAACTCTGGTTAGGCCACACATGGAGTATTGTGTCCAGTTCTGATCACCTCACTATAGGAAGGATATGGAAGCATTGGAAAGGGTACAGAGGAGATTTACCAGGATGCTGGCTGGTTTAGAAAGTATGCATTATGATCAGAGATTAAGGGAGCTAGGGCTTTACTCTTTGGAGAGAAGGAGGATGAGAGGAGACATGATAGAGGTGTACAAGATAATATGAGGAATAGATAGAGTGGATAGCCAGCGCCTCTTCCCCAGGGCACCACTGCTCAATACAAGAGGACATGGCTTTAAGGTAAGGAGTGGGAAGTTCAAGGGGGATATTAGAGGAAGGTTTTTTACTCAGAGAGTGGTTGGTGCATGGAATGCACTGCCTGAGTCAGTGGTGGAGGCAGATACACTAGTGAAGTTTAAGAGACTACTAGACAGGTATATGGAGGAATCTAAGGTGGGGGCTTATATGGGAGGCAGGGTTTGAGGGTCGGCACAACATTGTGAGCCAAAGAGCCTGTACTGTGCTGTACTATTCTATGTTCTATAAACAGCTGCCCTGATTAACCGATGGCCCAATTAACTGGAATCTAGTGTATGCCCATCGACCTGCACCTGGACCATAGCGCTCCATACCCTTCCCATCTGTGAACCTATCCAAATTTCTCTTAAATGTTGCAATTTAAACTTCATCTACCACTTCTGCTGGCAGCTTGTTCCACACTCTTCAATCTCTATGTGAAGATGTTCCCCTTTAACATTTCACCAGTCATCCTTAACCCATGACATCTAATTCTAGTCTCACCCAACCTCAGTAGAAAAGCCTACCTGCAATTACCCTATCCATACCCCTCTTAATTTTGTATCCCTCTATCAAATCTCCCGTCATTCTCCTATGTTCTAAGGAATAAAATCCTAACCTAGTCAACCTTTCCCTATAACTCGGGTACAACTCAGGTTCTGTTGTCTTTGAAATGTTCCTGATCTTTCTCACTTGCTGTCAAGTGGAAGATCTAAGCACTGGTTTGGAGTTTCTGGCACTCTCAATGGTATTAAAGATTGGAATAGTGCATCTTTCATCATGAATCTAAATCCATATCTACAGCCACTGACCATTATTTCTCAGAATAACTCAGGCTAGATCTATCAGCAGTGGGAGACAATGATTATTCTGTGGTATTTCTGAAAGTTATCTCTATATCTAGCATGAAAGCCTTGTTTGTAAATCTGGCAAGATGATGTCTGGTCTGAAACCTTGTCCTGCGAAAGGATTTCACTACACAAGTTTATCATTGAGTCACTTGCATGTACACACAATTTTTCTCCATCGCATGTATATTTTTGCGTAATTTTAGAAGAATTCATTTGGCATCGTGAAAGCAATCTGCAGAGCAGAAATGCTATAAATTTTACCAGAGGTCATGAGTAAAAACATGAACAAACCTTAATGTACCTTTTGGAAATCCTTGAGCAAAGGGTTAGTCGTACTTCCAGCATTTAGTGTTCATATGGGATTAGCTCACACAGATTTTAAACTTGCTTTGTGACTACACTTGAATGCTTCTGATTTGGCTCTCAACAGATTGCAGATCTCTCAGTTCATCCAGCACTTCTGATTGGGGAAGACTGAATGATTTTGTGGGGACACACTCATCAATAACTGTTTTAATAAAGTTTGTGACAATCGTGGTGTATTCATTCAGGTTACGGATGAGTCCTTGAACACAGTCCAGTCCTCTGACTCAAAACAATCCTGTAGCCACTTCTCTGCTTCCTGCAACCACCTCTTAGTTGTCCTAATCTCTGGAGCTTTGCTCTTTAGCCTCTGCCAGTATGCAGGTAGGAGAAAGACAGCTTAGTGATCTGATTTACCAAGCTGTCTTGGGCGTGGAACAGTAGGTATTTGTTATCTTAGCATAACAGTGGGCTAGTGTGTTGGGATGCCTGGTGCTGTGCTATAGTTATATGCTGATTGTAATTGGGCAGGGTTTTCTTCAACGTGCCTGGTTGAAGTCCCCGACTATGATTTAAAATGTGTTGGGTTGGACTGTGTCTTGCCCTTCTTCTGAACATAAAGGATGTCACAAAATAGTTTCAGGCACAACTTGTGTTTGTTTTGCAAGATGATGACAAAAAGTTTCTGATTGTAACTTATTAACTTTGTTTCTCTTTCCATGAAATGTTTCCATAAAACCTGGTCCCATACCATCAGGTTCAGGAATTGTTATTACCCGACCACCATAGACTCCTGAACTGGATAGATAACTTGACTCACCACAACTCTGAACTGATTGATTCCACAACTTACAGACACTCTGTTAAGGAGTCTATGACTCATGTTGAAGAAGTTTGGTATGGCCCTTCAAATTCTAAGAAGCTTAGGACAGGATTGAGAGTATCCTGACTGGCTGCGTCACTGCCTCGTGTGGGAACTCAATCACAGGATTCTGCAGAGAGTGGTGCAGACAGCCCAGCGCATCTGTAGATGTGAACTCCCCACTATTCAGGACATTTACAAAGACAGGTGTGTAAAAAGGGCCTGAAGGATCATTGGGGACCCGAGTCACCCCAACCACAAACAGTTCAGCTACTACCATCCGGGAAACGGTACCGCAGCATAAAGCCAGGACCAACAGACTCCGGGATAGCTTCTTCCACCAGGTCATCAGACTGTTTAATTCATGCTGATGCTACTGTATTTCTGTGTTATATTGACTATCCTGTTGTACATAATATTTATTATAAATTACCATAATTGTACATTGCACATTTGAACAGAGACATAAAGATTTTTACTCCTCACGTATTTGAAGGATGTAAGTAATAAAGTCAATTCAATATTAATTACTTTTTTATTTGCACAGTTTGTCTTTTGCACATTTGTTGTTTATATATAGTTTTGCATAATTCTATTGTATTTCTTTATTTTCATGTAAATGCCCTCAAGAAAAT
Source organism: Mobula hypostoma (assembly GCF_963921235.1). Lineage (NCBI taxonomy): Eukaryota > Metazoa > Chordata > Chondrichthyes > Myliobatiformes > Myliobatidae > Mobula > Mobula hypostoma. The sequence continues at coordinate 6,775,226 of NC_086113.1, read as the reverse complement.
GAATCTCAGGGTTATATATGGTAACGTATGTGTACTTTGATAATAGATTTACTTTGACTTTGAAATCTGCCTGCCTACCTTAATATTTCCAGTCTCTTCAGTTCTTAATTCAAGCATGTGTTGTTGTTTAAATTTTATTAGAGTTTTTCAACTTGCAAAAGTGATTCTTGAATCCCTTCCAAATTTCTTACCAGTTCACTGAGGTATGAAGTAGTTCCAATATTATAGCACATTTGAGTCTCAGTTGGAAAAAAAATTGTAATTAAGGAAGTTAAATTAAAAGACTTGAGATCCATAGTCAAGTAGCCCAACTGGAAAAGTGCAACAGGCCCCAATGTGATTTAATTTTTTTTGTTAAAGACTCTGTGTTTATCAGGTAACAGTTCAGTCTTGATGGGCAAGGCGAGGGTGATGATGACTGGGTACTGCACCAGGCAGAGTGGCACTATCTACATTTCTAGTACTTGGTTGTGAGAAGGAGTTGAAGCAAATCTATTATGCTTTCAGACAGAGGTTCATGTAATGGATTAATCTGTGAGGTTTTTCTCTCTACTTTGGTGCGAGTGACAATAATAAATCAATTTACAAATTTGATGGCCTATCTATCAACTTTGTAAGAGTTTCCCATGCAATAATTGCTGGTACTGGTCACTGCTGTGTCTGGGACTATTGCTGTACCAGTGCTAGTTTGTTGACCTTGATCACCTGGTGCCTCATTCCAGTAAGTAATGATGGTGCAGTCAGAAGAAGAAACTGAAATTGATTGCTTAGTTTTGTTTTAAATTTGTGGAAAGATTTTTGTTGAGAGGGTGATTTTTTTAATTTTGTAATTACCATTTCTGTCATGATCATTTGTGCTCCATGGAGTTGCATTTTCTGTTCTTCAATTCTTGTAATAATTTTCCCCTGAAAACTTGTTTCTCTACCTAAAAATTGAGAATGGGTTAGCAAAAGTATTTTATGAGTAACTTAGCACTTGGATTTTTGTAAACTAGCAAGTCTAATTTTATTGAATCCTTCATTCTTTTGGAAGTGGAATCCAAACAGACCTGATTTATTGCCATAATTTGATTGTGCAACTGAAAACACAAAGAAGAAGAAGATGACTTTGTTTTTAATATTAACACAAGAGATTCTGCAGATACTGGAAATCCAGAGTAACACGTGTAAAATGCTGGAGGAATTGAGCAGCTCAGGAATGGAATAAAGAGTCAGTGTTTCGGGCTGAGAACTGGGAAGGAAGGGGGAAGTAGCCCGAAGAAGAAGATGCAGGAGGGGAAGGAGTGCAAACTGGAACGTGATGATAGGTAAGATCAGGTGGGTGGGTAGGGAAGGGTTCAAATGAGAAGCGAATAGGTGGAAGAGGTAAAAGGCTGAAGAAGAAGAAATCTGATAGAATTTCTATCTGTGCTCCATATAGGTAATCACATTTCTCAATTGCTCCCAAAGCACTGAAATTTGCCTGGTATTCAAAAAGAATGGATGGCCACTGCATATCATTGTTAGATATTAGGCTCTCCAGCCTTGAGCAAAAGGAGACAATTAGGACTGAAAAATGTAATTAGGTTTTTTAAAGTCTTAAGTGTATAAAGTGAGGTTGTTTTGTGTTTCATTTGTGATAATGTAGACAATATGTTTTTTTTAATTTTAGAGAAGTTAGTCTGCAGAAACCATACCAGGATCTGAAGAGAGAAATGTCTAACTTACACTTGGTGACAAAAACGCAAGCTGAGCTTCTGCGAAAACTGTTAGCCACACACGGCTCAACAAAGAATGGTAAGTAGTGTGAGTGGAGGGGAAATGGTCTACCTTTAACCACTGACTCCATCGATGCCAATAAAAGAGCAGCTATCAAATACTATCTTGTTAACATCTCATGATAAACTGATAAGTCTAAATATGTAAGTTACTGTCTGCCCCTTCATGTATTTTAGGTCTGGCTATCTTGTGCTGATAAGCTTCACACATAAAGGTGTTGCTCAAGCAGAACAAATATGTTCTGTACTTTTCTCTCTGTTCCCCTTTTTGTTTCTCCTCCGTAGTTACCGCACTACGCGATCAACTAACCTTTGCAAACAAAGCCGAGGTGTGACCTAAACCATGTTGTTGCATCCTTGATGTTTAATCTCTCATCTTACTGAGGAAAATGTCTACAACTTGAACTAATTATTTTGATTTTTAGTTTTAAAAAATGTCTCCAACAAGAGCCACAAATTACCCCATATTGGAGAATAATTATGTATTGTAACACCTTTACTGAAATCAGTATTTTATCACAATAGAAATGGTGATATGAGCCTATCTGTGTTTTACCTTCAGTGAAACCTTTCTGCCTTTATACGTACTACGTGATATTTGAGAAAATGTATTTCCCTGGATAAAAGTTTTACTTTTTGAGTAAATACATTTTACTTAAAGGTTTGATTTTTTTTTCTTCCCAATGACAACTCATTCAATATTTTCAGTTTCTTCCTAACATGTAAAATAATTCTGAATGTAAAATATTTGAGCAGTACTTTTTAAGCTGATAAATATTTCAGTGTTGATAAAGTTTATTGTTTCAAAACTGGGCTTTTTGTTTTCCTGTTTTCATGAAACAGAGCATGCATTGAAGGGGAAGTTTTTTTTACACAGAGAGTGGTGGGTGCCTAGGTTGGTGGTAGAGGTAGATTCATTAAAGACTTTTAAGGGACGTTTGGACAGGAACATGAATATGAAGAAAATAGAAGGAGATGGACATTGTGTAGGCAGAGGGGATAATTTAGTTGCCCATTTGATTACTAATTTAGTTGGCTTAATGGGCTGTTTCTGTGCTGTACTGTTCTGTGTTAAATGTATTTCAAGACTGCTTCATCATTCAATTAGGTAGTGGCTGCTGATGTCTTGTCCCAGCTTACTTGCATTTGCTTTATATTCCTTGGTGCCCTGAACCAACAAGGAGCTTCATTTCTAAGTTCATAATTGACTGAACATGCACTGCCTTGCAGGAAAGTGAGCTAAACATTTCATCTGCACTTTGTGTGCTGATTTCATTCCTAAGTAACCTGGTTCCAGTATTAAGACTAGTTACCTTACTGCAGAATGTAATTTTTCAGCATTACTCAGTTCAATCACATCATTGTGTTTTAAATGTGTAATACATTGTTAAGCATTGTGGACATGCTACGTCAGTACATGTGTGGTGACACTGGCAGGTTACTACAGCACATCCTTGGGTCGTGTTGGTTGTTAACGCAAAGAGTGCATTTCACTGTATGTTTTGATGTACATGTGATAAATAAAAGAATCTGAATCTAATTATTTAAGTGTCTGAGCGAGTGATTGCCTTCAGGCTCCTGTGGCAGTGTACGCTTGCTTAGGGATTGAGCTACTTCCTCAGCATCTCCAAACAGGAATATGGGAAAAAATGTGAAGTCATGGCCTTTAACATTATCATGGAAAAGGATAGAATCAGAGAGGACAGGAAAATGTTTAATTGAGGAAGGGCAAATTAGGAGGCTATAAGGCTAGAACTTGTGGGTGTGAATTGGGATGAAGTTTTTGCAGGGAAGTGTACTATGGAGATGTGGTCAATGTTTAGGGATCTCTTGCAGGATGTTAGGGATAAATTTGTCCCGGTGAGGAAGATAAAGAATGGTAGGGTGAAGGAACCATGGGTGATAAGTGAGGTGGAAAATCTAGTCAGGTGGAAGAAGGCAGCATACATGAGGTGCAGGAAGCAAGGATCAGATGGGTCTATTGAGGAATATAGGGTAGCAAGAAAGGAGCTTAAGAAGGGGGTGAGGAAAGCAAGAAGGGGGCATGAGAAGGCCTTGGCGAGTAGGGTAAAGGAAAACCCCAAGGCATTCTTCAATTATGTGAAGAAAAAAAGGATGACAGGAGTGAAGGTAGGACGGATTAGAGATAAAGGTGGGAAGATGTGCTTGGAGGCTGTGGAAGTGAGCGAGGTCCTCAATGAATACTCCTCTTCGGTATTCACCAATGAGAGGGAACTTGATGACGGTGAGGACAATATGAGTGAGGTTGATGTTCTGGAGCTTGTTGATATTAAGGGAGAGGAGGTGTTGAAGTTGTTAAAATACATTGGGACTGATGAGTCCCCGGGGCCTGACGGAATATTCCCCAGGCTCCTCCACGAGGCGAGGGAAGAGATTGCTGAGCCTCTGGCTAGGACATTTATGTCCTCGTTGTCCACGGGAATGGTACCAGAGGACTGGAGGGAGGCGAATGTTGTCCCTTTGTTCTAAAAAAGTAGTAGGGATAGTCCGGGTAATTATGGACCAGTGAGCCTTGCGTCTGTGGTGGGAAAGCTGTTGGAAAAGATTCTTAGAGATAGGATCTATGGGCATTTAGAGAATCATGGCCTGATCAGGGACAGTCAGCATGGCTTTGTGAAGGGCAGATTATGTATAACAAGCCTGATAGAGTTCTTTGAGGAGGTGACCAGGCATATAGATGAGGGTAGTGCAGTGGATGTGATCTACATGGATTTTAGTAAGGCATTTGACAAGGTTCCACACGGTAGCTTTATTCAGAAAGTCAGAAGGCATGGGATCCAGAGAAGTTTGGCCAAGTGGATTCAGAATTGGCTTGCCTGCAGAAGGCAGAGGGTTGTGGTGGAGGGAGTACATTCAGATTGCAGGGTTGTGACTAGTGGTGTCCCACAAGGATCTGTTCTGGGACCTCTACTTTTCATGATTTTTATTAATGACCTGGATGTGGGGTTAGAAGGGTGGGTTGGCAAGTTTGCAGACGACACAAAGATTGATGGTGTTGTAGATAGTGTAGAGGAATGTCAAAGATTGGAGAGAGACATTGATAGGATGCTGGAGTGGGCTGAGAAGTGGCAGATGGAGTTCAACCCGGAGAAGTGTGAAGTGGTACACTTTGGAAGGACAAACTCCATGGCAGAGTACAAAGTAAATGGCAGGATACTTGGTAGTGTGGAGGAGCAGAGGGATCTGGGGGTACATGTCCACAGATCCCTGAAAGTTGCCTCACAGGTAGATAGGGTAGTTAAGAAAGCTTATGGGGTGTTAGCTTTCATAAGTTGAGAGATAGTGTTTAAGAGTCGCGAGGTAATGATGCAGCTCTATAAAACTCTGGTTAGGCCACACTTGGAGTACTGTGTCCAGTTCTGGTCGCCTCACTATAGGAAGGATGTGGAAGCATTAGAAAGGGTGCAGAGGAGATTTACCAGGATGTTGCCTGGTTTAGAGAGTATGCATTATGATCAGAGATTAAGGGAGCTAGGGCTTTACTCTTTGGAGAGAAGGAGGATGAGAGGAGACATGATAGAGGTATATAAGATATTAAGAGGAATAGATAGAGTGGACAGCCAGCGCCTCTTCCCCAGGGCACCACTGCTCAATACAAGAGGACATGGCTTTAAGGTAAGGGGTGGGAAGTTCAAGGGGGATATTAGAGGAAGGTTTTTTACTCAGAGAGTGGTTGGTGCGTGGAATGCACTGCCTGAGTCAGTGGTGGAGGCAGATACACTAGTGAAATTTAAGGGACTACTAGACAGGTATATGGAGGAATTTAAAGTGGGGGATTATATGGGAGGCAGGGTTTAAGGGTGGGCACAACATTGTGGGCTGCAGGGCCTGTACTGTGCTGTAATATTTTATGTTCTATGTTTATTCACTTATGAAGGTCAAACTTGAGACAGAATGCAGAGTTAATGGCTGGATTCTTTGCAGTGTGGAGGAACAGAAGGATCTTGGGGTCCACATCCATAGATCCCTCAAAGTCACCACACAAGCTGATAGGGTGGTTAAGTACGCCTGAAGTGTGCTGGCCTTCATTAGTCAGGGGATTGAGTTCAAAAACCGCTAATTAATGTTACAGCACTATAAAACTCTGGCATATTGTGCTCAGTTCTGGTTTCCACTTTATAGAAAGGATGTGGAAGCCTTAGAGAGTGTGCAGAGGAGATTTACCAGGATGCTGTCTGGATGAGCGAGCATGTTTTATGAGGAAAGGTCGAGTGAGCCTTTCTCTTTGGAGCGAAGGAGAATGAGAGGAGACTTGCTGAGTTGCTCAAGATGATGAGGCAAAAATCGAGTAGACAGCCAGAGACTTTTTTTAACCCCAGGTTAGAAATGGCTAATACAAGAGGGTATAATCTTAAGGTGTTTGGAGGAAAGTATAGGGAGATGTCAGAGGGAGATGTTTTACACTGAGAGTGGTTGGTGCATGGAAAACACTGCCAGGGGTGATAGTAGAGGTAGATACATTAGGAACATTTAAGTGTCTCTTAGATAGGCATGTGAATAAAAGGAAAATGGAGGGTTATGTATGAGGGAAGAGTTCGATTGATATTAGAGTTAGAGTCTTACTGTCCTGTGCTTTTCTATGTTCTTAATCATTTAAAAGGCTCAGAGTGATCATTGCTCAATCTCCTACTGCTTCCTAAGAGTGTGGGTTATTGCTTTCGCACCTCTCAAGCAAACAGACTGTAACCAGGAGGACAACAGTTGCAAACAAAAATGTAAACACAAATTTTCCGTACAGTTCTGACTCAGACATGTTTCTTGTTCCTGCACATCACTGGGTCTGAATAATGGAAATCTCTACTTGGGTCACGTGAGTTGCAGTGGTTCTCTGTCTTACTTTTAGATTTGGGCGATAAGTCATGTCCACGTACATCTTGTAAGTTAGTTAAAAGAGGAAGTAACTAAAAAAAAATACAAGCTAAGTTTGTATAATTTATTTCCAGTTTAATCTTTTAAAATTCAGCATCATTCCAATGAATCTGTATAAAATAATAATTGTAGATCAAATGTACAGATATTTTCCTGGCAAAATAACAAATGGTGTAATAGTTCCATGGATCACAGCAGGCACGTCGCTGTAACGTGATTTGCTTGTTATGAGAAGGTGAAACTGCTGGTTACTTGCAACATCATGACTCTAGTATATGGAGGAGGCAGAGGCCCTAAATGCAGTGGATGTTTTGAAAATCAGAAAGGTGTGAACTAAAAGATAGGACATCCTGTACAATCTCGTCTGTGATTATTCAGCTATCAGCTTAACTCTGAGGCAAAAAGATAAAAGATTGTAAAGTGTTAATTCTCAAAATGGCCTGAATAGTTGCAGTAAATTGACAAGGATCTTTCCTACAGGAGAGATGTAAATAAGTTTGAAAGAGTACAGAGAAAATTTACAAGGATGTTGCTGGTTTTGGAAGACCTGAGGTGTAAGGAAAGTTTGAATAGGTTAGTATTTTGTTGCTTAGAATGTAGAAGATTGAGAGGAGATTTAATTGAGGTATACAAAATAGGGTAAATGCAGGCAGGATTTTTCCACTGGGGTTGGGTGGGATGACAACCAGAGGTCATGGGTTAAAGGTGAAGGAGGAAAAACTTAAGGGGAACATGAGAGAAGACATCTTCACTCAGAGGGTTGTAAAATGTGGAACAAGCTGCCAGTGCCTGGTGAATGCAAGCACAATTTCAATGTTTAAGAAAAGTTTGGATAGGTATGTGGATGGTAGTGGTACGGAAGGCTATGGTCCCGATGTATGTGGCATAAAATTCCAAATTAGGATGATATGCAGTGTTTTGTGGAGAACTGCTGCCCTTGTCCCTCTTGATGGTAGTGATCTCAGGAGATGCCATGGTAGTAAACTTTGATTATCAGGCAGTTAGTCCCTCACATCAAGAAATGGAACTATGATCTGCTCTTGTTGTCACAGCACGTGCCCACAGGAATGATTCTGGTCAGTGGTAAAATCAAGAATATTCATAGTGGAACACTCATTAATATTGCTGTTAATGAGTGTGAAGTGTAGGTTGTTAGATATGTTGAAGGGGCTTGCTTGGCCATAAGCCATAGGAGCAGAGTTGGGCCATTCAGCCTGTCTGGTCTGCTCCATCATTCCGTCAGGGCTGATCTCTGAATCATAAGCAGAATCCAAATTAGGTTTCATGTCACTGGCATATGTCATGAGATTTGTTGTTTTGCGGCAGCAGTACATTATAATACATAATAATCTTTAAAAACTATGTTACAATAAGAAGTATATATTAAAAAAAATTAAATGAAATAAGTAGTGCAAATGGGGGTGGGGGAAGAATACTGAGGAAGTGTTCATGGATTCACTGTCCATTCAGAAATATGATGGCAGAGGGGAAGAAGTGTGTGTCTTCAAGCTCCTGTACCACCACCTTGATGGTAGCAGTGACAAGAGGGCATGTCCTGTGTGGTGGAGGTCCTTAATAATGGATGCCACCTTTTTGAGGCATTGCCTTTTGAATGCTGGGGAGGCTAATGCCCATGATGGAACTGGCTGAGTTTACAATTTTCTGCAGCTCTTACCGATCCTGTGCAGTGGCCCCTCCATACCAGATGGTAACCTCTTCTGAAACTCCTACTGAAATATAACCGCTCTTGTGTCTTCTTGGTAATTGCATCAATATGTTGGGCCCAGTGTAGATCTTCAGAGATGTGACACCCAGGAATTTGAAACTACTCACCCTTTCCACTGCTGATCACTCGATAAGGACTGCTGTGTGTTCCCTTGACTTCCCCTTGCTAAAGTCCATAATCAATTATTTTGTCTTGCAGACACTGAGTACAAGGTTGTTGTTGTGACATCACTCAAACTATCTCGCTCTTATATGCTTCCTCGTCACTATCTGAAGTTCTGCCAGCGATAGTTATGCCATTGGCAAATTTATAGATGGCATTTAAACTGTGCCTAGCTACACAGTCATGGGCGTAGAGAGAGTAGAGCGGTGGGCTAAGCACGCTTCCTTGAGGTGCGCCACTGTTGATCGTCAGCATGGTGGAGATGTTATTAACTATCTGCACTGACTGTGGTCTTCTGGGGAGGTAGACAAGGATCCAGTTGCAGAGGGAGGTACAGAAGCCCAGGTTTTGTACCTTGTTGATTAGAACTGATGTATGATGGTGTTGAACACTGAGCTGCAATCAATGAACAGCAGCCCGACATGGGTGTTGCTATTGTCTAGGTGATCCAAGACAGAGTGGAGAGCCAGTGAGATCGCATCTGCTGTAGACCTATTGTGGCAATAGGCAAATTGCAGCGGGTCTAGGTCCTTGCTTAGGCAGAAGTTGACTCTGGCCATGACCAACTTCTCTAAATATTTCCTCACACTAGACATGAGTGTCACAGGGCGATAGTTTTTGAGGTCTTGGGCACTGGTATGATTGTCACCATTTTGAAGTAGGTGGGAACCTCCAACTGCAGCCGTGAGGGATTGAAGATGTCCTTGAACACTCCCACCAGTTGGTTGGCACAGGTTTTCATTGCCCTGCTGCCAGGTGCACCATCAGGACCTGATGCCTTGTGAGGGTTCACTTGCCTGAAAGATATTCTTGACGTCAGTCTCCAAGACAGAGATCACTGGGTCACCCAATGCTGCAGGGATTCTCCCTTTCAAAGCTTGCATAAAAGGTGCTGAGCTTGTCTGGCATCAATGGCGTGAAGCATCACAGCAATTCATGATGTTAGGTTTCTCCTTATAGGAAGTAACGGCCTGTGAGTCCTACCAGAGCTGACGTGCATCCGACTCCATCTCTAACTTCAATCAGAGTTGTTTTATCACTCTTAAATAGCCTTCTGTATGTTGTACCTGGTCGACTACAAGTCACCTGGTTCATCCACGGGTTTTGGTTTGGGTATGTCTGGTATGTTCACACACTTGTCCATGCATATCTCGATAAAGTTGATGACAACTGAATATTCTCCATTCCCCTGGCTCAAAGCAGTCCTGTAAGCACTCCTCTGCCTCCCTTGCCTGCAGCTTCTTTGTCCTCACCTCTGGTGATGAGGTCTTTAGTCTCTACTTGTATGCCAGGAGTAGAAGTACAGCCGGGTGATTAGACTTTCCAAAGAGACCGTACATTCACCAGAAGGATAATTGGGAGTGGGGGTCTTAACGCTCTGCGTTCCAATTGTACCTGCAGACTGGCTTGGCTTCCATGCGTACGTTTTCTTAAGGGTGAACTGTACTTGCGACTTGAGTCTGCAGTCTGGGGTTCACTGATTTTGAGTTTTGATAGATGTTTTAAAAATGTTTTAAAGCAATACCGCTTGCTGAAGTACCCATGACTGTGTCTGGGGATTTCAGCTGTAGTTGTCCTAAACCAGAATATTTGCTAATTCCCATCAGAGCTGCACGCAAAGCGTCGCCACTTATCAGTGCCATATTAACTGCATTTTCCCTCAACCACGTTCTCCTGTCTTCTCCTAGTAACCTTTGACCCCATTACAAATCAAGAACTTATTAACCTCCACTTTTAATATAGCAAAATGACTTGGCCTCTACAGTTGTATATGTCAATGAATTCCACTGATTCACCACCCTCTGGGTAAAGAAATCCCTTCTTATCTCTGTCCTCAATGGACATCCTTCCATTCTGGGGCTAAGCTCTCTGATCTTGGATACCCCCACTATATGAAGCATAGTTTGCATTCCATCTAAATAACGAGTATTGATCATGCCATGTATGTGTTGATGCCTGAATGTTGAATAGGTTTTGCTGTGCACAGGAACTGACTAATTCAATTTTGGAGAAATAAGGAGGAATTTGACCTCATCTTTGAGTCTTCCCATTTTTGAGCTTATGATTCAAGGAAAATCATTGCAGCAACTGAAGGTGGTTGGGCCTATGGTGATGTCCCGGGTTGAGTTAATTGACCTCCAGCAATGACGATGTCTTCCTTTCTGCAGGGTATGACTCTGAGTATTCGATTGCTTTCAGCTTGATGCTCATTGACATTAATTTTATCAGGGCTACTTGTGTCCACTTGGGTGGCGGGGTTGTGATTCATCTTGACCAAAGGAGGTGTAAGGCACTCCTTCCCTCCACCAGCCTGCAGGTCACCCTTGGGCGAGGTGTGGAGCCTGCTTAGCCTCCCCCCCCCCACCCCCAATCAGGGTCATGTGAGGCCATGGGAGTGGTAGTGGATGGTTGTCTGAGCAGCGGGTGCACATTACAAGTCCTGGTTTTGTGACCACTGACACCAGGCAATCACTGAAGAGTTTTGGTAATGGCTGGTGTCACCCGTCTTGTAAAGACACTGCCCAAAAGAAGGCATTGATAAACTACTTCTGTAGAAAACTTTGCCAAGAACAATCATGGTCATGGAAAGACCATGATCGCTTACATCATAGGACATGGTCCATAATGAATGAACTTATTTCCACACTTGGTGAGTGTGCCCTATTGTCACTTAACCTTTTGTCTCACTTGACCTCTGGAATTCAGTGGTTTGGTGCCTGTCATGACTGAAAAGGAAAATTCTGCTTTAAACCCTCCTATTCCTGTGATTTTTTTGTTGTAGTAAGTAAATTGGCAAGACTAAATGACTTGCTCAAATTAGTGACAGTTTTCTCAGTAATTTTACTGAAAATAGCAAATGGTTAGTTTTGTATTGCATATTCCAGTGTAGGTTTTATCTCTTCTGCTCTCAACTTTAGGCAGACTGCAGTTAATGGTTGCAATTCCACCGAGATGCAACACAGAGCGTCATAGGAAGTCATTCCTACCAGTGGCCATCAAACTTTACAACTCCTCCCTTGGAGGGTCAGACACCCTGAGCCAATAGGCTGGTCCTGGACTTATTTCCTGGCATAATTTACATATTACTAATTAACTATTTATGGTTCTATTACTATTTATTATTTATGGTGCAACTGTAACAAAAACAAATTTCCCCCGGGATCAATAAAGTATGACTATGACAATAACCGAGCATTGACTTTATATACATTTTATCATAAATATATAGTATTAAAATCCTCCTCATTATGATCTTGCACTGCACTTTCTCGATAGCTGTTGCACTTTATTGTGCTTTGTTATTCTTTTACTTTGTACTACCTCAATGTACTCTGTAAGGAGTTGATCGGTATGAACAGTATGCAAGTCACGTTTTTGACAATACCTTGGTACATCTAATCTTTCCATTGCTTATTGAGAACCCATCAATTCTGTTGGAATCTATCTCTTTAGACATCATCTTGCCCTCTGCCATCAGATTTCAGAATGGTCCATGACCCCATGAAAACTACCTCACTATTATTCATTTCTTTTTGCATTACTTATACATGTAGCTGTGTACATACATCTATTGATGCTTCTGGACACATCTTCAGTGATGTTCCTGGAATCATCGGGTGTTTCGGGTCTTTCAACATCATACAACCTCCTCCAGGTGACCCAGCCGGGGCTGATCAGACCCCAGCTTGTGTCCAGATGGCTAGCTACTTATGACTCCATGGCTCCCCTCTTTTGAGCCACAGCCATCTTGAGGCCCTCTCTGCCGCATCGGTGGTACTGCGGATGGCTCGCCTCTTCCTCTCTCCCTCGATGCCCAAAATGCTGAAGGCTCTAACTAAGGAACGGGCTGTGAATCCCCTACAACCAACCTCCATATACTTAGTGTATTGTATAGTACTTTTGGTATTGCACTGCTGCTGCAAAACAACAAATTTCATGGCATATGTCAGTGATTATAGACCTGATTCTTAATTCTGAATATAGTTGGACTGGAAAAATTGTTGTTGTCTTTCTTGGAGGAAAAAATGTTGCGGGGGGGCAGCATGTGATAGTGGTGTACAAGATTATAAATGTTTTAGAAAAGGAACTCTTCTCATTTCATAATGATTCAAGAATAGGGGCGGTTTTAAAACTTAAGTCAAAGAGAGCAAATGTGAGGAAAAACAATTTTACAAAGAGAATTGTTTGGATCTGGAACATTGCTTTAAGACAGGTAGAAACATGATGAGAATGTTCAATAGTGAATTTGGATATGCACTTGAGAAAAAGTGATTTTTGAATGCATTGGGGGAAAAAAACCAAGAAAGTCAAAATAGTGTGATTGTGCTACTAGGAACTGTCTTTGATACCATAATCCCAAGAGCATCTTTCTGAGCCACAACACTTGCCTGATCTTTATGAGTAAATTTTGAACAGTGGGGGAGAAAAGATACATATTACTAAAATATTACATCTTGTGGTTTTCTTTCTGAGTTAGGCCTATCTGTAGGATCAAAAGGTTATCTTCACCTCTTAGCTTTACATCTGCAGCAAATTATTCGATAATTATTAGCAGATTAATTATTTAAAAAAGGAATTGGCCATGGACAGATCTTCTGAGCTACTGCCAGTTACACAGTATTTACATGCCGATCTAAATGCTGCAATGATTTTTCTCCCAGCTGAACCTGGCTGCATAGTCATTGAATCATAGAGCACTACAGGACAGAAACAGGCCCTTCGGCCCTTCTAGTCCATGTCGGACGGCTATTCTGCCTAGTCCCATCAATCCACACCTGGACCATAGCCATGCACATCCTTCCCATCCATGTACCGCTCAGATCACCAAAACCCTACAAAGAGGTAACCAGTCCATTGGCAACACACGCAAAATGCTGGTGGAACTCAGCAGGTCAGGCAGCATCTATGGAAGTGAATAAGCAGCTGATATTTTGGGATGAGACCCTTCATCAAGGTTGGAAAGGAAGGGGGAAGATGCCAGAATAAGACTGTGGGGGGAGGGGAAAGAATACAAGCCTGGTGAGGTGGGATGAAGTACGAAGCTGGGAGGTAATAGGTGGAAAGGGTAAAGGGCTGACAGGAATCTGATAGGAGAGGGAGAAAGGGAAGGAGGAAGGACACCGGGGGGAGTGGTAGGCAAGTGAGGAGGAGAAGTAGTAAGAGACCAGAATTGAGAATTGAAGAGGGAAAGCAGAGGGAGATAAAGCTACCGGATGTTGGAGAAATTGATGCTCATGCCATCAGGTTGAAGGCTACCCAGACAGAATATGAGGTGTTGCTCTAGTCCAACTTTCTCAGTGGGTCTTTCACTGCATTGCTGGGAGTTTCATCTCCTAGTGTGTGTTTTGCTGAGTGCCATTTTTCAGTTATCCAGGCTGTACTGGTATTTGTGTGTTTCACTGAATATCAAGTGTGCAACTCCAGGAAAAAGTAATGTCTCTGGCTTTGTTTGCAACTTGGTGTTGGAATGATGGGGTGGGGAGGGAGAGGTCGGGGATGGGAGGCTCATTGGTAAACAGCTGAAAAGTACACAGGCTTTGCAAACAGTAGATTCAGATTAATTTATCACATGTACATTGAAGCACACAGTGAAATGTGTTGTTTGTGTTAACAGCAACACAGCCTAACGATGTAATCAAGTTTAATGTCATCTGACTAATCATATATACAACCAAATGAAACAGACTTCGAAGCCAAATGTAGTGGTGCCGCCAGCATCGCGGCCTCTCTCCCAGATGAGCTCAATCACTTTTGCGCTCTGTTTGATGTCGCTAACTCTGAGACTGCAAAGAAAGTCACCACTACAACCTGCAAGCTGGTCATCTCTGAGGCTGAAGTACACAGATGTTTCCAGTGAGTGGACAGTCGCAAGGCTGCGGAACCGGATGGCATCCCAGGGCAAGTACTTAGGATGTGTGCAGCTCAACTGGCAGGTGTGTTTACATATATTTTTAATCTCTCCCTCTCCCAGTGTAGAGTGCCCTCCTGTACCAAAAAAGACCAAGGTAACATGCTTGAACAACTGGCGTCTTGTCGCACTCACCTCATTATTAAGCATGCTTTGAGACGCTGGTCAAGAATTACATCTATAGTATGCTACCACCCACACTGGACCCCCTACAATTCGCCTACCGACACAACTGATCGAGAGATGACGCAATAGCCACTGCTCTACACACCGTCCTTACACATCTGAAGAAGAAGGATGCTTATGTGAGAATGCCTTTCTTGGACTACAGTTCAGCGTTCAACACCATTATTCTCTCCAGGATCAACAGGAAGCTCAAAGACCTTGGCCTTGACCCTGCCTTGTGCAGCTGGATCCTGGACTTCCTGTCAGATCGCTGGCAGGTTGTAAGAGTGGGCTCCCTCACTTCCACCCCTCTGACTCTCAACACAGGAGCCCTGCAGGGCTGTGAACTAAGTCCCCTCCTTTACTCCCTGTATACCCATGACTGTGTCGCCACCCACAGCTCTAATCTGCTAATTAAATTTGCCGACGACACTACTTTGATTGGCTTAATCTCAAACAATAGCGAGGTGGCCTACAGGGAAGAAGTCATTTCTCTGACACAGTGGTGTCAAGAAAACAACCTCTCCCTCGCTGTCACAAAAAACAAAGGAGCTGGTTGTGGATTACAGGAGGAATGGAGATGGGCTAACCGCTTTTGACATCAATGGAACTGTGGTTGAGAGGGTAAACAGCTTTATGTTCCTTGGCATCCACATCAGTGAAGATCTCACGTGGTCTGCACACACCAGCTATGTGGTGAAAAAGGCACAACAGCACCTCTTTCACCTCAGATGGTTGATGAAGTTT